>NC_060172.1:29829283-29947148 GCF_021292245.1 Micropterus dolomieu
TGGGGGGGGGGGGGGGGGGGGGGGGGGGGGGGGAGCAAAAGCTGTAGCTGTCATTTTCTCCAGCTTGGAATGGATGCATCTGACAGGCGCGCACACACACACACACACACACACACACACACACACACACACGCACTTCTGGCCTTAATTACACTGATTGGCCTAGGGACACCGTTATAAAAAACTGTTAAGGATATAGTACCCGCACATGATTTCCACGATGCGGTAAATGTGGACGGGATCACAGAATTTGAAAATAAAAATGGAATCAGCAAAATGTGGTAGCAATTTCAAAAATCAGGATTATAAGCGTCTTTTCCACAGCACTTGAGCCCAACGAACTATTATGCAATGTTTTGGTGTCATTTGCGAGCAGACTGCTTCTCTCCTCTGCTCTCTTTATCACTGAAGATGGACACACACACACACACACACACACACACACACACACACACAGTCGCCGTCATATCGAAGTCAGCGTGCTAGCTAGAGCTCATCACTTCAACAAAGTCTCCTAAGTGCAACCACATCAGAAGATACAGTATATGCGAGCTCGTTGAAGACTTTGTGACTGTGTGGGCGAAGTCAGATACGCCTTAAGAAAATTTTTTTAAAAAGCTATGGCAAGCCGCATAAGGAGGCTGTTCTGCAGAAGATCTGTGGGAAGAAGTGATCAGTAATCAAGTAATAACCTATTAAATAGTTGACTTTCAATTGTCTAATTATTACACATACATTTGAACATCTCTATATGCCCATTTGGTTTGGAAAACAATAAAAAACAGATTTCATAGGGCCCTACGCACACAAAGTCTGATTACCAAAACTGTGTCATTATTTGGCTGTTATGTTGCCTAATGTTCATACGCACCCATTTGTTGACATGATTGACCTTTGCTCCATGAGTGGCAAGGAAAAGAGCAGCTGCCTCATTGCCTGCCTGAGCAGCTCTCTGCATGAGACAGTTTCCTACAAGGAATAAAACAAAAAGGGAGATGGAGATAGAAATGTGTTTAAAGGCACAAGCATCATGCCATTTAGGCATTACCTTAAAGTGAGGTTATAAAACAGCACCTGTGGTAGTGTCAGGTGCATCAGGATTGCTTCCTCTCTGGATAAGCTGGGCTGCAAAGCTATTCTCATCAAACGAGGTGCCGTTCACTACTGGTGCATCATCCTCAAACGGGTTTACTGATGGGTCTGAAGACACTGTGATATACTGCAGGGCCAGCCACAGAGCTGTGCTGCCCTCGTGGTCCTTGAGTTCCAGATCAAGCCTAACACATTGGACAGAAAAAGTCAATGAGAGAGCTTAGGTGATCTCATGAGTTCAACTACTTGGACACAATGCATCAGGGGTCAGCAAATAAGACTGGCATCAGGCCAAATATTTTTCAAATCAGTAGATGGCGGGTCAGAACATCGTCAATTTATCATCTGTTACTTACTTACTGTTGCCCGTTTAGCTCAGTCATTAGTGCACAAGACCGTTCGAAGGGTTGTGTGTTAATCCCCACTTGCTGCTAGTGATATTTTCTCCCTTTTCAACAAATTGATTATGAAGAGATTGTTTTACATGTGCGTTTAAGTCTGTGCGTCCTGGCAATAGGTCCATAGCAACCTATGGACGCTTTTTCATTTCCCCAGTATCTCCAGGGAGAGAAAATTCCTGCGTTTCTCCAGCCAGAGACTCTTTTGAATTTCTTTCAGAACTTTTTAATGTAAAAGCTCTCAATTAAACACAACATAAAGTAGGCTACTGCTGCAAAGACATTCTCACGCTTTTATTTGTAGGCGCAATCACTTGGAGGAAGTGATTATGTAACTATTTTTGCCGCTATTAAAGTAATCTGGCCATGAGCCAGATATTATTGCTGGCGGGCCACCTATTGATGACCAATGCAATACATGCTGCTGTGTGTGACTTTCCATATCAGAAACAACCTTGCTAATTCCATTTGAACCACAGAATATAACTCACTGTTTGCACTGTAGCAGCTGGTTGAATACTGGCTCATTCCCTGACGCCACAGCCTCATGCAACGGAGTTCTACAACGACAAAAGTAAAAGCTGAAGCACCATTATACTCGGCATGGAAGTTGGCCAACTTTGCAGTCCAGTCAAGTTCATAAACCGAGAGCCCAGTGACCCCACCTGCCCTTGCTGTTTTGCATGTTGGGGTTGGCCCCTGTCTTGAGCAGAGCCTCTGCAATTCGTGCCATGCCGCTCATCACCTCGGCAGAGTGTTTCTTGGGGCTGAAAGAACACACTAGGTGAAGTGGGGTTTCCACAGCCCCCACAGTGGCTGCATTCACCTGAGCTGAGTGGCGAATCAGGAATATGGAGGCAAATTCATCGCCTGGAAGAAGAGGAAGAAAGATTAACAGTCATGGAGGATACATATTTGCTTTCATGTATTAACTTGAAATTGGTAGAGTGATATTTCACATTAAGTGTTTATTGAATCATTTGATCAAGTGGGTATCATGGTAGGTATGTAGATTATGTGCACACCTCGACAGCGAAGCCAAAAGTTCATTTTGGAGACCACATCTACAAGAAACACACATGGACGACAAAAAGTGTAGTAAAAATGACTTCCCCACACCTCTTTGGATGGCCTTATGCAGGAGGCTCCAGCCACTCTGGTCCACCTTGTCCACATCAGCTTTGTTGTTAACCAGAGTGGTGGCAATACTTTCCAATTTACGAGAGAGTGCCAGGTCTAGTGCCAGGTCGCCGTTGTTGTCCAGTTCATTCAGCTTGCCAGGTAGCTGAAAACAAGAGATACCCTTGTTTTTAAGGAAAGCCTTTACTCTACCATGCTGGTTACACAGTAACAAACACACTAGTGAGAAAGAAGTTGATTAAGTATATCTGTGGGGAGCTGACCTGCGAGTCCATCTCGATGAGATAGAGAAAGACCACATCTTCTCGCTCAACTTTGATGGCTTTGTGGAGAGGATACTCTGTTTTAGACTTGATCATCTTGTATAGAAGTTGGGCACTCATGGTGCTAAAATCTTCTTTCCTCAGATCATCCTAATAAAAAGATAATCAATGAATACTAGAACTGGACCACGATGGAAACCACTGTCTGATGGTACTCACCCAGTGACTGGCTATGATCTCCCCGCAGTAGTTCATCAGGGTGTTGGCATTTAGTTCCTCAGCTGTTTGGTAGAAGCGAATGCAGTTCCTGACATTCACTGAGGACATTACACCTTTTTCACACCTGTCCCAGCAGAGATATTTTCAAGCCGTTAAGCCCATGTGTTGCTCTCTCTATAAATGTTATGCAACAATGCGGCCACAAGCAACAATTAAAGTTTAATTGTAGTCTGCAAAACAAATGTCAGTACATATGACTTGTGCTGACCTCTCTCTGAGAAGGTGAAGCTGGAAGCGGTTGGCCAGCTTCATTAATTCAATAAGAAAGGCATCATCCTCACTGAGTTCCAATTCATCCGTGTATGCCCAGCGCAACATTGCCATGGCGACCTCGGGTTTGCAATCTGGGAAAAAAAAAAACATTAATTTAGGTGTACTTTCATATTTGCTTACATTTATATGAATTCAAACCTTACTGGAAAATGATCACGTGGACCAAACCCTACCCAGAGTAAAACTGTGTTCAATACTGGACTTTGAAAGTCTGCACAATCCATTCCAAAATAAATACACAGTCCATTTCTATTAACCCAAAAGCATATTGACAGAGAGGGTGAGTGGGTAACAACCGGATTTTCTTTTTGATTTAAGCTACTCCTTTAACACAGTGACATCACACGAAGGTTGCTCACCAGATAGGTCCAGTTCCGAGGTGGAGGCCAGGTTGGCCAGGCTCCAGACATCACTGCGAGCAGCCAACACAAATTTATGGGCACTGAGCTTCTCTCCAGCAACTTTCACTTTCAGGTCACTGCAAAAACAAACACATTTATCTCTGAGTAACAAGTACATATCACAAATATTCTAACAATCACTGAATATCTGAAACTGAACGTTAAGAAAGTTCTCTCAATATGTTGCCCAGAACACTCAACAGCACTCAAAACATGACAGGACAGGCTTTCACTGTGTTTTCTGAGCCCATCAATTCCAACAATGTAGCAGCATAGGCGGGCTGTATCCCACAACACATGCCAGAGCAGACACACAACTATATAACAACATTTGCAGGACTGCTAGATTAGAAAAATCTCTAACAAAACTCATACCCATCGTTCCAAACGTGATCCTCACCTGTACTGTTCTTGCTGATAGAGTTCGGCCACGATGTCCAGCAGACGGCTAATGAAGGTGTCTGCAGCTGCAGGGCTGGAGGATCCCTGGCCAGAGGCCTGAGCAGCAAGAACAGCACAGCGCCTCTCTGTGTCGGCCAGTTTCTGTTGCATCTTCACATACTCCTGCCTGAGCAGGGCCAGGTGTTTCTGCAGCTTGGCCACCTCCTCTGTCCCACATCAGGGTAAAGGAGACAGGCAGAGGACAAAACAACATACGGTGGGAACAAAAAGTAGGTTAGAAAGGCCCATTTCTGAACACTGGTTAGAAGGGGACTCTTTAAAGGTTCTTTCCCGTTCAAAGTACAGTAGTTCCTATATACAGTATCTAGTGTTTGGGATTTATTTTACAAATATATTTTTTTCCAAACATATCTTTTGTTCGTGGCAGGGAAGAAGCATACCATAATGGTTGTGAACTGGATTTGCACCTACAGAACTGAAGGATTTGAGAAATGTGACATTATTACTTTTCATAATCCTGGGCTATTTGTTGTTAAAAGCACAAGTTACAAAGAAAAAGATATTCAACATTGCCTGTGTAAGGCATACAAAACACAAATTTCCAAATCTTAAAAACAGACTATGGCAGAATCTAACAAGAGAAGATTTGTCCAAACAACAATACTAAGTGAAATACGCGTTCTACAAATCTTCATGTTACAACACTTATTCATGTCTCAGCCTAGAATCTGCAGACTTTCACTGAGGCCCATTTCCTTCCTTTAAACCAGTAAAGTTTTAGTGAGGAAAGAATGCTGAGGAGGCATGTTAGATTGCATTTCCTTGTAAACCGTTATTGGCACAGCTACTGGTCATGTGAGGAACAGAAGCGGGTTGTTTCTGAAAACCACCTGATCAGCTCACCACAGGAAGGGCGGTATAGTGGAGCAGCAGCTAAGGACCAACTGACTAGCTGGACAAATTCTTGTAATATACCAGGGCTGAATTATATGCATCAAAAAAGTCAGGATTTTAGTCGGAATAGTGATTTTTGCATCTCATTTCTACTCCCTTTCTTTTAAAGAATATGATTTGTAGGCAGAGGCTTCTCTGTAGCACCACAGTGCTTCATTTCTAATGGTATTGTTGTAACACATTTTATCTTTATCAAAAACTTGCAGCTCCTGCTATTTGGGTATCGCACTTGGCCATATTGCGATTTCAGTAATATTTCAATTAACTGTTCAGCTCTATAATATACTCAACTCCACCTTCGTTCTGCAGGATTTAGCACATCACTAACGCATTTGCAAAGCAAATATTTATCCAATGCTTTGGAAAGCTCATGCTAAGACAACTAACCTGCACTTTTGTCAGGACTTGACAATAAAACTGTGACACTCTCAAGTACAGATATT
This sequence comes from Micropterus dolomieu, assembly GCF_021292245.1. Classification (NCBI taxonomy): domain Eukaryota; kingdom Metazoa; phylum Chordata; class Actinopteri; order Centrarchiformes; family Centrarchidae; genus Micropterus; species Micropterus dolomieu. The sequence continues at coordinate 29,834,929 of NC_060172.1, forward strand.
GCATGGGCAATTCTCAAAAAAAATATATCGGCCCTCTCTTTTCCGTGCAACTTTTTTAATTTAAGCCCAGGCTCAAACAATCATTTTACATGTGCAAAACTGCTCTCTTGCTAGTAGCAATAGATGTGCTGCACACAAACAACCCTAACGTTACCACCACAGACTGGAGTGTTTGTTCTCTGGATTGAAGTTGGTAAGTAGATTTCCCTTAAGGAGGGACAAACAGCAGACATTCCCTTATGTCTAGGCCAAATATAGGCGGTGCCCTTGGCCATGGCACTTGTGCCAGGTGGTGCAGATGACACCTTACAGGTAGAAACCTACCCTATCTTCTGAAGTCTTCTGTCACGTATTTACACTCCATTTCATAGAACCGATATCCAGTCGTGTTTTTAATAAAGTAACTCATGTATTCAAAAAGTAAACATCGATAAATAATTGAGCGTTAATGTTAACGTTACTGAAATTATATAGAGCTATGGCTACATAATGCAACGTTAACGTTAGTCAGTTTGATGCGATCCTTGACGTTGACATTTAGCTAAACATTAATACCAACATTACCTGCAAACTCTGTAAGTTAACATCGGGGCTTTTTCTTACGTAGGAACCCAGCAACCTGCCCAAATAAAAAATGTTCCCCGCAGTCCAACCCACAAACATCTCTTGCCCAGTTCGGCTAACGTTCACTCGTAGCTATTAAATTCAGCTAGCAACATCTACGAGAGCTAACGACAAGGCTTACCCAGTGGCAAGCTGAGTGTCGCACGGACTTCGATTTTCAAACACATACAGTGCACAGTTTATTAAACTGCCAGTTATTTACTTGTTCCCGTTCAACAATTGAACGAGCACACAAGGATAACGGGGTGTGTACCAAATATTCAAAAAGCCAATCTCATACCTTCCGCCATGTTGCTCAGCGTTAGCTCCGTTGCCTGATGTCGCGATATGACGAAGAGGCAGATAGTAGGCCGTAGTGCTGCGTTCAAGTGATTCTCAAAAACGTTTGATACTTTATCACATGACCATTGCTATTAGTCTTACACCGAATTAATATTATTAAGGTGCTAATTGTATGCACGTAGTACAACAGACTAATATAAGTCGATGCTTTCCTATACTAAAGATGACAGATGTTAACTCGAGGAATTTTCTGTGACTTATTAAAACAGAAATGCTCATTTACATTTTTATAGTCTCTGATTTCATTTGGAGCGTAATATGCAGGACTGTCTCCACTGACAACAGCTGAAAGTCGTTTCTGGCTGTAAAATTTATCTTGCCTTCAGGTGACTCTGCTGAACTACTATGCCAGGGATATTTACAGAACGTAGTGCTCCACAGACACCAAAGTACAAAGTGGATTGAATTTCCTCTATCCATAATGCTCCAATAACAATAAATGCAAAGGCTGACTCATATATGGCAATAGGTACATCTCATATATCTGATAGTGAATGAAAAAAACAAACCGGAAACCATATTGGATTCAGTTTGTGTGACAATTAAAATTCTTACATCTTCCTAGTTGACAGTGATGTGTTTATGGAGAGGCAAGACAGGACGAGAGAAACCATTTACTCCTACAGGCGTCTGTGAACCGCAAATAAAATATATTTTGAATACAGTTAACCTGCCATAATGTTACAGTAGCTCTGATAACTCAAACATTTGGGTGTTCGGTTTGTCATCAGCAACATTGGATTACTTTAATGACTAACCCTAAAGGAAGAATCTGTAAATGAAAACTTTTGAACAGCAAAGTGCCTAAAAACGATATGCTCTTAGCACAATCCATCATGTTAAGAACATGATACCAAAATATATGATTTGAAGAATGACCTTGCTGACAAACTCGTGAAACATTTTCATACTGTCTAAATATTTGCAATATTTAGTGGACATCTTGTTTGAAATTCTGGAAGATAGACCAGGTTAAAAAGACAATATAAAAAAGTATGTCTTTTGTGCAATGAAAACACTGTGTACATTAAAGGTTTCTGTTGTCTTTGCCATGAGTAATATGTAATCCATGTTGTATCTAAAACACACCTGAATTAAATAGACATGTAAATATTGAAAAAAAAAAAAAAGTCATATTTTAGAGGAACTCACTACAGGTGACAGGTTTCATAACATGAAAAATATACATCAGTATTTTGTCTTTGTACATTAGGCAAAACTGCAATAGTTCAGTGAACAGAAGATTGTGGACCAGGGGAAAAAGCAACAAAACTAATGGGCTCACATACTGTACACACAAACACTCCAACATTCGCAAAGAAAATCCCAAAAACATTCAGCAAAAATCAAACCAACAAATAAAAGTACAATAAAGCATGCATAACAATTCCTACCGAGGACAACACAGACAAGGAAAAGAGAGGCTGCTAAAATAACAAAATATTGGAGGACCTCAAATTGTATCAGAATATCAAAACTGAACTTGTACACTTCATACTAGGGGAGTTATTGCTACACCAAAATGTTACCAATACCCTAATTATACAGATTCCCTGTGTACTGGCTATTAAATAAATACATACATAGGTGGTACACAATTTTGCCATCTTTTTTCAACATTTTTAACAACTGTTCAATGCAGGGTGAAGTGGCCAAGCATTTTATTAGGAGGCACTTTTGAAAAAAGATAAACAAAATGTAGCATGCACAAAAAAATTAAGGGGTGTGTTGCCTTTCTTAAGTCAACTGAGCAGGATGGTTAAGACTTCTAACTTAATAATAAAGAAAAACAAAATCATTCAGGTACACGAGTTCTGAGAAGAAGAGCTGTGTATTCTAATATGGCGGTATTCCTCGAAAAACCTTGAGTCACGTCATTCATGTCTCGCTTGAATCACTCAAGCTCTTCACAGGTGACATTCCTCCAACGGCAGCACATTTCTCTTTCTATTTAAGACCTCTTGTTAAAACAATGTGAAGAAAACGAGTGCATGCTGGAGTCGAGAAAGGGAAAATGGACAAAAATAAATCTATCTGAACCAGCGCTATTCATTTGGTCTAAGTGTCTTGATGGATGGAAAGGGGGTTTATATATTATCCGGTTTAGTCTGTGCTATATACATGTCTTTACAATATCTTCCTGAATGTTGAAGCAGTTCATAGACTTGAAAAATGTTTTATCTTCTGGGGGGGGGGGGTTGAGTTGGCACTTGCTTGGCGTTTTTCTGTCAGCCTTTGTTGTCACTGTTATGTTCTATTGCAGCCTACAGTAGCCAGTCTGTTCCTGCCAAAATAAAGCAGGACGAGCCTGACGACAGGGTGGAAGAGTGCAGGAAACAGTGCCATGTTGATTTTCAATTGGAGACCTGTGGGAAACCACACAAACTTGTTAGGAGGCAGCAAGCCCAATCACACAAGTCACAATGTAAATGACAGACACACATTAATTGAAAAAAATAATAAAAGGTCAGCCAAAGATCTGCATTATATTAGACCAGCTGTGTGTGCAATTCAAAGTCAAGGGGTTAAGTGTATACTCATTACTTTTAATCTAGAAAGTGTGACGGTTGTTGAGTTGCTCCATGACAGTGTAAGATGATTACCTCAACTGATAGAAACCATGTCATCTGAGTAGCCAGTTACACTGGTAAAAAATTTGTTTCTTATGCTTCAGTCAAGTGAATATCCTCTAACTTACTTAATAAAACAAAACAGAGGACTAGAGCTACAGCTATCGATTATTTTAATAATCGAGTATTCTACCGATTTTGAATCAAGTAATCGGATAAGAAATACTTTACTTTATTAAAGAGCAACAGTAAAAATATGCAACAGAGAAAATAAGACAGGTCTCTTAAAATGAACAACTAATTGGTTTCCTTTTTAGAAAATCTTAATTTTTATTGTTTTAATTGCATACAATATTATCTGTCAAAACTTAACCCATTTAGAGCATTTAAGTGCCATATTACATTTGTGAAATGCAAATTTTTTTTTACACCTTTTGCGTGTTAAAAAAAAAAAGAAAAAAAAAAAGGTATCTATATAATACTATATAAGTTTCAACCCAACTACAGGTCAGGTTTAACAAAAGCCACAACTGTCTTGTTTGTGGTATTTGTAGAAGGCGAAAACAAGTGGACAGGAACTTTATCATAATAATAAATAACATGAATGAAGCTCTGGCTTTCACACATTGATGGCAGCATTTTATTTTCTGTGGTTAATATCTTGAACAAAACCTAGCTAACTTAGGGGCATCATAACTAGTCATCACATTGTTTTACATTGTCAACTAGCCATTATATATAGCCATAATTAACGTAGCCTACGTTCTTTACTAGCCTTCATATACTTTGGGTCAGGTCCACTCTGTGGACTGGATGCATAGACTAACGTTATGCTTTCTGCTGAGACACTGAAGCACAGACGTCGTGCTATTACGTTAGGCTAGGTCAGTTTAACAAAAGGCACTACAGAGTTTTTGTGGACACTTTCTGTCGCTTTCTCTGGCCTGTCTCTTCTCAGCGCACCTTCTATTTTCTCTCTCTTCCTCCTCTTTGTAATCTGCGCTGTCAAATCACACCAAAGACATTCAGAACCATCTCTGATCACACACAGCATAAGCGCATTGTGCAACAGTAATAATCATCCATGTGAAACAGTGTGCTGTGTGTAGTTATATGGATTAAACTAAGCTTTGATGCAAATAATTTGAAACGATGATTTCTAGTAATCGAGTTACTCGAGGAGTCGTTTCAGCCCTACACAGGACATATACTGAAAAAATCAGAAACATAAAAAATGAGTTTGTTATGCAGTAGTAGAAGTTGAGAAAATTTATCCCCACTCCCTTAAAAGCCCAAGAAAATCTACAGAAAAGGGGTAAACCAAATAACAGTAACACATGTCTGTATGACAATTGTGAAGCTGATTGTGTGAAAAAGTTAAAAATGTTTAATAGGTGTTAACTGAACTCAATGGTATAATGCTGAGTGTAGTTTACTTTTGGACTACAAACAAACACCCGGCCATCACATCCTGTTCTTGTTGCACATGTCCAAAAAAATGCTCTATAAATATAGAGTGCATAACAACTTTCTGAACTGTCTCTGAGCTGGCTTTCCACCTTGATTTGTTTTTCTCCATGGATTATTCACTAGGGACGCACCAATCTGATATTAATATCGGCCCAACACTTACTCAAATAGCTGGATCGGGTATCTGTGATCTATGGGGCTATTCAATACAATTATGTGGGTACTACGTGATGCGTCAGGAGTGCACTGGTAAACCCCCCAATTTTTTTTGGGAGAGCGAACATAGCATGGAGGGAGCTGAAAACAAGGATTCAGCAGTTTGGAAGTATTTTACGCTTGCTACGCCAAGAAGTTCTACAGCTACAGCAATGTTCTGTGGGGTGGCAGTCGCACTGCAAAATAAAACACAACCAACTTAGTCAAGCACCTCTAGAAGCCTCATGCCAAAGAACACGATTTCCAGCGTATTCCCTACAGTGAGGAATACAGCTTATTTATTTTACACTGGTATTAGATCGGTACTCTGCATTGGCCGATACCCAATGCCCAGATATTGATATTGAGACTGAAAAAGTCAGAAAGGTGCATCCCTATTATCCACCCATGGAAATGTTACATTTTATACCTTTAAAGTCAAGAATACTTGCCCTGAAAACATGAAGCTAGATCCTTGCTAAACATCACTCAAACGCAGTCTCTTGGCTCTTTCGTACACAGCGGGCAACTTTCCTTTTGAATGCACCGTGTCTGTCCTCCCTCCACTCTTTCTGCAGAGGTAAATAAAAAAAAAGTAAAGACAATTCAGTCACTTCATTTTAACATCTTTCTAGTGTATTGCATTATCACCCTTTTTTAAATTTCATCACTTTATTAGCAATAATTAAGACATTTAGAGGATCACTCAGTCATTTATAGTGTAAATACAAAATCAAAATTAATTATGAATGAAGTTTTTATTTTCATACATTACTACTACTTAATGCCATCCAAAACACAAACCAGCTAATTCATGGATTTACTGAAATTAGTTTGTTAAACAGGACAAACATTTAAGCATGAGATGACTATTAAAAGTTGTTTTGAATATGAAAGCACATCCATTTTATTTAAATTCAATTTCTAAAATCAACTTTTTTTAAACAAGTAAACTTACTGCAGCATCCACATTGGCCGGTGAGTCACCATTTGGGTCTGCCAGCATAGAGATTACACTAATCATGATGGTTTCCACTGTGTGGATAGGCAGCCAGCGCTCCTCTGGTTTCTCATAGCCATATTTGTCCTCCCCAGGCTCGTGCAAAATTGAAATACATACATCTCCATTCTTGTCGACTGCAAAAAAAACAAAATAAAACATGTAGAACACAATTTACGAAGAAAACTAAATGTTTTTACTATTCCTACGGTATAGCGGAAGTTAATGTATGCAATTGTTATTTACACAACATTTAGTCTGCCATCTACCAAACTGATTTGTGATATTGTTTATAGACAGTGCCTATGAAAAAGATCTGCCTCAACTTTGAGTCGATATTTAGCAGAGGCACTTTTGCTAGCAGTTACAGCGTTGAGTCTAGAGTATGTATATAGGTCAACAGCTTTGCACATATGGAAAGTCCAATCCCTCCCCGTTCGTCCTTACGAAGCTACTTAAGTAAGTTAAAAAAAAACAACATTTTGTATTTACTTTTGTTACTACTAGTTTTAAAGAAAATATATACAAGTATGACACACATTCACATAATTGTATTTTTAATTAGACATGTGCAAAAACTGTAAAATACATCCCAGTTACAATACTCCTACTACCATTATTCCTTATAAAACAAGTTATAAGTTATAATAATGACTAAACTAAATGGACTAAAATATATTTATATCTTAGAGAAAGACGTAACATCCACTTCCTCAAATGGGGTCTTGCTACAAGCATAGGCAAATATCATTCACAGTGTATCATTCACACACCTGTACCTACCATTAGGGTGCCAAATATCTGTGATAAATTTCATTTTAGGTGGTCTGAGAGGGTAGTCTTTGGGAAATGTCAGATGAGCTTTAAACACACCACCTTCACTGTGAACAAAAAAAGATTGAAAGAGAAAAATCAATAGATGTAAATATTGTACAAGTTTGAAAGCATCCAGAGTAACAAATGCAATTAAGACTTGTTCAGAGCACAACACCACAATACCGCATCTCTCCTACTATATCCCATGTATAAGGCAGTAATTGGACTTACTACAGTGTGTCTGGAGGCCCGATGATGAGGACTTCCCATCTGTAAAGATCATTATCCTCGATCAGGCCTGCTGAGAATCCTTCCACTGGGTTTTTGTTCAGCTCTAGATTAAAAAAGATTTTTAAAAATCCTAAAGTGAAATCACCACTGCCTCATATCATTGTACCAACAGAATGTTAACTAGACTAATGGTGTGCTTTTCTGAAGAGTGCTGGGGAGACAACACTACCCCAGGAGGCTGAGAAGACTCATCAAATTTGGTGTGCAGCTTGTTTGAATGATCCCTAATAGTTATTAATTTTGTGATATTCCCTGAAAGGCATAGCGAATTTGCCATAACATGCCATATTTATTTGAGTGAAGAGTGAGCAACTGTAACCAAGTGTAGATCATGTGCACATAACAAATCCAAAGATCCTGATAGATTGAAGGGGTTTCACCAACAGCTGGCACTACAGCAACAATTTGACAGGTTGCATATAGAATTTACAATTTTAACCAAAACCTTAAATGTAACATTAGTGTAACAAACCCAAAACGTTACATGATGTGTGTTCGACTCAGCTGTTTCTGGAAAGTGGCTAATATTAGGGTTAGCTAAAGGTAATTCGCAGTGCTGTTTAAATAGCAAGTGGAGATAATGCGAGCTTAACATTAGTTAGCTTGGCATGTTTAAGCTAAGAACAGGGAGAGCATCTAACTTTAGCCTACAGATATAGCGAGTTGACTAAATATGTTAACAAATTAATATGGTTAGCAAAGAAAAAAATGGGTCAAATACTGCAACGTTATGCCCAAATATAGTAACTAGCATAGCGTTAATCACGTAACTAAAAACATGTAAGACACTACTTGTTATGTCGGTTAAAATATATGTAAACATATCGACTCAGTCGATCTAGCTAGAGGCTAACGTGAGGCTAACTGCTTTTAGCTAGCCCGATACTAAAAAGTCGTTGGGACTTTTGACAGCGGCTTTCAACTGAAATCAGTTTGCAGCATCGAATCTAAATGAGTTGGTCTCCCAACACACTGAATGTGTTTATTTGTCCAGGGAGGAATGTGTCTGTCGACTTCCACTGCTGTTACATCCACGCAGTTTATATGTCATGGGACGTTAATGTTTTTTAGTGTGGAAGGTTCAAGAAAACAGTTTGCGCCAGCACCGTCGTTTGAATCACAGCTAACGGCAGAGTGCCATCGTTAGCTAACGAAAGGCAGCCAGCATCGGTTAACACCATGGTTTAATTACCTGCGAGCTGTCTCCGGAGTAACAGCGCTGACTGAGGCTCTGTCATAGTTTAGCGAATGTAATGCAGCTATGCTCAATAGTAATATCTTGAGGTAACCGCGTTAATTTAACGTTTATCAAACAGTACTCCGTCCCCTCTATTCTCAGTTTAGCATTCTCGTCATTCTTCTTCGTTGGCTTCTCTTACTCTTGCTTCTTCTTCTTCTTCTTCTTCTTCTTCTTCTTCTTTGGGTTAGGCAGGCGCTACAGTGTTGCTGCCCTCTGCCTTCTTCTGCTGCTGGTGTTACTGCTGCTTCTTCTTCGTTGAGATTTTACAGGAGCAGGTGTAACACCAAAATCTGTGACCCATCAGATTCTGTGACTAAACCCAAACCACGCTGTTGTCCTAAACCTAACCAAGTACTTTTGGTGTTTAAACCTAAACAAACTTCGCGTGCTTCACAACGTCAACCACGTGTTAGAAAGCCCTAACTGCTTAACTTCCAATTTGATTCACAGAATCTGATGGGTCACAGACTTTGTTGTCACACCTGTATCTTTATTGATGCATTACTGCCACCTTCTGGATATTCCTTCAATTTAAATCTTCTCTTTAGATTTGTTGCAATAATCCTGTGCTTCACAAAGACAAAAACTTCTCCCTTGTCTCTGACCTCTTCAATCCAGTTGTCCTTCAGTCCTATGATTCAGTCCTGTGAATGACTCTTGAACAACGTGTTCACCAAAACTAGTTTTCCTGTACCATTTCCCATCCTTAATCTGTTCATTAGTACTTTCAATTTTCAATTTCTCCTCCATATATCTCACTGAATTTTACGGACTGTCACTCCATACTTCATTCATTTTCTCCCACCTTACTCCTTTAGGTTCTCTCATTAGCCTGCCTTGGGGATAGCTTGACCATAACTAAGGCAGCTATATACAACAATTAAGGCAACAGAAGGAAGAGGCTACAGCATGGGCTGTCAAATAGATATATTAATGTCAAATAATAAATGTTGGAATGTTAGATCTGATTACAGCATGCAAGAGTATTCAAAGACTGGACTGACATTTTGTCCTAGAGGTTCCCACTCTACTATATGTGAAAGATTTGTCATGGTCAATATAGCTCTGAATTAAAAGCTGCTTGTCAGCTATACTTTTCTCAAACAGGAATAGGTTGTGTAATCTTTAAATAGTTAAATACATATGATCAATTTGACTGCATTTTCTTGTGGCTCCTTATGGTAAGTTCCTTCATGTATTAAAATAAGAAATTAGTGAGGTCCAGGCATCTTTCCGGTTAGTCACCTGTAGCCTCTGTTCTCATAGGTGTCAGTTACACATTGGACCTCTTTGAAAGGTATGTGAAGGTGATGTGAAGTCTGATCTGGATGTTGGGTTGAATGGTTTTCAGAAAGCCTGTATTCTGTGTTTTGTGCGTGGAGATTCAGGGCAGTTTAATCAATATAAATAAAGTATAGTATTTGCTTGCTTTATTTACTGGGCTGCACCAGTAATTGCCCCATCAAATAATTTACTCACTCTGAAAGGCTAGTCATACATGAACACTGAAGCCCTCTGTAGTAAAGACTTCTATTTTATTTTCATTTTATCCACATCCTTTACCTCACTTCCTTTCCAGCCCTTTCCTCATCACTGATTGGGCTCATTAACGCAATTGAGTTCACCTGATCACACTTTATTTAAAGACTGCACTCCCTTTTGCCTGTTTCTTTTTTTTTTTTTACCTTTGCATAAGGAGCAGCAGGTCTGGTAAGAAGAGTTTAGTTTTTACTCTTTAGTTCTTATCCTATATCCATATTAATATATCTGAGACATGTCAACAAATGTACATAAGTTCTAATATTGTTTGTTTTCCCTTTCAGATTCAAAACCTTATATGTATTTTTCCCATCCTCATTTATGTTCAAGTCGCTCTTGTGTTTTGAAGAAAATAAACTTTTTTCAGTGTTTCCTGGCTTATTCCATGCATTCTGATCAGGTGCCCACGATCGTAGACTTTTCATTTTCAACCTCCTACTTTACGACCTCTATAAGCATTTTCAGATTAGCATTGAATCATTGCATTGAATTACAGGATTGAAAGTGTTGACTGTAATGCTCAGACACTAAATGGCAGCAACTAACCAAAACCTGACAGCCACCAAGAAGCAGAAAAAATGAGTACAAAATGTATTTTACAAAACAAACTTAATTTGCTTGTACATTTACCAGTACAACTACTAATACTACCAATACTGGGGGAAATACTAACAATGTTTTAGAAAAGCATAGTCAAATAAACAAATACAAGTGTATTTGTAATACATTGTTTAGGTGATTTTAGTTATTTAATCCACACACTTCTCTATCTTGCATGAGATGGTATATTAACTGCTATGTTCTCACCAAACACTTTAAAGGTGAAAAATTATCTCATATCCTGACCGTTATCAGTCTGTTCTGCCTTGTGTTGAGTGACTAAGTTGGTTAGTCAATTTTAACCACAAATTCTGATCTAGTGTTGATCACACATGCAGCTGTGTTGGCAGCTTATGAGCCTGTACATGTGTGTCTGTTTTTTTGTCAGTCCGTGATGTTTGACCTCGGTACCTTCTCATCCTTCATCCTTTTACAGTCCCAACCTCACTTGCTATGAAGTGAAGGTTATTAAGCATTTTAATACTTGCATTCTTTTAGCCATGGGATTTTGTCAAACATAGCACAAATTGCCAGAGCAGTTGTAGCATGCCACCAATTAAGCAGTTGTATGGGTTTCATACCACAGTTTTGCTGAGACATAAGGATAAACAAAGTAGCAGTTTTCTTGGTTCTCTGAGGGGATTTCCCATCCTCCATGCTATGAGAATATTCAAATATATTTTAGGGCGCATGTTTCTTAGACTTATTAAGTCACAAGTTATTTTGGGCAATGGCTAGTACAACCTTTTATGTTCCCCAATTTGACAAAAAAATGGACAGACGCATCTCAGAGGCAATATCTGCTACAAAGCTGTTAAATGTTATTAAGGAATCAGGCCGTTAACGTAGAACCTTGTTCAACATTGTTTTATTCACTGATATTTGGCTTGTTTACAGCATTACATCACAGTGAAGATCTGTGTGAAAACATATGACCAACCCAGAGTGGGCTGGTCCCTTTGCTAACTTAATATCTCTTGGGGCATGTTAGAGCTGAGGCCTCTGTTAGCTTCTTCAATCCTCAGAGGCACACAGGGAGCCACACCATCCTTCGACAACTGCAAATATGGAATGAACTGAGAAGATTACAGAAAGAAGACATCAACAAGTTTGTGGGTCCAGTTTTCATCTAGATATTAATTTATAGAGAATAATTGCTGAAGGATTATACCTGTATGATATGAATACACCAACAACTGTGTCAGTGTTTTTGATCTTTGTTGTTTAGAAGAAATGTTTTATGCACATTGCACATTTTATGCAACAGTGTCATTGTTGGCACTGCCCTGATTCTCCAGCTGGAGAGAATGCATTCATACTTTTCTGTAAACACAATGTTGCAGCCCATATGCACAAAACATGACACCACATTTGATCTTATCTGCTAAAATGCTTCAATTTACAATAGTATCTTTTACATATCTTGTTACTTGATGATCCTATCAAAACATGCTTTTGACACAGTAGTTTTTCAGGATTGTATATTGTGTCCATAGCCTGGCATATTTTCTTTAGATATGAGCTCTGAACTCTTTCCATAATCACTCAAAAACTGTTGGGTTTTGTTACAAAGCTATTCTGTAAGAAAATGTTTCTTCTCCTTTCTCTGCCATTTGACATTTTGTTCTTACACAGTTGTGTAATTGCGTTTTGTGTCGTAAGGACTATTTCTAAAGTATTCATTGTCTAATGCTAAGACTTGTTTCCAAACTACTGTGCACACGCTGCAACATAATCTTTGGTGAGAGTGCAAAGGGTTGATTTCTCGAAAACAAGGTCATACATTCTCCATTTCCAGGTGAAGAAAGAGCTCCTCACCATGGAGCCAAAGGCATCAGTGACATCCCCCCAGGACAAACCGCTACCTCGTTGGAGTCTGAGCTCCAGCTCTGGTCTACGTTATGGCTCTTTTGTGAACAGTCTTTCATCACTTACACCAAATACAGAGGACAACAAACCAGCCACATCGCCTAGAGGCGCCTACATAGCTGTAGCTGTGCTTTGCTACCTCAACTTGCTCAACTACATGGAACGGTACACAATAGCAGGTTAGATAATCTCTTGTGTTGCCATGACAACATTAGCTATTGGCAAACAACATTTACTGCTTCTCTCTTTTACACATGAATTGTTTTTTTTTTCATATAGGTGTCCTTACTGACATTCAGACGTTCTTTGATATAAGTGACAGTACAGCTGCACTTCTACAAACAGGTATGATGATGAAGCTCAAACACCATCTCTTTGAGAGATCAGTGTTTTAAACATGTTTTGAAGGGCCCCATTTTACACAGCATTACTTAAGATGACTACTTATGATGCAATACGTGCTGCAAGTTAATTGCAGAACACTGTCGGTTATTTCAAGACTGATATAAATAAAATGTGTGTGTGGTGTTCTAAATTAGTCAGAGATGCTTGGATAGAAATGTTCTTGCAGGGGCTTTATTTTGAAAGGTTTCATGAGTGGAAACTTGTCACATTATAAAGAAGGAATTAATCCTTTTTAATTTACTTACAGTCTTCATCTGCAGTTTCTTACTTATGGCCCCTCTCTTCGGTTATCTTGGGGACCGCTACAACCGGAAATACATCATGATTGGTGGTTTGTGTGTGTGGCTTGTGACTGCGGCTAGCAGTTCTCTTGTCACTGAGTCGGTAAGTGATAAATGGATGTGTTCACATACACTTTACAGGAAACAAGAAGCAACAGGATGCTACTTCCTGTTGCTGGTAGTTAGTGTTTCTTCCTCTGTCATTTGATGGACATTACATGAGTCAACAAAAAATGCCAATATAAATGTCAAATGTTTTTGTACTTTTGTTTAGTGTAGCCTAGCCCACAACATGTAGAAATTATATTGTGTTCTGCAGTTTCTTTGAGAAATAAATGTAGATAGTTAAGTATTTTTACTGTTCTTGGCTGTAAGAATGCCATTGTTAAACTGTGAGAGGATCCTTGTGGTAGGTCTAAATTTTGTTGAACTGCTTCTGTGCCATTATCTTGATCTCTTTAGTTCTTCTGGCTTCTGATGTTGTTGCGAGGCATGGTCGGTATTGGAGAGGCCAGCTACTCCACCATTGCTCCTACCATCATCGCTGACCTCTTTACAGGGCCTCAAAGAAGCCTCATGATCTGTATCTTCTACATATTTATCCCTGTTGGAAGGTTTGAGACAAACTAAATTCCACAACTGTGTGTTTTTATATATTTTTTTGTGCATGTTTTAATCCATCAACTCAAAAACATGTACTGTTGTGTGGGAATGCAATTGAAAGTGTGGATTGTTCTGACATATCTTGCGAATAGTGCTTTGACCACTTGTGAGAGATTCAACTGAACAGCATTTCATTTAAAAACACTGCTGCTGACAAATCAAATGAGAAAGATAAACAACCATGTGCGTTGTGAAAAAGATGATGTGAATTTTGTGGCTTTGTCCTTAAAGCATTTATCATAAATGCCTCCAATTTGAGCCTCCAGGTTCAATGCAGCTTAAACTCGGAAGACAATATGGACATTCAATTGCTTTACTCAAATGGTTTTACTATTCTGTTATTTTCAGTGGTCTTGGATACATAACAGGGGCAAGTATTGCTTCTCTCACAGGGGACTGGCGCTGGGCTCTCAGGGTGAGAACATCTTCATTATTAGTAAACGTAGATTTTAGCAGAGCAAAAATATATATATACAGTCTATATGTGTGGAACTGTAGATGTCTAAAAATTATTCTGTGTTATTAGATGACTCCCATCTTGGGTGTAGTGGGACTTTTCTTGCTGGTCTTCTTGTGCCCTAACCCACCCAGGGGTGCTGCTGAAACCCACGGAGAGGGGGTTAGAGGGCAAAGCTCTTACCTGGAGGACATCAAGTATCTTCTGAAAAAGTATGACGTGTAAATTAAAACCTGGCTTAATACTATAGCCTTGCAGATACTGGAGTCTTGAGGCCAATACAGATAATGATTGAAAGTATAAAAAATCTGTTAATAATATATTAGCCACTACTCATGTTTTTACACGAACACTTAACATTGTTATATCCCTCACATTTGGTTATTAACTAATTGTGGAGATATACAGAGCAAGACATACACAGTAAAAAATAAACATGTCAGTGCTCCCGTGGACATGTTATGTAATGTTGTCACTGTTTCTAAATGATGGCAAACATATTCACATTCTGCATTTCTGTATTGCAATAAGCAAATATCAGTCAATAAAATGGTTCGGCTTTTTTGCTCAGGCTCTAGTTAATACTGTAATACTTTGCATTGGTCCCTAAATTTTACTAATCTTCTTGTTTTGTCACTCTGAATCTAGTAAAAGTTACGTGTGGTCTACACTGGGAGTGACGGCTACAGCCTTCCTCACTGGAGCCCTGGCTTTCTGGACACCTTCTTTTCTGTCCAGAGCTCAGGTCACTCAGAAAATCCGACCGGCGTGCACCAAAGAGCCTTGCGACGCCACAGACAGGTGCGGTATGACCTTTGACCTGCATCACCCTTCATATACTTAATTTCCTTCAAAAGGGCAACAGAGTTTAAACAATGCTGTCTGCCTGTGCAGCTATATCTTCGGAGCTGTGACGGTGGTGACGGGCATTCTGGGAGGATGTATTGGCACTCTTTTATCTAGACGGTTCAGGGACAAGGTGCCAAATGCGGACCCACTCATCTGCGCAGTAGGCTTGCTGGGTTCAGGCCCCTGCCTCTTTATCGCCGTTTTTGTGGCATCAGCAAGCATTCCCACCACTTATGTATGTATATCTTTGCTGGGGTCCTCTAGATCAGGGGTTTTCAAAGTCTGAGACTGTGGGCCTTCCCTCAGACAAAGCTTGGGAAATGGGGCCCCCAAACCTCTGATAAAGTGGGAAAAACAGTTCCCCAAAAGTACTGTATCTCTGTACACTCTCTTCATTCGATGTGATGTCCTTTTGATAACTATTGTAATAACCAACGTAATATTGTTTAACCCCGCAACCCTGTACGCAGGATAAGCGGTTGACGATGGATGGATGGATGGATATTGTTTAACTTCCATTCACTGAGCCTCCCGTGAAACTGTTTGGAGCCCCCCTGGGGAGGCTGCCTCACACTTTGAAAACCTCTGCTCTAGATAAATGATCATTTTTATGAATTGCTCTACAATGACGGGAGTAAGACCAAACCTGTAAAAGTTAGAGTTGCCTGTACTTGTTGTGAAGAACAAACACAGTTGTAGATCTTTTGAATTTCTTCAAGCAAAGCTGTAGGGCTAGTACAGAATGATATCAACATGAATCACTAGACCTAAACAATGATTTCAAAGTGAATACTTTCCTTCAGTTTTTCAGACAGATTTGTCTCAAATCCACAGAACATGATTTTATTTATTTAGTTATTTATTTATTTCAACTTGATTTTAAATTCTCGTCGAGATGTCAGAGTTTCACCTCATATGTCTAAATGAGCTAGAGATAGCGTAGATTTAATGTGATGTGCAGCCATGGTATTTGCATATGGCACTCAGTAAAGGCATTACAGCTGCAACAAAATGTTGTCACAAGCTCATATAGAATATGTGAGAATTTCAAACTCAAATATGATTATCAAGTAATTAATTTATCAATTGCCAAGTCTGCTAAATGTTTATACCTTATTTCAGGTATTCATTTTCTTAGGTGAAGTATTGATATCACTGAACTGGGCTGTCCTGGCCGATATACTGCTGGTGAGTTTGAATGGTGCATGTGGAACTAAAAATATGAAACAGTCTGCTGAAACTTCAGGCCAACAGGTTGTTTTGTGTTACCTTTCAGTATGTTGTTATACCAACCAGACGGTCCACAGCTGAGGCCCTCCAGATTACTTTCGGCCATCTCCTGGGTGACGCTGGGAGTCCGTACCTAGTAGGAGCGGTGAGAAGTCAACCTCATTCTAAGTGTACTGTTTCATCAATGGTACCTCTGCAAGCTTGAAATCACTTTTTCTGTGTATCAATGGATTCATGTTGTCTTCACACCTGTTCCAGTAGATCTCTGATGCCATACACAAATCTAAACCTGAAACTCCTGATTGGAGCTTCCACAGTCTGAAGTACAGCCTCATGGTCTGCCCAGTTGTTGGGATTGTGGGTGGACTGTTTTTCCTCATGGCTGCGCTCTACGTTACTGAAGACCGGAAGTTAGCTATGCGATTGGTTGAAGGTATTGTAAATGATTAGTTACTGTCCTTTTATTCTCTTGTGTACTTTTGAGCTTTGGTTACATGCTAAAATCAGCATATGCTAAGGATTGTCAAAGTCTGTATTCCCGTGCAGGATTTTTGTGTGGATTACACGCTGGCACATTATTAGGTCCTTACCATCATGTTTGTTAATGTCAGTATCACAGACATGCTGCAGTGTCCTAACCCTAACCCTCTGAACAACAGCCCTCCATGTAACGTGTTCACTTACTACAAGATAGCACCCTTCCTAATCCAGTGAAGAATACATTCTCCTTATCTGCTCACATGCCCCAATAACACACTGGCACTCTAGAGTTTCTGGCAACTCAGAGGCAGAGATGGGTTCAACTTGATAAAGACTACATTGTCTTTCTAGCTTGGGTCTTAGTTGACCTAATTCTGTCCATTCTGTTGGACTGCACCAACAGAGCGACTTAGTTGGATCATGGTCTGACATGCACTTCTCTGAACCTTCTAGTTAGTTTCCATGTCATTCTAATGAGTGCTCCTACTTTAAATTAAAATGTTTCAAATGTGTGTGTGTGTGTGTGTGTGTGTGTGTGTGTTACCAGAAGATCCCCCACCACAGCAAGGTCCTGCGTCTGAGCCATCCATGGAACTGGACACTGGGAGAAATAATGAGTAAAGCTGGACAAAGGCAACCATGCAATTAATTTATCTGTAAATATCTGAAGTCAGGTTACTGGTGTGAACAACAGGATGTTGGCCCTGCCTTATAAAGATCATTCACAGCCACACAGTGATGACAGATGCAGATAAAACTTCTTAATTCACACTGTCAGACCATCCAATCCCTTTTTATAACATGTTTCTCTGTTCACTCAGGCTAAAAGTTGAAGTCAAGTCAATCACAAATCACAAATTTGCTATCAGGACTGCATACAAAAAAACAGGGGAACAAAGGAAAAACAAAAGTGGAAACAGACATTTTTACAGTACTATTAAAGTAAAACCTGAACATCTTTGCCTGCCTGTTAGTCATTTTAAAATGTTACCTCACATTCAGGGGCTCCATGCAGTATACTTGAAAAATAAATGCAATGAATGGAAATGTTGTATTTGATACAGATTTAATAAATTTGCAAGTAAAAACTTTATTAAGCATTCCCTTCCTTACAACATCCCTCTCTCTCTCTCTTTCTCTCTCTTTCTCTGTGTGTGCTTTATTGGCATGAATTTTTCATTAAACGCTGTTGTCGAAGAAGTTTGCAAGAAAATCAAAAACGTTTACTTGTAACAAGATGTAACCTGCTGTGCAGCAAACGTTGTGTGAGTGCAACTGTTGGCTGAGTTGCTCGCTGTCCCTCAGGTTGTGACACAGGGCCACATACTTGGCTGCAAGGTTTGCCGTATGTCCTTCTCCTAGGATTATTCTTAATTTATTGTTATCTTCAAGTTATTTGAAATCCGGTATTAATAGATGGAATCTGCTCTCGTGTGCTTCTATATTTTTCACATTTCAGGAGAAAATATGTCTCTGTCTCCACCTCACGGGTTGTACAGCACTCACAGACTATATTCTTTTGGTAACCAAGACTTTTTATGTTTCCCTTTTTCAATTGCAAGGGTGTGGGCACTGAGTCTGTACTTAGTAAGAAGCTTCCTCTTCCTCAGATGATTCCTCGTTTTACTGTAACAAGCAATACCAGAAGTTCTTCCAAAAGAAACAGCGAAGGAGCTGACCATCATCAACTCCCCCATCATCATCACCCACCACCCCCCCCCGATTTTCCAGTTCACTGTAGCCCAAGGCAGAATGAGCTGAATTTGTCCAAGTATCCATACATATCCATACTGAGGATCATCAGATTAACCTCTCCATCTATGAATGTCCCAACCAGCATACAACTGTTGCCTCCTAATGAGGACCAGAGGGACCTCAGGCTGGACCTGAACATAGATATTAGAGATAGAGGATTTCCAATCTCTACTCTCTGTCTTTACAGTGACAGTCACTGGTCATTTCAGTGACTATACCCTAGAAGTGTCTCAGAAGTCTGACTGTTTGTCTACACATTGTAAAAAAAAGAAAAAGTAAGTTGTGTTTGTATTCAACACAAATAAATAAATAAATAGTGTATCATTGTATTTTCTCTCATGATTTAATGTGTCCACTAGATGGTGCAGCTGCATTACTGTAAAAAAAAATAAATAAATGCTGTCATTAGACTCGCAGTTGTCTTACATTAGTGAGGTACAATGGATTTGCCAGATGTTCATTGGGACATCCAGTAGAACAGTCCGAAAAATTATCAGGTTTGCAGCTGCCAAGGCAGCATGTATATAACCTACAGGTTTACTGTGATGGACTTTAATAACCGTCAGTGCACTTTTAATTCATTACATTTAATGATCTTACTGAAATGATATAATTTGAGTAATTAGCATTCATCAGCGAAGTTTTACTATACCAGTGAGAGTGTATGGCTGTGGTCACAATATATATTCTGGTGTACTCTTGGCATAATGAATACATGAACAGTTGCAGGAAAAACACAGCCCACAGCCCACTAACATCAAAACTTCATCCCAACTGTGAAGTATAGTGGAGGGGGAATCATGGTTTGGGACTGCTTCGCTGCCTCAGGGCCTGGAAGGGTTGCTATCTTTGACGGAAAAATTAATTCCAACGTTTATCAAGAAATTTTGCAGGATGATATGTGGCCATCATTGACCCTTCACTAAGCGCCCACGCCCCCCTTTGTTACTGTTGCTAACTCCAACAAACCATTGGACCTGTGGGATTTGTCACGGCGCTGCACTGTCTATAACTGCACACCCTGGAGAAATGTCAAATGTTTGGAAAAATGAAAAAAGCGATCTCAGAAAGGAGAGCATTATACATTTGAAGGTTTTATTCAGGCTGTTAAAATAACGTTAAACAAATAAAGACAGAAGCCAAAGCCTACCGATCACAGAGTAAAAGTGAACCACCGCATCACCTGATGATCGAGACAAAGGACAAGGATTGACACTGTTCCTGTAAAGCTGGGTAGGTCTCTGTTCACTATTATTATCATTAAAAAGCAAAAGCAGAAGGTTTTTATAACGTTACATTCAGTAGTAAATTAAGTTAGGTAGCGTTAGCTAACTAACATTACATTAGGAACAGTCCACAGGCTACATTTTTCTGGATTTGTTTTAGGTTTTGGAAAGTGAATAAATAGTACTTCTTCTTTCAACCTCTCTGGGTAGCGATTGTTATTATTACAATCGTCCAGGAACAGGGTTTGACCATGTCTTGGAAAAATACAGCAAAAGAAAGCTAGAAAACGACACTTTTTGCATATGAGTCAATGGAGCGCAGCCATGAAAGTGTCAGACCTCAGTTAGAGTGAGTCCAATACTGCACTATGATTGGCTATGGGGCGTGGCTTCGCAAAGGGTCAATTGAAGCTCAACAGAAGATGGTAACAGGACCCAAAGCACAGAAGTAAATCAACAATAGAATGGCTTCAGCAGAAGAAAATATGCCATCTGGAGTGGACCAGTCAGAATCCTGACCTCAGCCTGACTGAGATGATGTGGCATGACCTCAAGAGAGCAATTCACACCAGACATCCCAATAATATTGCTGAACTGAAACAGTTTTTTGAAGAGGCATGATCCAAAATACGTCCTGAACACTGGACAAGTTTGATCTGCAATTACAGGAAACGCTAGGTTGAGGTTATTACTGCCAAAGGACGGCCAACCAGTTATTAAATCCAAGGTTCACATTTTCCCCACCCTGCACTGTGACTGTTTACACGGTGTATTCAATAAAAATATGAAAACATATAATTGTTTGTGTGGTGTTAGTTTAAGCAGACTGTGTCTATTGTTGACCTGTGACTTAGATGAAGATCAGATTACATTTCATGACCAATTTGTGCAGGAATTCATGTAATTCCAAAGGGTTTAAATACTTTTTCACCTAACTTTCTCAAATTAATGTTCATAATTCATATAAATTCACCAGTTCCAAACCAGTCTTTTCCTAGTCATTACCTCGAGCAACAAAATTCTTCAAAAAAAAAAAAAAAAATACAGTCAACAACCTCAAAATCAATATGCTTCCAATCCTATACATTTATTTATTCAGTATGAAGTTGAATTTCCCAAGTGTTAGTCCTTGTATTGTTTCTCTTTTTTAAGAGTAAGCCTTCCATTTTCCTTTCAAGTATTATCAGTTTTCATGTTGCATGGATAAGGCAGGTGTGATATTAAAGGGTGAAGGTGAAATAATGTAACATGAGCACAGCATAGACTGAAATCCAGCAGTTTTGGACTTTTGCACTTGCATGAACCCTGTATCACTTATGTTAGAGGATCTCCTCATAAATAAAACTGAAAGATGTCTCCTGCAGTTGCCTGTGTGATGTGTTACCATATTAAACCAACCATATGAGTGTCTACCTCTGATAGTTGCACTCCATTTGAGTGTCGCTGAGCCCTAAACTGTGAGTGTGAGTCTGTGACCTCTGCTGAGTTCATGGAACATGATAGGTGTTAACATTCATCATCTTAAACCTGGCTGTTCTTGTCAAATACTAGCACAGACCAGACAAACAAGACATATTTACATACCTTAGTATGACCGCCGCTTGTCAGTCAATTTTGAAACTGTTCAGACTGCTGCTGCAGAGGTGTCTAACAACCCCTGGCAAATCCTGTATGTCATTACATGTCCCCATTGTTGCACACAGGGAGGTCAAAGGTCATTGCCCTCGTCACTCTCAGTACAAGGTCATGCAATAATTGGGCTGTATTGTCATCATTCTATTGTTTCTGCTCAATAACTGCAGTACAGAAGGGCAACTTGCCTTTATTAGAAATGTGTACCAAAATTTATTTGCTGACTTACAACGTTTCTGACCAAATATTTTCTATTAAGGTGTTTTAACTGAAGTTGACAATAACAGATGGATGAAAACTCTAATTCATAGATGCCAAGCCATTGTTAAAGCTTTCATTCCTTTATTAGATTACTCAGCAAGCTGAGGGAATAGATTGGGCAGTAGAACACGTATGTGGAATAACAAGCCAGCACACACGCACACTAAAAGCTATGTGGAAAACATTCTGACAGTTCAACCTGCAATTAAAACACAATAGGTATTGTGCACCATGTTTCTGAAGACATTATCTGCATACCTCTCCGTTTCCCCTGTCGACCCTGGCTGTACAGGAAACTGTCACAATGGCTAATAAATTGTCCAGGCCAATCAATGAGGGAGCCAGGAGCCAGGGGTAGAGCGGATACAGTCAGTGTTTACGCAGGGATGGGGAGTATTTTAGCCGTGAAAACAGCCGTGCTTCTGACGCAGTCACACAAAATAACATGCTGATACATACAATATGGTCATAGTATCAATAATAACCAGAAAGAGTAATGTGCTTCACACATATTTACTGCAACAGAATAGACAGCGTATCTACCCTGTGTGTGTTATTGCAGATCAGCCACAAGACGATGATAAGAGAAGTCAAACCACATTTGTGGATGTGAAGTTGCACTCTTTTCCTTATCGCCAGCAAACTGCTGCAGGGACATGACATCATATAGAGCAAGAGCCCTCTCCACCCTCTGTACTGCCCCTTATTTGGAAATTTACATCATATGGGCCTTCCTGTCTTCACACCTCAGCTAGTTGGGAGAAATATACTTTTCCTATTGCACTGTAAAGTATCAGGGGCAAAAGATGAGCAATATTGGTTACAGAAAAAAAGAACAGAAACAAAGGAAAAACAATTGTTACATTTTACCAAATAATTCATAGCAGTATTATTTTATTTTTCCTCTGAGTGTTACTTCTATAAAAAAATGGACTGTTCTTTGTGTGTCTGATGAGTGATATGAGAACAAATGAAATGTGTTGATTGGATTGTTGGGGGTGATAATTCACACAAGTATAAATTGCTGCTGTTAATCAACACAGGTGTTTAGTAAATGCAAAAAAGCAAGTTGCAGTAAAGACTGAAGCAATACAGGAAGAAAAACAACGTAGTGAAAATACTTGTAATTTTCAGCCTGTTCTGAAAAATGGGTATGATATTTTTAGGTAACTTATCAACAATGTGAATGATTATCCCTGTTTGTGTATGATTACGTTTTTTGATACAAGGCTGCGTAGCAGATCAATCAAGCCTTGTCTCACTGTCATGCACATAACTTTATCCAGAGCAGGGAGTACAAACATGGACTACAACGGAAATGCAGCAAAATCTGAGGTTTGCCCTATAATGGCATATGCACATTCTGGTACTATGTATTTAGCATTCCTGTTTCAGAGGCCTGCTGGCCACTGTGCTGGAGAGAGCTGATTCACAGACACAGCCATGGCAGTGGGGTAATTACAAAGACCTATGTAGTCTATAAATATGAGCTACAGCAACACAAAGATCTGGTCAAGTCAACTTTAACCACATAGCAGCTCAGATTTCTCCAATTAGGCAGAGCATTGGTGTAACTTTTTCAGTAGCACAAAGAATGCAGTTGGAGGAAAATGATTCAAACAATGGAGATCGACATGACGATATGGAGGCAGACAGTGGAGTCGGGCTGGTTTTACTTGCCAGACAGATCAAATGAGACAGATGACCCAAGACCAAGAGTCCAACTTGGATGGAGCTGTCGAATAAATAATTAAATGAGCAGATAAAAGACGGTCTCTCTGCCCCTGAACACTATATATAGTCGCTGCTGCCTCTCTGCCTCCTGCTGCTGTGCTGTACAGTATAGCCCTCAGACCAGACTTCCAAGGAGTGGAGACTTCCAGCCCAGATCTATTCAAATCCTCAGCTGCTCTGCCGCCAGACACTCTGTTGCTTCAGTTTGGGAGTGCATGTAAGGAGCTGGGTGGAGGGGAAGCAGGGGGGTTGTGCAGTAGCTACAGCAAGCTGCTGTCAGACGCAGAGGTCAGGAGGTCACAACGGATGAGAAAAGGTCAGAGTGGCAGAGCCCACACCTCAAGACTGACCAAAACCTAGACAGTTCCGGCTCCAAAAACAAATGCATGTGAGGAGAATGGTGGTCCAATGCTGCCAGACATCAGTAAGGGTGGTGTAGTCTCACTGTGGACAGTTTCTAAGATGTGTTGCTAATTAGCTTGTTGTTAAAGAGAATTGAAATTGGTTCAGTTTTTTTTGCCTTTAGTTCCCTGTTGGGCACATGAAAATCTTCTGGTTATATTAAAGTATCTATTGAAGTTGGCCTATGTTAATGCTATCAGCTTGACCTCCTATGAATGAGTGGAGTAAGATCTTTCCCAGTTCCTCCTGCTCACTGGCCAGTGTGAAATGAGTCCAGTTAGACGCTTCATTGTCTGACAACTGCGAAAATCATTTCTACAAATTATTTGAATTGACAGCAAGTGTCAAATAAAAATGGAACAAGTTCATGTCTCTTCACAGGATGGAGCAATTCCACTAGAGTTCGAAACATTCATTTAGTTGGCAGAAAACAGTATGGTTATACAGTATGATATAACATGATAGATTACAAACGACACCAAAATATGAGAGAGATGCTTCAAAATACTAAAACTTAAATATTAGAGCTGACTGGCTGACAAGACATCTAATGGCAATAGCGGTGGTGGATATGCTCTTTGGCCTCATTAAAAACATCACACAGCTCATCAGAACATGAACCTGAGGAAAATGGCCGAAACTGTGAGCAAGGCATCCCCAGATCCTGTTTTATTAAGGATTCAAACTACACCAACCTGTGATTTCCGGTTACCATTTGTTGAAATGCAAAGGAGACAGCTGTTAGATGTAAATATGTACTCCACTGAACATCTTATCTCCACTGAAAAGTATATTTCTGCAACACAAACTCGTTGTTTTCACCTTAGCTGAACCAAACATGAACAGGCCCCCCTGCCTGTTCATCCTCTCTTTCCAGATCTTTAACGTACAGTACATAGTGTCCTCAGGGAAACTGGGACACATGGTCCTTGGTACAGGAAGGGGAAATGTGCATTTTTAACTGGACGTAAACATGGCTGAGACAACAATAGGAAAATGGCAAACTGTTGTTGTGATTACTGAATTTACAAAAGAATCCTTGATTGTTTTAATTGCAGAACATTTTGTTTATTTATTTCACTACAACTTCACTTTATTTTCATTGCCCATGGATAAACTAGATATTTAAATACATTAAAACCAGCAACAATCACACGAGAGAGAAAGATCATCACTATCAATATACACATTTTGAAAATGTACAGATAGACCCAGTGTGCTGCCGAAAAAACACAACTATTCTCACACACATTTTACTGCCTGGAGAAGTCATCCATATACAAGTTAAACAAGAACAGAGATAATACCCCACCTTTTTAATCCCATTAATGACCTGAAAAGAGTCAGAAATACACTACACTCCACTGCTTAATCAAACTTGCATACTGCATTGCACGTTCTTGTGAACGTCATGAGCTCAAAGAGGTGGAGACGTGTTAACCAGAAGCACAGCTGATAGACACACGTGTTAGTGGGACATTTAAACTTCACTGGCAGCCACATGTTAGAATGCAGAAAACGCCGGCCTTATCGCCCTGCAGGCGCTGGGCCCAGCGATTAGCAAGTTATCTCCCATCCTGCACTGGAGGCTCGGCCCTGAGCTGAGACAGGAAGGAAGGCCGGGTTAGTGACTCAGTGGCTCCGGGCCACAGAGCAGAATAATGCTAGAGATAGGTCCGGGTCCACCGAGCCATTCTGCACGATGGAAAAACACACAGGATCCCACAGACATGACCAGCATATCAAACACATCCCGAAGAAAGAGGAGGGGAGTTGGGGGCTCCAGAGAGGGAGACAGGAACAACTGTTTACTGGGGCTCCTTCCTAAGCCACTGGCTGGTTTGGCCCCCTTCTCTTTTCCTGTATCCTCTTATCCTGGATGTCAGTCTGTACCGTTACAAAAGCAATTCTTGTCAGCATCGCTTGATCATTTTATGCTGAGCCCGCCAGGCTGCACTGTTTGCATCATACTTTCCAGATTCATACAGAGGGGATTTTCAGACATCAAAGATGCTGGGAAGTAAGTGGATGATTGCTTTGAAAGTAGTTCTGCAAAACAAATGCCATGACGGGCTTTAGGTTTAGCAAGCAGAACTTTTTTATTTCAGTCTAAAGAAAACAATACAGGTCAACTTGGTTGGCGAGCGCATTCAGACCTCAACTCTTATACCCTTGCAATGCCAAATGCATGCACATCAGAGCCAGGCAAGCCCCC
This sequence comes from Micropterus dolomieu, assembly GCF_021292245.1. Taxonomy (NCBI): domain Eukaryota; kingdom Metazoa; phylum Chordata; class Actinopteri; order Centrarchiformes; family Centrarchidae; genus Micropterus; species Micropterus dolomieu. The sequence goes on from NC_060172.1 coordinate 29,861,075, forward strand.
AACCTTCTCCCAAACCGATGCCAGGATTCAGCCTCCCTAATCTTCTATGTATCTACCTCCCTCCCAGGTTTAGTTTAGTTTCACTAGGATAAATACTGACAAAAAGCTCTCTCTTATTTCACTTCCAGGTTATTAGCATTTTGTTTATACAGGGAAGTATATGATAGAATAAAACTTTTCAGTCATTTGTAGCCTACTCAGTTCATCTGGAATAAAAGCCTATTGGCCACTGTCCCCCCTAGCTTTCAGCAAAATCAAACTGCACTTGTCAGGAATGCCCCCGCAGCACACCCACCTTTCATTCATACACTGAACTCTGTACTCAGAATCAACAACATCTCAGATTTTCTTGCTCTGCCTCACACCTTTCCTGCAGCATGTCTTTGTTCAGAATGACACAATCCTCTACACTCCACTTTCTGTGATATATAGTTGATCATGCTGGGGACAGTCCTTGTGTTGGCAAAGTAAAAATGGCTCTGGTGTACACAATGGAATAGTCTAACAATTAGCTGGAGATGTTTTGGCTCCTTTCTGACAGAACACAGATGGCACAGAAACTCTCATCTGCATGCAGGATTGGACCTCTCCCAGCCATTCAAAAAAAACAGCAAATTTTCCTTTTCAGGCACACAGTCATCTTGCAACACTGGTGCCGCTCTGTTACAGAAGCTCATCTCATGAAAAGTCATCGCATTGAAAATCCATTGAGATGTGAATGCTTGGAAAGATTTCAGACATTATCAGACAGCAACACAATTTGCAGTGTTACAGGGCATTGTCACCTACCTCAGTGGTGTTTAACTCATCAGCTGTCACCCAGTAGCAACAAAAAAGAGGGTTATATCCAATTGTTGTATGGGACAAGTGGGGAACAAAGTCCCTACAGTATTTAAAGTCTTTCTGTATCTTCTCCCTGATATATTGTAAGGTGGGGACAGGGGTGGCTGTCAGATGAGCACAGAAACCTCTGAAACTGTCAAAACTGTTCATCTTTTAGGTTTATTCTGTAACCACCAGGAATGCCACGGACTAACTAACACTAGTAGGATTCATCAATCATTAGTGCTTCATCACTGTGCCCTAAATATGACTTATAAATGGTCAACTTCATTGCTTTCAGACAAAAAATACTTTGTTAAGTTTAGTCTTTTGTATTTTTCAGCCAATTTTTGAATAAGAATATTTTGACAATATTTTAAGTGACATTTATGGTAAAACAAATCAGTGTTCTAATGTGTCTGCTGTGAAGGTGAGTGACACATAACTTTCACTCCTGAAAAGACATGAATCATCTATTTTCAGTGTCATCTAGACCAGTGTTTCTCATAGTGGGGTCCCCAACGAAAAGTGGAATAGTTTTTTTTTATTCAGTTTAATTCTATTCTATCATATACTTTCTGTAATAAAACATCTAAAAGGTAAAATTCTATTAGAATGGGGACTCAGATTGGGACAATATTTTATCAAATTGGGGTCCGTGGTCTAATTTATGTCAATTTAGGGGTCCTTGATGTGAAAAAGTTTGAGAACCACTGACAAGACTGCTTAAACCACTGCTTTTGTTTTTTGTGTGAACACCTCTCAAATATGTGCAGTGCATTAAAACCCAGCAGACAACCAGGAGACTCAGATTGATAAGCAGCTCGGGGTCGGACAGATGGTGTGACAGCAAACTGAGATGTAGTAATAGGTAGAATTCTCTTAGATAACGTTTTCCCCAAAGTGGAGTCAGTATTTGCTGTGGTCTCAGAGTCACAGTAGAAATACCCCAGCAGCTATTGGCCTGCTTGCTCAGCAAATCTCCCTGAATATTGTGAACCACAGAAGATTGAATATGGTGCCTCCTGGTTATTGTGTTTTGAAATCACTAAAATGTGGGGCATTCCTTAATTTTTACCACAAAAATATGATGAAATAAAATATATACATATATGATGGTATTGTTTTATAATCAAGAGATAATCATAAAAGGTTTGTGCCTCCGTGAATTCTTTTGGAATGAGTGTGTCACTGTAAAATGTATTTTCATTTCATTTTTTGGCTGTAATTGTTGGGTTTGAAAATTGTTATTCTAAATTTTGAGACGATATGTCTGATGAGATGATATCTGCCCCCAAATGACAAGCTCCATGGGACTTTAGACTTTACTCTCATTTCTTCTCGTTTGATTGAACAATGGAGTATGGACCGATTCTAATTTCCATGTAAATAGTGTGCATTTGTGGTTATGTTTATAGCTTATCCTGAATTGAGATCCACATTAGTAGTTGCCTTGGAACTACTTTTCATGGGGTGTATTTTAAAAAACACTTTTTTTTCTCACAAATTGCATCTAACAAAAAATGATATTTCATTTCGAACCCTCATTCGCAATGATACCGTGTTACATACAAGTTAAAATAAATAGGATGAACGCATATGAGAAACATCACTTACATGTTGAAGCAGGGAGGTGTAATAATAGTTTTAAATTTGGTAGAGCATTCATTTTGAGCATTAAAATAAAAAGCTGACTTTCCAAATTCAGTCCGTGTTACCGGACTTGCTTAAGCGGAAGCCAGTCAACATGAAAACTATAAAAATACAAAACATTAAAGGAGAACTGTTGAATGTCACTGCTGACTCTGTGTCGGAGCCCAGTAACCAGTGGACTTTGTTGAAGTGAAATATTAGATTTTTACACACACCTTGACAGCAGTTCCTGTACACCTACACCCTTTTTATACAATCCATTTAGAAGAATTTATCAGAAATGAAGGACAAGAGTGATCATGATTTACATGTAATGACTTCCCTTTCAGTCTCATGTAAACTACGTGACGAGGTTTTTCCTCTTCAGGGAGACCAGTAAAGCTACCTGTTTCTGCAGTTGTGGTAATATACTGTTTCACATAAGGCTCCACACTGTAGTTGTTTTTCACAATACAGTATGTTCAGAAGCTACACCTAATCTTTAATTAACCTTTACTCCAACACCACAATCAACACTCCTGGGCCTTTGTCATTGAATGCAAATTCCTGAGGGAGAAATCTCAGTGTTATCTTTACTTCTGTTTCAGATTTGATAAACAAATCAACTATGTTGTCATTGTGAGCTTCTGCCACCTTCAATCACTTTTAACCCCATTAAAATAATTCCTATTCTATTAAGGATTTGAAGTCCATAGTTAATGCTCTTATTTCTTTTCATCTCTGCTATTGCAGTTGCCTCTATGTAGGAGTCAGTCAGACAGCCTTGTCTCGCCTGCAGCCGGTTCAAAATGCAGCAGCGAGATACCTCACCTGTACAAAGATGAGAGATCATAAAAAAGCATTGCATGGCCTAACAGGTTATAGCTCTGATCTCCTCCTACCCTAATCCACCTCCAGACCCCTCCTATCTGATGACCTATCACTGCTTTTCATTTCACACTACCATTTAAAATCCAGGGCTGATCTCACATGCAGACATGACTCGTCGCACTCTATTTGTCTGATCTCTCGACAATGGTGTTGTGCTTACATGATTTTATCCCAAATTATACACTTTCATTAATTTACTTATATCCTCTTTATTATGTCTGTGTTTTATTTGATTGTCATCATTAATCAAATAATCTATAATAAGCTTTCTGTAAAGCACTTTGGTCAATGTTGGTTGATTTTTAACTATTTCATCAGAGACTGTTGAAATGCCATGACTGTCAGTATGATTTGGGGACCTAAACTAAGTCAGTCTCATTTTGACATTTTATAAATGTGGAGGAAAAGAATATACACAACAATATAGACATACTAAAAATATGAGCACACCACAGGCGACCCAGCCTTCTCTGATTTCTAAATGTGTCTGTGCAACATACTTTCATGACCTATTTCTCTCAGCCTACAGTTATTCAGTAGTAATAACAGTAATGTTTTTTCAGTCAGCAGTCATTGCCCACTAATATATCGATGATGATTATTTGATATAGGCTATAAATAAATTAAGTGGCACCCACCCACCCAATTCCCACCACTGCCAGCTTCCTTAAATAACAGAATGTGTTTTCCAACCGCACTCCACTCCAGTTGCAATTCCCCGGCATCTGCACCACAGTATCAGGTGCGGCTCCATCATTCGCTGCAGGGCTTCAGGGGAGGAGTTTTTACAGCCAGGTCACACCCCCTGCACTATAACGCTTGGTCCTTAGAAAAAATACTAAGGAGCGCACAGCCCGTCCGTCACTGCTCACTGGTAGAAAAATATGATCCCGAGAAGAGCTCGTGCGCTTCAACAGTCAAGACAACAATTTAACTGCGACTAATTTCAAGTAAAATCACAGACCATCACTGAGTCTGGTCCTTGTTGAACTGTTTTCCTCTGCATTCTCTACCTCTTCTTTTCTGCTCTGGATCTTCCGTGCCAGAAAATGTGTGTGGATAGAGATGGATGCGAGATTGAAGGCTGCAGCAGTTCGGATGAGGTGCGCACGCTATCGGGCAGCATGAGTCCCGGACTGAAATCCAACCCGGACCTTCACCCGTGCAAGCCGGGGCAGAAATTCCGCGCCGCGCTGCTCAGATGCCGCACACCGGCTGCTGCCGCCGGGATCCTCAGTTTTGGGAACGTCCTCAATTACATGGATAGATACACTGTAGCCGGTAAGAGACCTGACTTCTCTCTTTCTGTATCAGAATATTCTTATTTATCTGACGGGCTCCAGCAAACAAAGCAGAGTGGTGTTGTTCATTTGTTGGAGTGATTGTACATGCACTAATTGCGAGCTGAGTCTTTTAGAGCTGCCAGCTCACCTCAGCTGTAGGCAGGCGGAACAATGGGCTTGCCGTAGCGCAGTGGACAGTCTGCTATAACCACAGTCCTGTGTTCGTGGTTGTAGACTGTGTGCGCTGTGGTTAAATCTTATAGATAGGCTACATGTCTTCACTATCACTCAAGAAAATGCTTGACAGTAATGATTTTTACCCGGGGCTGTTAGATAATTACAGATAAATCAATTAAGGTGATTGACTCTCCATCCACGGATCTGACTGCATGCTTTCGCACTGTAGCCTAGGTGTGTGTGTGTGTGCGTGTGTGTGTGTGCGTGTGTGTGTGTGTGTGTGTGTACGATGTCGCTTTGGGCTCATCTGTCAGACCAGCTTCAGCGACTGCAAGATGAGAGAGAGAGCTATCAAGAATCAGTCATTAGTTCCTCGCCCTTTTCTGGGAGCGATATAGTCCAACATCTAACAGCCTGCGTCTTGTGCGGCAGCTCGTGCGATGCTGTGATGAGGCCATGTGGCTTTAATCCTCCTCGAGCATTTCCTCACTATAGCGTTATTAAAACTGAACACTGTGTACAGATGGGAATTAAGCCTCTAGTGTTGGAGTGCGTGAAAATGTGAAAAGTGCTTTTGCTTGAGCCCCAATTGTGGAATTGATAAATTCATTTATGGTGATTAAGATGAATTTATGTTAAAACAAAAGTCAATAGTAGATTTCACTGGCCTTTTTTGTTTCTGTATTGTAAGAAGGCAGTTATTAAAATAGGCTAGTCTCACACCATGTGTGTCTGGGAATCAAGAAGGTGCTTTTGCAGATTTTTATTAATTGTAGTTCATTATAGGGATTCCTTGTCAAGCAAGAATTGTCTAATATATTTTTGCAATGAATCACTCAAATTTAAAATGTGTTACATCAGGTCAGGTCTTAGTTTTACTCAAACTTGGTAGCTGGATTTATAGGCTACTTACCCGTGGACATTGGACTGTGGCACTGAATGGGTTAAAGATATTGCTGCAACATGGAGAATGGAGGGAAGTGTGTTCATGGGGAGAGTATGCTCTTCTGTACAAAGAAATGCCATCCTGGTTAAAGTGCAAGTTTCTGCTTTCTTATGTGATAGAAATCTACTTGAAATTTTTACTTGTGGCTGTATCCTTCACTTCTTCAGATGTTATTTGCAACACAGCATGTAATTATCTGAGATTAAGATTTCTATAGTTGATAAATCAGGATAAAATTGTAATGATTTCACTCTGTAGCCCCTGGCAGAAATAAGGAGTGGCTAAGTCAGACAGAACAATGTGTACACTTAAGTAGCCACATGCTTACGGCTCACCATGCCGAAGGCTTCAGGTTCAGTCTGTCAACTGTAATGAGTCAAGCCACGAAGTCTTGGGTGGCTGAGTGATCATTACAGCAGGTAGGCTTTAGCTGCTCAACCTACAGAACGTGTTGATGTGCCATATCTAATCTTAGCATCTTCAAGCCAAATCACTGCAGATAGAGTGAAAAGCAAGGTACATCCTCATCCTTAGTCATGGAAGAGTCAGTCTCCCTCTACAGTAGCGATCTGTGCTCCTGCGTCCTAACACCTACTCACGCTTTGATCAGAGGAAACCCATCATTAAGCTGCTTTAAGGGGCTTAAAAACAACACTATTCTCCTCTGTCCTCTCCATCATGATCCTGCCACTGCCGTCCCTGCTCTTTATATCTCATGAATTGCAAGGCAGAAAATCCATCGCTGGACCCTCTGCGCGCTGGCTGTGCTGTGCGAGTGACTGAAGAGAGATGAGGAGAAAGTGGGAAAAAGGAGGAGGGAGGGAGAGCAGGATAATGGGAGTAGGGGATGGTCGAGGGGGGGTGTTGCAGCAGCCTGGGCTAACCCTCGTGGGGGGAGAGGCTGTGTTCCCTGCCACCTGACCGCTCCTGGACTGTTTTGCATTATGCATGAGCAGCATGTGCGTCGGACGCTCACACTGAATGAGGACCAGCAGCCATGTACATCCAGCACAGCTAACACATACGGCATGAGCTGATCTACCATTCTCTCTCTCTTTCTCTCTTCAAGCCTTTCTCGCCTCTCCTGCTGTGTGAGCTACATTGCAGTAGTAATTAGGTGATGGAAGCTGCGTTGGTAGCACAGTGTTTTCTCAAAGTGGGTTTCGGAGTAGGGGGTGGGGGGGCTTTCTTGTTGTCATTCAAACCTTTTCAGTAGCAGGTACCCAAAGCACATCCCAACTCATAGATCTTAATGTCAATTTAGCAAGCATGGGTGCACACACACACACACACACACACACTAGAAAAGACTCTTCTTACCATGTCAAGAGTAGCTGAATGAGAGAGGGGAGTTGCGAGGGGAGGGGCTGGCTGCTGCAGTGGCAGGCAGTCAGAGGGAAGTGGACGCAGAATGCGGCCAGCGTTGAGCACGAGCGACGCCGTTCCCTCCAACGTCAAAAGGTCTTTGTACCAACAGCCATTACTGTAGTGTGTGTGGATCACTAAAGCATTGTCACCGAGACAGAGGGCGACCATTCCAGACACCGGGGCTATTCTGCTCCACAACAATGATGGGAAAAGTGCATCCAGCAATGCACAGCGGCAGGGTCTAAGACTTAGGTCTTTCTGTTAATCCCCTAGTGTCAGAGGTGAAGGCAGACACACATCAAAAAACACCACAATCAAACTGCCGTTTACGATTCCAACATCCTTTCAAAATGATGGCGATAACCGCAAAAGAAGGAATAATGTTTTCTTTTTTTCTTTTTCTTTTTTACGGGAGGTCGTTTTGTTCTGGATTTGGTAGATGTACTGCCAATATATTTTATACAAGGCTTGAATAGTTAATGCCACCAGTTTGTGAGGAGGGACGGCTTCAAAAGAAAGTAATTGTATGAAACTTAAACTGCTGCATATTTGAAGGTGTGTTTTAGCTCTCAGTATGGCACTAGAATGAGCAAAAAAACTATCTCAATATTGATTGTATCGTTCAGATTTCCAACAGTGAGTTACTTTCAGTCTGGGAATGAAATTTACTGTAATGTAAGCAAATTAATACATGAACCTTTCAACTTTTCCATCCCTAAAACTGCCCCTTTCAAAGTGCATTTAGAATATCTGTTTCACTCTTGTAATGTTGTGTGTTAAGCTAGGGATCATCAGAGGGCTACAAGCAGTTCAAATTTCTGCAATTTCCATAGCTCTATGTTGTGGTATTGGCAAAGAGACAGTGATCTGGTTTTTGTCTGACATGCTTATGGGCCAAATCCAAGTGTGGACAGGCACAGAGGAGGTCGCTATTAAGTTTCAGGGGTGCTGAAAGACAGCAGTCCGCTATAAACTCTACGCAGTGAGTTGGACATCAGGCTCAGCTGTTCAGCTGGTGTGTCAGACCTGACCTGGAGTGCTCCTTCAGAGGCCTGTGCTTGTTTTTACGACTGTCTATGAGGCAGATATGGGGAGCGTCTGGCATATTTGAGGTTGTCCCGATGAGGTTGACCACACACCTACTTCTTACTGGCTGTCAGAATAGCAGTACGCAGGGAAATGAGATGGAGATCCAACAAAGATTGGAGTGGAGGCCCGAGCAGAGCTGGGTGAGTTACGATGCTCAGGTTGGGTCACTGGTGTCTGGCCTTTGGAAGCACACACAGCCACTTATATTCCATTTGCTTTTTAGAGTGCATAAGAGCTCTGAGATTTAGAGGACCACTATGTTTAATTTAATTTGAGTTGGCTTTGAAACCTTAAATCCCCGTTGTTGGTCTCTCTGTAGTCTCACGGCAGACAGTCCAAGCTCCTCGACAGCTTATCATAAAGAGGGGATTAAGTGTTTTTTTTAAGAGAATATGAGGATATGTGAGGCAGACACTCGGCACTTAGAGTTATTTACTTGATAAGTAAGTAAACTCTGATGGGTGTTAACTCTAGCCACCCCCCCTGTGTGCACTCCTAGTCACGCCCTTCTCAGCTATGAAAAGGGGCAATTTGGGGGCTACTGACTGCAGCCTAATCAGTGGTGAACAGAAATGTTGGGGAGCTGCAGATTAGCGCTTCTTCCAGTCAACGTAAGCCGAGTTGCCTCTGTCAAGCTGTCATTCCAGGAATACCCCCAGAACAGGGTCACATCCCACTGGACAAGTGCGGGACCCTTGCATGCGAATGTTCAGCATCTTGCCTAGACACAGATGACCATGTGGTTAATAATCCTCTTAAGGCAAGCTCTTTGTCAAACTGTTAGAAAGATGTAGCAATATATCCAGCCTGACAGGCTATGCAGATTCATTCCTGATAGCTTTGTCCAGTTCCTTTGCCGCTACTCATTATCACTGTCCACATAAGCCTATGGCATTCCTCTGCATTAGCATTTCCACATAAAGCAATCACAGGGGTTAAATGTCTTCTACATGTTTTCCTGTCTGTTGTCACAGCTCTGGGGTGGAAGTGCTCAAAACCACTTTCAGTTCCACACAGGCTGGAAAAGAGGAGCTTGAGGATGTAGGTTTCAGATTCAGGAAGACAAATTCTACGCAAATACAAAAGTAGATAACGGTTGTCACAGCAGAGCAACCCAAAAATGTAGAATGTCTCCGTGACATTCTTTAGCTGCTGGTAGAATCACGTCACTGCAGATCTTCTCAGTAACATGAAGTGTTGCAGCGGAATATGTCAGGATTAGACCTACAACAAGTGTCTTCTCACTACTGAACTGTGTGAGAGGCTGTGTGGGCCATGCTCGAGTTGCTTTGGGTTTTGCCTGTTGGTCGTCTCACCCTCCACTCTTCTCCCTAATTCACCCACTCTTGTTTTATAGCGTTCACATTAAAGGTCCCCAAACAACGGCACAGGCATTAAAAGGATAGAGGGGCCTCTAGTAATTTTCTTTATAGGGTTGCTGCCTCTTTCTTACCATACTTTTCCATCTGATGTTGAGCTGTTTCGAATTAGACAAACTGCGCTGTACAGTATGAAACGTCTCTTTGAAAGACAACATCCTCACTTCAGCACTACACTATATTTCAACATCTTTCAAGATCTTGACATATTTTATTTTCGCTGTTGACGGCCAAATATTGACAGCGTTCAACAGATGTTAAATGCGGTCATTAACAATTACATGATATCCTACCAAGTGGACTTTTTCAGACTGCTTTCCCACAGATATCACAGTAATCTCTTTATGTCTATATCCTGGGTAGCCATTCCCACTCCCAGTGAGAAAACAGTCTGTGTGTTCTTTAGGCTCAGATTTAGCCGATGTCTGTAATAGTAACGGATGGAATTAGACAGAGCTTCTTCCTCTGCCAATGCTGGCCCTTTCATGTGGCTACTCCAGATTTTACCATCCAGCAGACACACTTCCCTCGCCGCAGCTTTCACCCTACGACCCCTCGGCTATGAGCGCATTTCATGGCTTTGCTGATGGTTACTTTGTTGTGACTCTTTGACTCTTCCCCTCCGTACAGCTGTTATTTTGGCATCACCCCAACCTTGCATCTTACATCACTCATCACAGCTATGAGGCTATTACATGTGTTGCATTCTGGAGAGGGTATTTTTACTCTGTGCAGTGCGTGCTATAGAAAGAGTTTTTCAAACTGTGAGTTAAAGGGGCGGGGTGGAAGGACAGATGCAAAGATACTGCATGAGTTGGAAGGGACATGTGCATGCTGGTGTTAAAAAACAACTGGAAGCTAGTTGTTGTAGTTTGGCCCACATTTGGCATTTACCAGTAAGGTGATTTAAAACGCCTGATTGCTGCAATTTGCGTCTAACATTGTACTTGTCGGAGTCATAACTCAATTAGCAATTGGCAGTTGGCTTGATTCTGTCCGGGGGGGCTCACATTGTCAGACAAAAAAACCTGCCTAATCCATTAAGAGCAATCATTTTTTATTTACAAAATCCAATATCAGGCCAGAATCTTGAGTGGCTGTTTCAAAATACAGTGCCTTTTCTTATCATTTAAATTCTTAACTGGCTCTTATCTTTTAACTTCCAGTAGCTTGACGAGTCAACTTGTAAAAGACAACAGTGCTTGCTCAAGCTGCCTGTTGATCTTTGACATGAAAAGGTGAGTGGTAGCCTGATAATCACTGACCTCCCCTCTGTCATCAACAGAGTGTGCATGGACACAAGGACAGGGCGGCGGTGTTTTCTTTGGTGTTTGTGTCTTCCAACTACAGAGTTTGCTTTAGGATTACAGCCCTGAGATAAACACGGTATCTGCTAAGTTCCGTCCAGTTAGACATTTATAAGACTTGTTGGAGTGACAGCGAGACGAGTCATGAGCTGAAGGGTATGGATTCTCCTGGTCTCCATCCAGGCCTTTCCCAACACAATTTTCCCACCATGTTAAAAAAGCCCTCCCTTCCTGTCTCATTATCTAAGAAATCTGCAGTTTACCTGAAGAAAGAGCTGGAATTTCTTTCGTCAGGCAGACGGCAAGATCGCAGGAAGGAAGGAGGAGAGATTTGGGATGTGTTGAGCACTTTTCTGTGTTTGACAAACTGTCAAATAACAGCTCATACCTGCTTTCGAACTGTGATAGGAACAACATTTAGTTACCTTACTTCCTGTATTCCATCTCTTCTGATTATCACTCTAAATTTTAACATGGGAAATGTACAGGGAAAACTGAGAATACAATAATAGCACTGTGCGTTACTCTCTAGTTACTGTCGAAAACACGTAGTCCAAACAGACTTTTTCTCTGCTCGGTCATCACTGTACATTTCCCCTTTTTCCAGCCACCCCAAACACTCTGACATTCACAAACATTTCAACACACAACACACTGATACATGCGATGAAGAACTGGAAATAGAACACAATGCGATCCATTTTTTATCCTTGTGAAACACACACACACACACACACACACACACACAGACACTGAATATTGATCAACAGACCACACACAGACACTGACACTGATAATTGTAACAGACCAGCAGCTTGGAATTTGTTACCAGTGATGAAACTGTAATGTCCTGAGACACACTGAAATTGGATATTTCTCTCACACATTAACAAGTTGTTCTTGAGAGGATTGGAATCTAATATTGACCTGCTTGCTGCAGAAGTTACAGCCAGCTGTTGTGAAAGCAGACCTGCAGCTAGCAGTAATATTAGTTCTCAGCTCCTGGAAGCTCACACAGCTGCTAAAAAAACCTTTAGAGTGCTTATTTACAGCAGCCCTATATTTGAAAAGCTTTCCTTCTTGAGGAAATGCTTTTATCTTTTCCCCATTTACATGTGATAGAGTAAATAAAGGAGACTGGCAGAAGGATTATGTAATCTAATATATCCACCAATCAGGCCCAGGATAAGGTTGTTTGCGTGTGTGTGTGTGTGTTTGTACGTTCCCTCACATGTTTCGTCAGCTATTTTTTAAATTTCATTTGTGCTAGATGAGACTGCGGCAGGATTTTCATTACGGTGTTTGGCGTATGTGTTACTGTGTTTGTGGGAAGAACGAGGGTTGAATGAGGGCGCTGACCTCTGTCAAAGACTTTTTGTTAATGGCCTGGGTCAGAGGTGGACACACACACACACACTCACAGCCCTTAGTGTGTTTTTCTGCTGTAAAACGTTCACACTCAGGATTCCTATGAGAATGTGTCATTGGTTTTGTGTTTCTGTTTCTGAGACATCTGTGCCGTCACAGGGACAACATGTATATTGTGCAAGTATTAAACTTAATGTTGGGCTAAAGTCTGGCAGCATCACATTATCTTTTCCAATCAGTCCAGCCTCTCATTTAAATTCTGGCTAAGCAGCAGTGCACAGCTTGATTAGCAGACAAGTAGACTTTCGCATCTGTGTTTTTTTTGTTCTGGCTGCACTGTGGGAGAGTTTGCTTCTGAGACAATGACAGGCTGAGTTTAGGTGTTTGTTTCTGCAATGCAGTTGTACACCAGAATGGTTGGTTACACCTCACTGCCCATGGTAGGTTATTACAGCGTTCTTTTGATTCTTCAGCACAATAAATGTTTACTGGTCCATGTTTAAATACATAAATCTGCAGGCAGCCTGTCACCACACCACATCAGAAATTATTGTATTTGGATTGCATGTATTTTTAACACTGAACACACAACATTATACATCAGGCTGAATCTGTGGCGGTAGTTGTGGCAAAAATGGTACTTTTTGTACGAGACTTAGATATTCAGTGATGTTTAGGAGGCAAGACCGCAGCCTGCTGCAGTAACCAAAGTTGTCATTCAGGATGTTGATTGAGGTATCTGGGCAGCACAGTAGTGCCAAACATCTTAGGAATACTTTTTAGTATATTTTAATGATGTGCGTACAAAGCCTGAGGCTGTGTATTGTGCTGCAGGTATGTGGTTTCTTTAATTAAACAGGCTTGGTATGTAAAGGAAGTCAGAGGAACAAAGAAGATGCCTTAGTGTGTTTTCCCACGCAAAGAAGAAATCAAACTTATTTATATTTTATATTACACTCACACCTCACAATTGAGAAATCTGACCGAAAAATTAAAGAGTTCAATTTGCATACTTTCTATGATGTAAAATGAGTTCAAACACATTGTCAAAGAAATCAAATTGTGTTTAATAATAATTTCCCTTTGAGAGCCACAAAAGATTAAAACAGACCTCTGAGGTAATTTTTTATGAGTTTGTGCAAAAAGACATATTTGGGTTTCTCAGAGTGTTTGATGAAACAGCAGTGGAAGTAATGAGATGCATATCTAATTCATGAGACAATGAAAGATGAACCCCGTGGCCTCAACTAAACTGTTCTTGCCATAACCAGGATGAAATTGAGGTGGAAATTAGTGGCTTCCCCCTTAAATGAAGACACTGTGACAGTGTCATTGGTAGGATTGCTTTTCAGTTATGTGTGTACAGCCGTAGAGAGAGGTCACCTTGACAGCACGCACAATGAAAAGGCTTTTATATGTCTCATTGGTCTTTCCGCTGGCTGTAATTGTGCTGGGAATACTAGAGGAAGCCTTAAGATGGAAAAAAACATGCTTGGCATTCATATTTATACATTTATAAACTCCCAGGAGTTGTTATAGCATTAAAGTAGTTGTTAGATTCAAGACATGGCAATACACACAAATGTAGCCAATTGTACTAGATAGGAGTGACAGATATGTCCAATTAGTTACAGCCCAAATGGAGTAGTCCTGCCTGCCGTGGGAGAATCAGGATTCGTGTGTGGGAGTAGAAACAAACAATTTTTTGACAGATGTTGTCACTGTGCACATAAGGCAGAGAGCCCTTCCTTGTTTCATCAGTCATACTTAGCCTCCACACAATCCAAACAGCCTAGCAACAAAATGGACGCTAAATGGCATGGCAGAGATGCGGTGACACCCCAGTGCCGGAGTCAAGAAACCTGAGCTGCATTCAGCTCCTAATGGCTGACTGTTGATGTGAGCTTAGCGGCCCATGCCGTTGAGGTTAAGATGTGTCGTAGTTTTTGTTTTTTTATGATTTAATTAATTTTTTCTCCCCATTTTCACCCAATTTCACCTCTTTTTGAATGGATAAAAAATAAATTCACAATAAACTATAAATATTTTGATTTTTTGTGTCATACATAATAGCCATATGGAATCATCTGGGCCCCTATTGCCCCCGATTTCTCCATTTTATGGAGCCTGAGCACTATGATTATCCAGAGAAAATAGCTGCACTGTAGCTGTTTGAGGCTAAATTGAGCTGAAAATACAAATCTTCACCAACTTTCTTCTCTTTTTTTATCATTGCTTTGGGGTCACTTTGCACCCTCTCTTTTTTAAGAAACAGTACTTAGACAGTCAGTTTGACAGCCTGTGGACATCTTATTGCCATGCTTTCCAGCTCACACTGTGTGTGAATCAAGGGGAAGTCAGATGAAGTAGATGAGTCAGTTGTCAAGCTGAAAGCACAGAAATATATTTTATACAATATATTTTTATATACTTTTAGAAGTACAAGACAGGTAAAATAATAAGTATTTGGATGAATATATCAGCAGCATTTTAGAGCATACTCTTTTATCTTTAGAAAATCCAAGATGCCTTGTCTAAATGAGTATAATAAGAAAGCTTGTCTGACTGTACATACAGTTTATGATAATTATGCATCAAGATGTTTCAATACCTCACATAGTGGATTCCCCACATCCTCATAAAATCACAGAGAGACCAGAAAAGAAAATGAGAAATGAAATCTCATTAAAAAAAAAAACCTCTACATAATGTCTTTAATCCTCTACACTCTTATGTAAAACAGCACTGGGATAACTGACAGGATTTTTCAAACTCACTTGTGCTGACACTGACACACACACACATAAAGTGAAA
This sequence comes from Micropterus dolomieu, assembly GCF_021292245.1. NCBI lineage: Eukaryota > Metazoa > Chordata > Actinopteri > Centrarchiformes > Centrarchidae > Micropterus > Micropterus dolomieu. The sequence continues at coordinate 29,876,151 of NC_060172.1, forward strand.
AAGTGAACTCTTTATTTTAATAGGCAGAATGTCCTTACATTGACATAACCTACATTTCCATAATTAAAAAGAGCACATATGTGTGTCTCTGGGTGAATTTTAATATCGGCCAACCAGTTGGTTCTTCCCGTTGGTGGTTTCACAACAACTGTTGGAGAGATTGCCGTGAAATGTTGTACAGATGTTCATGTTTCCACCGAGGATGAATGTTTAAGTTTGGGGATCCCCTGACTTTTTACTTAGTGTCACCAGACAGTCAAAATTTTGAATTATCCAGTGAAATATCTTTTGATCTAGAAGATAGATTGGCACACATTTAGTTACAAACATTCACATTCCTCAGGGGATGAATTCTAGCAACTTTGTTGATTCCACAATTTCCCCTCTAGCGCCTCTACCATCAGGTCAAAATGTTGCTTCGTTCATTGCTTTACTGATTGATGACCAAATAGCCTACCTGAAAAATCATGTCTCCTTCAACTTCATGTGTACTTTGTATGTTGTGTTAATGCTAATTAGCAAATGTTAGCATTAGGGCTGCAGCTAATGATTAGTTAATACTCAAAGCATCTACAGATTATTTCATCGTATCATCGATGCATTGTTTAACAAGTACTTTTTCTTTTAGCTTGAAGTAATCCCATACTTTGGACACTTTCTCCTTCGTCCCTCGCTGTTTTCTCTCTCCTCCTCTTCTTTGCAAACAGCACCATCATAATCACAAGCGCAATGTGCTACATTAATAAATATCCATGCGAAACAGTGTGCTATATAGTTATATGGATTAAATGAAGCAAAGAATTTGCATCAATGCTTTTCAGTAATCAAATTAATCGATTTAATCGATGAATCGTTTCAGCCCTAGTCAGCATGCTAACATACTAACCAACGGTGATATGAATAATGAATAATGGTAAACGTTATTAGTTCAACATCAGCATGTTGTTATTGTGAGCATGTTAGCATGCCGATGTTAGCATTTACCTTAAAGCACTGCTATAAAGCACCACAGATTTGCTACCATTGCATGTCTTGTGTCATAAGCAGCAGCATCAGAGCACATTAGTGTGCACAAACACAAAGTGTTTGTAAGATTGCTGGCTTTTGGAAATCATGCCAACTGTCTGAAAACATGAGAGCTCTTTATTTCTACTGCTTTCTAATAAATATTTCAGACAATATATATAAGTGTATTTTTTGTATAAAAGGCACAATGCCATTGTAGATACCATAGACCATATTTAAATTGCCCAAAACCCATCTAAACTGAAACTAAACCTCAGGGCATTTTTTTGTTTATGTCCATATACTTTCTCTAATACACATAATCGGACGAGCCTCTCTCAGTGATTTTCTCCAGCTAACATGGCTCCTTTTCAAAATTCCACATAAATAACACTCCTCCAGGTCCACATTCAAGGTTGAGTTCAACTGCTGTTCAGTATTCCTGAGAGATGCTGGTGTGAACGAGTGCAGCCCACAGAGATCCCCTGGCAGTCAGACAGACTCATCTCATCTCAAATACCTTTACTTCGCTTCACCGCATCTCTATCCAGTACATCTAATGCATTATCTCATACGAACAAGTGGTCTAGTCCTGGATGTATTATTGATGAGCTATAGGTTTAGTGTGCTCCCTTGACGCTTCACCATGCGTCCTCTCCACTACCATCAAATATTTAGCACGTACTGGCTGGGACTAATGTACCGCAGCCCTTGAGCTGAATTCAAGCTTTTGATTAGTGAAAGAAAAATTAGGAATAAAAAAAACGCCATATTAATCAAATTGGCAAGGCTGGCAAACCTACAGGCCTTTAATTTGATTTCGCCCCAGTTTGGCTGTCTCAAATTTAGAAGATTAGAGTGAAAGCAGTCTCAAATGTCATAGTAGTTTTATCACTGAAATAACAGCGTATTCATTCTCACACACTGGCAGGAGTTCTGTTCTAATTATGAATCAATACACATAAAAACACAATGACACATCTAAACTGAATGAATGTGCAAAAATAAAACTATAATCAGGTTTGCAGCATCCTGAATATGAACTAACTTTATTGTATACTCTCCATATCATACAGGTTTAGGTGCTTTCTTGTAAACAAACAAAAGTTATTTTTCGCATAAGTTCGTCAGTGTTTTGCACTAAAACACAAAAAACATACATAAACAACCAACATAAAAACATTGCTCCACAGCACTACTAGTGGTTAAAAACTCCACAGGGTACCTGACATCAATATGACTCTACAGTCAGTTGGATAATAGTTTATTGTTTCTCTCACAGTACAGTTGAATTTGGATGAAGTTGTGTGTTTGACTCAGTACCAAGAAGAAAGCAAGAGTTGAACTTTCTAGCACACTCACACTCTCTCTTGCTGATTTTATTCTCTTGTACAAGCTCTGAAGCCCTCTTGTGCAGGCAGCTCTACACGGTTTCCCAGACATCTGCGGCACGTTTCCTTTCTGTGTGGCAGAGAAAGGAAGTGGAATGGAAAAAGTGCTCCCCGCCCACTGCAGCCACATGGCAAGGGAGGAGAGCAGTCGGTTAGGAGCCCGCCGGCCACAGTCGGGCATATTTGTGGTCAGCTTTCTCCTCGATGCAGTCTGAGAAGCTCTGCAGAGTGGCCTGCCTCTGCACTCTGTTGCTCTCTCTCCTCACTGTTTCTTACCGTCTCTCACTCGCTCAAATCCAAAAAATTGGTCACAAGAACAACCAGAGAAGATGCACTTTCTCCTCACTTATTATGTTCCCTCCCCTTCTTCCTTTCCCAGACTATATATACTGATGGGGTTAACACATGAAAAGGGATCACCCCTTCGCAGGAACGAAGGGGAAGGATCTGGCCACATCAGCAGAGTGGTTCACCGCTGTCCGTCTCACTCTGGCCAGAATGAATGACTTCCATCCACTGGCTCCCTCTCACTTAGACACACACGCAGTGAAACCAGGGGAAAGGGGAACACACACACACACACACACACACACACACACACATATATATATATACTATTTATTTTAACTATGGAAACATATACTTTAAACAATGAATCCAACCCCGACTGACCCGGTAGTAGCAACCGCCTATTTCTTTGGTCGTCATGACTCCTCTCCTCTCTCTCTCTCCAGCACTCATCACTGTTAAATTGGACTGCTATTCTCTCCTTCCTCTTAGCCTAGTTTCTATGTGCAGAAATAGAACCAAGGGGGGTCAGAGATCCTCAAGTCTCTGTTGGGGATTCGATATGAAATCTGTCCTCTCCAAGCTGATGGAGTTCTGTGTGTGCATATTTGTGTGTGACTGTTTGGGGTGTGGTGTTTGTGTTCACCTATGGTGTATTTGTGAGTGTATAGTGGTCCCAGAGGAGTAATGCTGGTGGTGTGCGTCACTGCACGAAAGCTGGTCTTGCAAAAACATCATGCAGAATCCTCACTGAAACGTTTCCTCTGGGTCATTCTAGCATTGTTTCTTTAACTGAAAATTTGGGGTAAATTAACATTCAATTTATGTTATTTGGAGTCATAGTTCAAATGTGTTGGGATTTGTTTTTTGCAAAAATGATGCCAAAGAAAAAGATGTTTGTCTGAGTTTTCTGGAGCTGCAGTGATCTGCATTGACTAACAAATCCTAGCCCGTACAGTGAGTGAACAGTCTGGTAGCCTTATAATGGAAACACCAAAAACTGAAAGAAAGTACTATTCATATCGAAGAATGATCATTCACCGTTCACTGCTCTAAATGCAGCATTTGTGGCGAATAAACGTTCACCAATTTGAGTCATTTCTTCATAAGCTGCACTGAAAAAAAAAGTGGTCATAAAGGCAGACTTTATGAGAGGGTGGAATAAGTGTCAGCTCCACACTGGCCCCCGACTCTGTGTCAAGTCTGTGTTTTGACTGCAGGGAGCAACTGTCTCCATCCACACAGTACGTACAGTCCCGAATCCCAATAAATTCATGAAAGGTGTCCTTAAGTGTCAAAGAATACATAAATGTGGCTCAGGATTGTGCTGTTAAACGAACAAGTCAGTGGACAAATTTGAATGAACCCGAAGCAAATGGACGAACGGGCAGCTGTGTATTCAGAGTCAGAATGTTAAATAAATGACAAAACTTTATGAATTGATCATTTACCCAATTCTTTAAGCTTTTTCACTGGTATAAAGGTAAAATGAGGGAGTGTAGAATATACTAAGTGTACGTGTGTGTGTGTGTGTGTGTGTGTGTGTGTGTGTGTGTGTGTGTGTGTGTGTGTGTGTGTGTGTGTGCGTGTGTGTGTGCGTGCGTGTGTGTCTCAAAGGGAGCCGCCTACAAAGTAGCTGCATGAGTGCTGTTACCTTGAATGAGGATGCAAGTTGTTATTGTTGTGTGCTGTCAGGAAGATCCGCATTCCTGCCATGTTTCTTGCTTGGCATCATGCTCAGATGAACACAGACCCCTGGAGGCCTGAGACTTGAGAAACTCATTAACATTGTTCCGTTAAATGGATCCGTGGGGTTATATTTGCAATGCTTTCACAACCACAGTGGTGACCTATTATGTGCCTATAATGTAAAATGTCGCTCTGTTTACTGTTGCGATGGTGTTTTACTTGGGATTTCCAGATGCTGCGTTGTGAGCTGCAACTTTAATGACCAGCGTAGCATCAGAAAAAGGCAGTTTGGAGATTTTGGAAAGCTTAGTTCCTTTGTGGTCTCTTGACCTTTATCTCTTTGAGTGCCCGTACAACATTGCCATGGCAACTAGGCTGGCCTCTGCCAGTTCAGGCGAGGGTTGTGGCACCTCATCATCAGAAACATTACTGAATCTCTCTGTTTTAGTAAGACGTGGCTGTCAAATTTCATCAAAAGTCCAGTCAGTCTGTTGCTTGAAACGAACAAGAGTAAGAAAAGGGGAAATGTAGGGGAGAGCAAAACAGAATGAAAGAGAAATCAAAAGGACAGAGTTTGATGGCCAGGCATTAAAAGGCCTCATTGAGGGCACAGATGATAGTTGTGATAGGCTACTACACAAACACAGAGCTGCTGGCTCTCTGTAATCCCTTACAGATTAGTACAGTTCATTACACAGCTCATTGCATTTGAATCTAGTACAATAAAAACTGTTGCTTTGATCCGACTTCCACCACTTATTTAAACGGGTCCTCATTTAGCTGCAGGAACAAAGAATGTTTTGTATATCGTACAACTTTTCATACATTATATTCATTCATAATAGATCTTATCTTGTTGGAGTTGTCAAACAAGACAATATCACACAGTTGCTATAGCTCTTGTTTATCCAACATCCACAGCTCTGTTTTCCTAACCTTACAGTAAATAACATTTGCCAACTCTACCTTTATTAATTGTCTGGTAATTGTGTGGTAAGTGCAGACGGGTGTGGCTCAGACATATGCAGACTCTGTCCAGGAGGGACGCTCCACCATCTGGCATAGGAATCCCCTTCCCAGCAGGCTGTGTGTATGTGTTAGTATATATGTGTGTGTGTGTGTGTGTGTGTGTGCACTTCTTCCAGGCTAATTAGAGTGCAGCTGCAATCGGACAGTACACTGTTAAACACTGTTGTTTCTGTTTGACATGCTTGACAGGGGGGACAGAGTTGCTGTCACAGCCAACCTGTCTGTCTTGGCCAAGTGGGGATGATAACCTCTTGTGTTTTATGGTTATAAGTGGTTTCAAGTGTTTGTGTCTGTGTGTGAGTGGAGGGTGGCGGATCAGATTTGCAAACCCCTACCTGCTTTCTTATTTGCATCCCTTGGGCAAGATAATTAAAAGCATCCCAGAGCAGAGGTTCATAAAATGTATTTTCTAATAATTCGCCTTAACTTAAATAGGATATGTACTGAGATTTACCTGCCGGTAAATGTAAATAGAGTCTTACCTTGAGGCAGTTGCTGCATAATTGCCACATTGTGTGCTCTGACTGCTGTGAGAAATACTACTAATGCAACTACTACCTGTTAAAGCAGAGGTGATTTAGCATAGGGGTTTTCATAGTTTGACACTGTGGGCCCCCCCTTAACTTGATTAGTTTCGCTCAATTCCTGGATGCATATGGAATCATGATTATGTTATTTGATAGTGTTATAGTCAAGACCGTGCAAACCAAGACCAAGCCAAGACCAAGATCAGAGTATATCGAGACCGAGACAAGACAAAGATTTTAGGGGCTGAGACCAAGTCCAGACTAAGACTAAGACCAGTTCCCCACATTACATGATATACAATAAAATGTGAAACGATATCATATGTACTTCTCAAATTGATCCACATTCCCATGAAAACACCCACATACAAACACTAAGAGCTGAAATCAACATAAGCATCTTTATTCAACACTCCCTTTCCATTCTTACCATTGCGGGTTGGGGTGACAGTCATTAATGGTAACAGCACGTTTTTAATTAGGATCCAATCAGAGTTAGGATGTTAACAAATAAATCAGACAATGCAAAGCAATTATTGATATTTATTGATTTATTGATATTCCCAAAGTTATGGTCTTGACTGGTCTTGAAATGAAATCCTCAATGTCCGAGACCGAGACAAGACCGAGACAAGATCGAGACCAAGACCATCAAAAAGTGGTCTTAAGACCGGTCTCGAGACCAAGACCAGTCTTGAGCACTACAACACTATTGTTTGATCCCATAAACATTCAATAACTGAGCCAAGATAGCCTAATATTGCTGTATTACATGACTTCAGACTACTAATACTAATACACCAAGGTCTGACATTAAGTAGTTTCTGACTCTGATAAAGTGGGAAAAACAGTTCCCTAAAAATGTATCTCTGAGCTCTTTCTTTAACTAAATCACACGTGTTGTCTTTTCTGTGTCTCCTCCTTTTCATAACTAATGTAATAAATAATGTAATATTTTTTCACTTCCATTCACTGAGACTCCCCTGAAACAGTTTGGAGCCCCCTGGGGAGGCCCACCTCACACTTTGATTACCTCTGTTGTAAGCAAATCAAAGTATGTGTTTTTGGGGAATGCTAATATGAGACATTCAGATTTTCCTTGTTATTGATAGTGTAGGTGAATGAACTATGGGTTTCACTGAAACCGGGTGATACCTTAAAGCCACATCATTATGAAAGAGAAACAAGGCAAAGAGTTGTGAGTGTAGTGTTTGAACAAGAATGCTGCCTGTAGTGTGAGAATGTGAGCAGGTGGTTTGACTCAGATGACAGGAATCTGACGTATGTCTCTGCTCCCAGTCACGGTCCAACCTGCACCTGCCTCTGCATCGCTCCACCTTTGAAATGCACTGTGTCTCTCTGTTGTGCAGTAATTTGCCTACTTAGCTGTGATCTTTCTCATCATCATCCAAGGCAAAAACCCCTGAGATGACAAGGACACTCTGCGTGAGTTGTTTCCGAAGGTTACAGAGACTTAGGTGCACTAGTCTAGAGGTGAGGCTGTGCTAGGTTATACTGGTCTGCTGGGCTTAGAGGAGAGGAGCAGACAGATCAGAGGCAGACAGCTTTTTAAAATGTTAGTCATGCTGCTGTTCCATTTTCATGAGCTGTGTTGCAATCCCCAGGACCAGCCTGCCAGATTCACAGAGAGTCAGCTAGCACTACCAAGTACATTGCATTGCATCTGGACTGCAAGGATTTCTAGGCTAGAGATGCATTATTCCTTTTCTCTTTTCTTTTCAGTTAGAAAACAAGACTTTGAACTTTACCAAGCTGGTGGTCTTAAGAGGAGCAGAATTCATTTGATGAGACTTGTTGCTTCTCGTTTACTGGCGCTTTGAATTGTATGGTAGCCATAAAGGGGTTTTCTTTAACCCTAATTTATCACCCTCTGATCTTCTTCTTCATCTTCGTCCTCTGATGTTTATGATGTGTTAAAAAGTTTATGGGATTTCTTGTGCATGCTTTGCACGCTATGAAAACACAAGTGTGTTGTGATGAGCAGATATTCAGCTGTTCACATGTCCCCTGGCCAAGCAGCAGGTCCCATTCACTTCATTAAGGCATTACAGCCATGCATAGTATGTGAGTTTCCTCCATTCCAGCATAACTGCTCTTGGATTACAGTAACAGGATTAAGATGACTTCAAAGACGATGGGGTTTCTCACAGTGGAGCGATGTTATGGTGCTGCTGTATGTCTGCGCGAATGATAAGAGCCACCTGAAATATTGAACTCACATTAATTTGCAGTGTCATCTGGTAAAGTCAAAAGGAACTCCAGTCACTGCACTGTGGCTGCTCCCCAGAGGTGTTTGCAGGAAGCTAATGGTGTAGAAAGTGCGTTTGTGTTATGGAAGTGTTTTTGAGTATTTAACGGAAGGTGTGCTTAGCAATTTTTCAACCATAAATTGTTTGTATATAACACGCAGAGAAATCTTTGTAGCCATGTACTTAAGTTTAGCACAGTGGCAGCCAAGAGAGCGCTTATCAAGGATATTATATGGCTTTTGGGATTTTAAGTGAATGAGAACTTTCTATCCATCATATCCAGCATTAATCACCAGCCACAAAAGATTGCAATAAAGCCAAAATATTTTAGCTATAAGTCAAATGGGAGTCCGTGTTTCAATGCCTGTGATTATGACATTGTTGTCATTGTTTCTTGAAACCACATTCATGTTTTCCAACTCCTCCTGTTTGCAGGGGTTCTGCTTGACATCCAGCGGCATTACGATAAATCAGACAGTGCAATCGGCTTGTTGCAAACAGGTAAGTCTCCTTTAATCCCATAATTACAAGTGTGAAAAATCTTAGCTCAACACCTAAACACATTATCTGCGTGACGAGGGTAATTATTGTGTAACTTGGATATTTTCATGTTAGCTAAATTGGATGGAACGATGAAAAGCAGAGGTCTCGACCCCAATCAGCCCTCTGTGGCAAAATTGGGTGTAAAGAAATACAAGCTAAGTTAGTCATAATGTTTGCCTTTTTTTTTATTTTACACTCAAACAGTAAAAGGGGGTTTCTTTGGTGAAGATATTGACAGCACAATTTATAGGTATTAATACAACACATTATGGAGTTAATTTATATAATCAACTCTTAATTGTTTACTCTTAATGGTTTACTTAGACCTCGCTTTATATGTATTAAGGTCCTCTAAATCTAGGATTTAAACAGAAACTAATTCAATTTTTTTAGACAAACAAATCAAAAATGGCTCAAGGTTCCTGCCTCTCATTTATATAACACTGCAAACACTCTTTAAAACTACAAGAGAAATTGCTCTCTCAATGTTTGCAAGGATTTATTTGTATCTCCATGCAAAATGCAACTGGAAGCATACTCCACCACTTATTTAGAACTTTCAAAATATATTCAAATGGAAGCAGCTTATATTTACTTTGCACCACTGTATCATATGCTTAAGTGGGGGAGTGAGATCCCCTCACAGCAGCAGCAGCAGCAGCAGCAGCAGGAGGGCAGGTCAATAGAAAGGAAAACACAGGCAGGCAGTTCTCCTGAAAGCCTGCATGAATGTACCCGGAGCGTCTGAGGACTCTGGCTCAGGGCAGGGCTTCCTGTTCCACTCTAGAGCCCAATGAATTCACCTTTTGGGGAGATACCTTGCACAGCCCTCCCATTGGAGGACAGGACCCAGTCTCCATGTGCCTTCAAACTCAACTCAACACCAACAAACTTGCACACAAAGTGCCATTGAGGGCAAGCAGGCAGGTTTGAGTTTGAGAGGGAAAGAATACAGCCCAGTGTTTGACCCCTTCACTTGATGTTCTAAGTTTAGGTGAGCTGAATGGTGTGTTGAGGACAAAAATATCTACCAGGAAAAAGAAATCTGTGTTTTAATTTCTGTTGGCTTTTCAGTGAATAAGCCATTTCATCATTTCCAAATCTCATTCCCCCCTGGTTTCACTGTAGGGTGAAGAGTCTATATTTCACTCAATTTTCTATCAGCGACTCCTTTATGAACTTTTCTCCATCTCCCTTTTCCCGCATTTTTGTAGAAGAAGTCAAACAAATTAAATAGTCAGCCTGGTGTTTCAAAGCAATCAGTTTCACATCAGGCTTTTTCATGCGATGCCTGCACAGACTGGCAATGGTCCTGATGTGTAGAATCTAACACGTTTTATTAGTTTTTATAATCAACAGGGTGCCTGAATTTGTGAAAGCACTCTGAACTTTCCAGTTGATGTCTGTTCTGACCGGCGCGTTCTGCTCCGGGAGATTTGTATGAAATCTTAACAAGAAACAGGAAACTGTGAAGGGTGTTTGACTCTTAACTGTGTTTGCATTGGCTCATTATTTGGTTTATGCACACAGCCACACTGGCACAGACTCTCACACGCTGAAACACAAACAGTATGTGCAGCTGATTTACCCTCTGTACCATCTGCATTTGCAGGTCTCTGAAAGGCAACCAGCTGGCCAGGCTGAACGCAGGGCTGCTGTGTGTTTGGTTTGGCTGGCCTGTCCCGGGTCTGTCATGGTTCAGACTCCGCTTGGCCCCTGATCCCCAGGCGACCTCTTTCTCTCACTGGCCTGAGGAATGCTGGGTGTCTGGGCCTTGAGCTGTGAGAGCGGGTAGACCCAGACAGGGAGCCTAAGCGCGAAGAAGAAGTTAGGAGGTTGATGTAATCAGGGTGCTGGAAGCGAGAGTCTCAGTTTGTGCGTGTATATGTTTACAATATGCACATGTCCCTTCCGGTTTCCCCCAGCCCCCTCTTCCATCTCCAGAGGGAACAATCCCTGCCTCTGTGAGCACCTGCAGGCCAGGCCGGCTCTGCCTTCTCTCCTTTCTCGCTCCCTCTGTCCTGGCAGCTTTCGTCCACCTGGGAACGCAAAATGCCAACGTAGGTGTTTTACAGGCAGCGGGCGTTTTTCTCTCTTTCTCCACTGCCAGGTCACCCTCCCACTGACCACACACTGTAGGATCCAAGTTGTAGAACAAACATAAGTCTGAGTCAGAATCACTTTATGAACTCTGTTCTGGTTCACTTTGAGCAAAGGAAAGCTCTGACCCTTTGCTTTGGCTCTTGGTCAGAACTACTGGAATGAAAGATTTCTCATATCTAGAAGTTTCTGACAAGTTGTTTGCTTTTGGGAAATACTGGCCTGACTGAGGATGAGCCCTGTAGACCTGCTTTTGATTGTTGCACTGCTGCACTGATTGTTGAACAAGCCAACCATTTAGTATGTTATTATCCTGTATAGGGATGTGCTTCTCCCTAACTTGTTTTAAGTTTTGTTTTGTAGTAAAGAAAAGTAAAGTAAAAATAAAGTAGAATTATCACACTCCCATTGGCAGAAAAATAGACTGAATGCCTGGATAGATGAAAACTCTTTGGTGTAAACTGGTGTTTTCATGCTAAAGGACAACACATGGAAAATACCCTGTGGTGAGCTCAGCCTCCGAAACACCAGTTATTTCTGTCATTTGGCAACACCAACACTTTCAAAAGCAGCTTACACAACACAAATTGACTTGAGCTATGTGCTCATTTCTATTGTGCATGTGTGTGTGCACGTGAGTCATTATTGCCTGAAGAGCTGAGGACGGGGTGTTCATAGCTGTCAGTCAGGTTTGGGTTAAGGCATGCTGTTTGAGCCTGGAGCTCTCCGGGCCGTCCATCAGCATGTGGAGATGGTCTCATCTAAGCTCAGCAGACCTGTCAGAGCACCAGGACAGCCTGAGCTCTGCTCTCCCCATGGAAATGACAGGCCTCTGTGCTAATGGCCTTCGGGCAGTGGCTATCTGAAAAGTGAGTGACAGTCACACACAGCTGTGAACAGGACTGGTCCCGAGGGTAGGGAGGGCACGAAAGGTTAATGGAAGAGAGGAAGGGGAGAGGGGGTTCACCTGGATGGTATTACCTTTGGTTGGGGGAGGGGATTAGAACTCTTTTGTTAACCAGTAAGAGAAATCTGTGAGAAGGTATTCTTCTCCTGTTAACATGCTATGGTTATTGTATTCAAGTGCTTTGAGGCACATCAGAAAAAAGTCTTAATGGGTTGAATTATCCCTTACAATGGAAGCCGGCGTAGTAATTATCCACCACTGGTTTTGCATGGTAGCAGAGTTATTGGGGTCAGCCAGGCTGGATGTACAGTGGGGTGGCGGCTTAATAAGGAGCCGGTGCTCAAAACAGCTCGCAGACTGTCTGTGCCCTGTTCTGTGTGTGGCTGCCCACCTTGTCTGAAACATGACACCAGCACATACACTCAGACACACACACACACCAACTGACATTGCCCCAGTCTTAACATGGTGTCAGTCTGCCATTCAGCCAGTATGTGAGCTGTAAGGAATGAGGCCACAGGTGCTGTAAGACTTATGGTTTGAGCACATCAGACTTATACAGCACACAAAAAGCTTTAAGCCTAGACCGCAAGAAGTCAGCATTGCACTAGATATCAGGTTTTGGCCACTGAGCTGTAGCTGTGGCTGTCTTGGACGTGCTGTTTACTGGGTCAGAGGTGTGGCCAATTGTGTAGGTTTAAGGTATGGTCAGTGTCAATGAAAAATGTCTACTTTTGAACGGAGGCCTCTCTGATTTCCTTCGACACAGCGGGAAGTTGAGCTTTCAGTGCTTGATCAGCTGTTTTGGCCAATCACAGCTGCTGCTATTTTGTCTCTTGCCCTTGTTGGTATCCCTTGGTACCTCCTCTCTCTCACTCTCTCTCTCTCTCTCTCTGTCTGTCACTCTCTCGCTCTCTATCAGCAGTTTGGCAGCTGTTGTTGCCTTGTTGTCACTCCCACTGGCACCTTACAGGAATTATAGGAGACTGAGGGATAAAGTGAAGTGGAGGGAGAAGAAAGAGCCACCTGTGACTTCCTCCCTCTGGTCATGCATGGCAGCGAGGTTTAATCTTCTCCACTATTGATTCCCAAAGCCAAATAATTGCATTGCGATGGTGTTCAGCAGCTTCTCTCCTACTGAGACAAGAATAGAACGATGACCTGATGATGCATCGACATCACAGCGTGTGTATGTGTGTGTATGTGTGTGTGTGTCTCCATCTCAGGCTGTTTTTATAGGCCATGTCTCGGAGGAGGGCAGCTGTTGGCCGATGATTGGCACCCTGCTCCCCATCTCCTTCCCCCTCACTTCCTGTCGACTAACCAATAGCACTGCTGAAGGGTGCCAATCCTATCAGGATTTTAAGGCCAATTAAATGTCCTATCTGATCATTTGCTTGATCTTGTGTTTAATTACCACAGAAACAGTGGGAAGCTGGGGGTATTGTGGTAGAGTCACAGATTTGAAAATATAGGTCTGTTATTTCATCATCTTTTTTAGTGAGAGAGAGCAAGCATTAATGGTAACACAAATTTATGGTGATATTTTCTCCTGCTTCTCCGAAAAAGAGGCTAAACACCAATCGATTGGCTGACGCCACGGGAGGCTGCTCCGCTCTTTCTGCTCCGTGTCACATCAACAGATCAATTAGAAACACACCAACACACGCACCAGCACACACACTCCACACCACTCCTAGTCAAACACCTCAGCAAGTCAAGGTCAAAGCTAGGGCTGCGGTTCGCTCATTTGGTCAGTTTTCATTCATTATTAAAAGAGTGTGTATGTGGGAGCAATTTGCGCCTGCATGTGTGTGTCAGACCTAGTTTTCACATCCCATTAGTCCCAGTTACAGGGGTAGCACACAAGAACACAAACACAGACAAGCTGGGTCCTCTGTCATTTCAGCTAGGGCTTGTGATCAAGTTGCCTGCCCCTGTATTTACTGCCTGAAAATTGCAGGAAAGTGCTCGAGTGCTCCGCTGGATCTCCCCTCTGTGCCATGTCACCAGCCACAGCAAAGTATCCCTGGGAAAAAAATAACTACATGTTTTTATTAATGCTGCAGCTTGGATCACAGTCTGGAACTCACTACTGTTTCATGCTTTCAGAACCCAAGTGAGCACCTTTCTTTATTCTTACCATATGTGTTTGCTTATGATATGTGCTGCTAATGTGCAAAACATGATGTTCCAGTGCACTCTTGCCAGCCCTGCCTGGTATTTGTAGCAGCGTGTAATTCTCCCCAGCTGCAGCGCTCATACTGAGCAGGTAGCTAGAGATCTGCTGCAGCTGCAGTGACGAGCTATCAGCTCTCATAGTAGCTGAAAGATTTAATAAAATAAAAAAGGGTTTAAGTTGGCATTAAGGTAGCGCTTGATGGCAGCTTCTGCAGGAATTAGCTGCAGAGTTTGACAGAAATAGGCGCTAGAGTGCTGCATGGGTATTTCCCAGGCTGCAGGCAGTGCTCTTCAAACAGAAGCCAGCTCATTGGTAATCCAACACGGGTGAAGTCTGAAGGGAAGGGTTTCAGAGAGAATTAGTGGTGATCAGAAATTTGAGGAATGCAGAGGTGTTTGGGGCGTCACATGAAGGGGAATCTAGGAGGCAGAGATGTATGAGAATGTCTCAGTTAAGATGTATTGGTCGACTCTGGCGTCCAACTCAAACCAAAGTTATGTGTCACACCCAACACAGGCAGTCCCATTAATCATTAAAGGAAGAAAAAACAACAGGTATTGCACACCTCATAGAAAGAAAACAACACACTGCTGCCATAGCGCACCAGACATTGATTGGTGATTGATTGATTGACTGAAAGGAACTTCTGCTCTTAATTTCCTTATTGCACTCTTTGTTGTAGTGTATTTCTTCCTTTTGCAGTCTATTATCAGTCTGTAGCATCAAGATCAAGATAATAAAATATATGTAACATCTCATTCTAACCTTTGTAGTAATGCATATTGATTTTTTTTATTCCTATTTTATCTGAGTATCATAGCGAGCTGGCAGAGAGCAGAGCAAATTATTCTGCTCCATATGGACACACAACAGTCTTTTATGAGACCCAGAACTCTAGTAAACAGCATTAGATTTAGTGTTGTGTTAAAAATAAGACATCAGAGATGGTGCAAACCTCCATGCTGCATTCAGTTAAATAAATACATGCTGGTAAGTCTCCATGGCCACAATACGGCAGTGAAAATACCATGCCATTTCAACCTCTGTATGACTATAATTGCACATTTGCTTTATACTGATTAATTGTTGTCTGTAATACCATACTGTAACATGGGTAATTAGAGGATCTGCTAACCACACATTAAAAATCTATATATAAATTACACACATAATAACTGTGTTTCCATCCAGTGTTCACGCTGTTATTTTTACTGTTACACTGTCTGTCTTCCATCCTGGAAACACTGAGGATTCTTCTACCTGTAAATTCACTCAGCTGCTTCACACGTCCCAGTGGAAAGCTTCAGGTAGTTTTCCATGCGTGGCTTCTGTAGAGACAGCAGGCTCTAATACCACAAGAAAAAAGTTTCTCATTTAGAATTATCACTGAAATGCTATTATTATGAAAGATCCATGCTGTTGGGAAAAAAAAGGCTACAACAGAATCTTGTTTTGCCACAGATTTAGTGGGTGTTGTCAAAGATGTGTCAGCCAGCAGCTCATGCCAAATGCACAGTAATGATAGTCCAATAGATTCATTTATTTGGTGTCTTTTGATCAGTTGTCTTTAACTTATTTTATGCATCTCTGTTGCAAAAGGGCACTTTTATGTGTAATAGACTATATGGTATTATCTTCCTTTACTGGGAAGGGTTACATAGGGTTGGAGCGCCGGACATATTCTGTGTGACGAGATCCTCAGTGGTATGTAGGGTTGGTAACCCAACCCTACATACCACTAGGTATTAGGTATTGTATTAGGTTATAAGGTTTGAACTGGTAACCTTAAGCGGGAATTATAAGTGTGGTTCTCACATTATATTTAAATGACAAATGTATTGTATCATCATTAAGGTGAGTCACAGAAATACCATGGTGACGCACAGAGATGTCGCTCAAAAATAGCAGCAGCAAAATCTCACAGTAACTGAATGGTTCGGACCAACTGGGCTTTAAAGCAGTAATTTGCACAATTGACAATTTTATTGTGAAGCAATAGCCTTTCAATAGCAATCAAAGCATTATGAAATTGATTAATTAATATGTATGATATTAGATTTATATATAGCCTAGACATATAATATACAAGAGCTACAGAGTTACAAAGCTGTTTTTACTGACTGACTTTACTCATCCATAGCTTACTCTTCATAAAAATGCCTCAGGTTGCTGCAAGCAGATAGCCTTGTAATGGCAGAAAGGGCAAATGCACAAAGGTGGAGTGGCGTGTTTGTGATGTGCTGAACGCAAACACCTAGTAGCACACCTCGCCCACAGCGAACAGGTCAAAGTGACACTTGCCGTTGCTGTAAATGGCACCAAATGACAACGCCCAGAGACATGTCCAGACCTGTGGATAGGATGTGCTTCTCCTATTCCTCTAATTCTGTCTCTGACAGCTGGCGGACATTCAAATTCCTTGAACTGGTGTCCTTTGGTTAGACTGACTGTCCTGACTGTCAGGTTTCACAGCTGCAAGGATGACAGAGCCTTCAGCTACAGTGGTAAATACGAAAATCTCAAACCTAAAAAAAACAGAGGGCAGGAAAGCAGGAATTGTCATAGATCCAAATTGATGAGATCTGGCTTTATAGATGATTAATTTATACATATAGGTACTGCTGAATGTTACTATTTTTACTTTGTTAAGTTTCTTTTTATTCATAAATAATTTTCATTTTTAATAAGAATCCAATGTGTCCCTGAAAACGTTTTTTCTTCCATTTTGCATTCTGCTTATGCTGCTCTGGACCACTGGATTTCTTTATTAAATGAAAATCGTTTTTTATTTTCAAGCAGGAGCGCTTGAATCTGTGACAAATCATATTTACTTCAAAGTCAAACCTCAGAGGTAGGGGGCACTTGAAACAGCAGAATACTTTCTGTGGATATTTGCATTGGTTGGGGATTAAGGTGCCTTTTTAACTAAATCTCTGTCAGTCACCTTCAAGAGAAATGTGAAATATTCCACATACAACCAGAGAAGTGTCTCAATGCCTTTATGTTAAAAAGATAAAGTGATCAAATGGGCTGCTGAGCATTTGGTATCCCACAGCCGGATGCAGAGCCTCACAGGTGCTCTCTTCAGGGGAAACTAGTGTTTCATAGGGAAATGTATCTGTTCAGGCTCAGTGAATATCAATCACACACACACACACACACATACAAACACAACATACGTGTGTCTGCATCGCCTCCTGATGCTCTATTCACAGTGGCATTGAATCATAGGGGGTGAGTCATCCTAGGTGGTTTTGTTCAGCTGGCCAATCAAAGCGATAGCTGGATGTCCTGTGTTTCTAGTCTCCCTCTGTATGTGGCAGGAGAACAGTGTGTGTGTGTGTGTGTGTGTGTGTGTGTGTTTGGGGGTCTACCAGTGGGTAGTACAGCTTTCTCAATCGTATTCCGTTCATGAGTTGAGTTACATTCAGTTTTATAACTTTCTGTCCAAACAGCAAGCGTCTGAGAGGCTCCACTGTACATGTAGGTACAGTATATGTACGTGTATATGTAGGGTAATTAATGTGTTTTGTCACTGTGTCTTTAAATACTAATATGTAGAGGTTATTTTACTGTAAAATGTTTCACAAAATAATATAAAAAAACAACAACTGCAGACTACCTAACTGAACCATAAGAAAGAGACATAATTTGACCAACCACTAATTTTATTCTTAGAGTATAATGCTTCAGCAATAAAAGGCTTTGGTACCAATTCACCAGGAGAAATACTTCATTAGGTCCCCCCGAATAATAAAAGATATGATGATTGTGTCGCAGGCCAGGCACCTTACTGAACACACATTTTACTTTTCTACTTGTCTTTTGCTTGTCCAGGGCCTTAGCCACATGAGAAAGAGGTAACCAGCAGACACATAGCGCGTGATTCACCTGTGTCTCACATCACACTGACAACACAGCAGTGTTACCTTTAAATACCTGACTCCAGTGTCTCTGGCATACCTGTTATTGTGTCTGCTTTTAGACTTCTCGCAAAGCCATTGTCCTTTCATGGAATGTGACTTAAATGTAATGGTAATTTGCTCGCTGAGAGATTGTGAGAAGTATGCACAGCATCTTATTTCCACTTTGAAGAAACACCAGAACAGGTTTCGCACGCCTACCTGAACCACATATAAAACTGAAATTAGAATTCATTGTATTATTTGTGGGGAATGTTGGGGTTATTCACTGGACTGCTGTTACCTATTCTGTCAGAAGTACACAGAGAGTTCTAGAGACTTTTGTTTTTCTGACTTCAAAGACAATGAAATAGATTAGAAGGAATAATGATTTATTCATCTACTCTATAGAGGCTGTGAAATACAAGACCACTTTTACGAGAATGGCCTCAAAGAGGTCCCTGTAGTCAGATAAGGTGACATTAATGAATTACTTTAATTGTTCAAACAACTCAGTAAGGTCACACTATTTACCGTGTGGTTTTGTGCAGTATTGTTATGAGTATCCATAATAATTTAGTCACAAATGTCCTTGCCATTAATTAACCGCTCAGCTTGTTTTCTTAACTTCTGCCGCTGGTGTGGAATTGACAGTTATTCATTGCAGAAGACGAGGGAGTTATGATATACATTTACATTAATTCTTTTAGCTGACGCTTTTATCCAAAGAGACTTAGAGTTACTATTTATGTCAGAGGTCGCACGCCTCTGGACACAATGGTAGATGGGTCACAGGGGGGGATTGAACCCAGGTCTCTCACACCAAAGGCATAATCTTATCCATTGCGCCATCACCACCCCATATAAGAGATAAAACAAAGAAATCTGTTTTTGTTAAGCTAATAACGGTGTATGTTACATAAGCCTAATGATAAACTGTCATCTAATCCATCAAAGGTTTTTTTGTTTTTTTTGTTTATTCCTAGATGCAAACAAAGGTGTTTCATATCAATTGAAGCTTCATAATAAAAGGAAATTCTTCTACTACACTGAAAATGCAGCATGAGTCAGCCAGTGCCCGAAAAAGTAGTCAAAGCTGACCATTGTTCTCTAAATGAGGTTATGAAAACTTTTCCTCCCCTTTGGCCTGCAGCGTAAACATCCACAGAGTATGTCTGCTCCAGACATCAACTGCCCACTGAGAGGGCTTTCCTGCTCAATATTTGTTACATTATGCACTTTATTTATGAGAGATTGCCATGTTTGGTGATTAGCCAGCGCTTATCTCTGATGCCACTGTGGAGATCACGCAAACGTGGACTTGTGGTGTTCCACTGCACAAACAAAAAGAAACAAAGAGACAATGGCGGTCAGCGTAGGAATGTGACTTGTGGGGACAGGCAACATTTTATACGTGTTTCATATTCAAGAGCTGTTTACTGTATGTCAGACAAACCTTTCTATTCATTACACTTTTGACCAGCTACTGTACCTGTTCAACAGAGCCATTTAAGGTGTATCATACCGCAAAATTTGAAATATCCTTTGCAAATTGAGTCATGAATAATTAAGCTTTTCCTATCAAGACTTGCAAATCTCATTGCTTGCACTGAGAGTTTTGGGTGTGACCTGGCATTGGTGAAGACGTATTGTTTGCCATGGTTTGTTTGTCCTTCCTAATAGGCCGAAAACATTTACTTTCTAGTCCATTCTTTCAAATGAAGCCAAACATACCTTACACTACGCTCCATGCGTAACATTTAGTAAACACATGATGCCTTTTCAAACCTTTTGACTTTGAAATAAATCCCATTAAAAACATGTGACGCAGTCTCATGGACAGGTTTTTGCGCATTCTGTCACTTTTAAAGAAAACAAACTGGATCCTTCAAAATGAGTTGCACACGGAGGAAGAAATCATTGTTTCCAAACATGACAGATTTCTTTATTTGGGCTCTTGTAGGTTTGACGCCTTTAAAGAAGACTGACAGGAGAACAGTGGCATCGTTTTCTAGACAGTCTTTGTAGTGACAGGGCATTTCCTGGGAGTTGAGGTTACATGAGATATCAGTGTGCATCCGGTCTCAGATACAATGCAGCTTGTTCCTACGCAATACTGTATATGCACAATTGGCTAATCTATACAGTGTAACATTGGATTAATTACTTCAAAATGACACCATAAAAGTTTCCTGTTCATTTTTGTAGAAAGAAAAATAACCAAGTGTGTGAATCCATATTGTCTTGGGTGGGTGTACCTGTCTGTGCTTAAAATAAAACAAACCTGACAAAATCCCCTTATGCCTCTTGTCAAGTAAAGAAAGCATTTTATTTGTATTTCAAGTGTGATGGTAATTCATCACCTTATCTTATTCTGTCTGTTCAAAGTAGCTTCTTGAGAACATTTGAGACATGAATGTTGATCCAAATGCTAAAGCTAAAAATGTTATTACAGACAACTGTTTTGTTTTTGCTAAGTTCTCTACCATGGAGGTGGTGTTTTGTCTTTCTCTTAAGTGCAAGGTCTTACACTGAAGCACACCAAACATGCAGGGTATTGGACCAATATAAACGCGAGGCTCCTTTCCCTTCCTAAGAAAGCAGCACAGTTACTGTAATAAACTGCAAGGTTAACACTAAATGCATGCGACCACACTGTCAAGACCGGCTGGCACTGCTAAGAGGTGATAATGAGCCTTAAGAAAGTGTTGTATCTTATCAACAAATCACAAAATAACATGATATAAGACACACAAAGATATAGTGATGTGAGGTCCTGCTAATGGCTTAGTAAAACAGGCCAGTTAATGATGTGATATGTATTTTGCTTAACAGTGAGAGTAATGATCTCTGGGCCCCTGGCTTTTAAAACCCACGTGGAACCCAGCTGGTGGTGGGTGATTGTGGACCTCTCCCTCATCTTATCTAGGCAGAACACCCTACTGCTGTGTGTGTGTGTGTGTGTGTGTGTTTGTGCATGAGGTTTCTCCAGCAGTGCTGTGGTTGCAGGGTGAGCTGATAAAGCCCTTTAGAGAGCTGGACATGCGCTGAGCAGTCAGCGGAGTCATATAGCATTACACAATAGACCTGCAGCACTTAGCCCCATACATGCTCATGATGGAGGCTACAGAAAAAGAGAGAAGGGGGGAGGGGGGTGCAAGCAACAAGAGGGAGAGGCAAAACAGGAGAGTAGTGAGACAGAGAGGAAGAATGGAAAATGAGCCATACTGTAGAGATGAGGTGGAAGAGACTCATTATTAGTAATGTGCAGATGAAGTAATCCCAACACTCAAGTGGAAACTGATTCACTGATAATACTTCAAATTAGATATAAATAAGATCTTAGATTACACATCACTTTCTGAAGTGGGATTTTTATTTCTCTCAAAATGACACAGTGAGGTCACACTGGAAGATATTCGTCTGTTACCATAATATCAGTTAAACAACAATTAAGTAGTGTTGGCATTTAAGTGTAGCCAGTATTAGTTTATTAATATTAGTGTTTTCAGTGAAATAATACAAATATGGAAAAAATAATTATTTTGCCTTTGTGGTGATGTAAAAGTCTAGTTTTTGTTTGTAGGTCTGAAAATGGGCCAGTGGTGTTGACTCCTTGTTTTGGAATTCATTGAATAACAGAATGTGGGAATCACTGGCGCTATATTGATTTAAGCATAGTGCATATAGTGCAAAATATCTATTGTTGTTTTTATTTTTTCCAAAGGTGAGAGAGGAAGACAACAAAAACTTTACATCATCAGTAAAACGAAATAAACAACTAAATAGCAATTTGTAGTGCAGTCTATAACGGACTTAAATACCTGGCACAAAGTAATGTAACATGGTTGATTTTATTCTATTTTGGGGTAACACTTCCCCCAGAATAGGGTCACAAAAGGACATCTTTTTCCTTTTGCTATCATACTATAATATCACATGTTCAAAACTACAGTTATGCTATAATCTGATTATTGTCCCTTATCCTGTTGGTTGGCCTCAGCAGCTGTGGGACTGTCATGCCCGTGTCTTATATAACATCCCCCTCCTCTCTTTTCTCTCTCATCTCCTCTCCTCCCTTCCTCTTCTGTATGTTTATGCTGATGATGTGTCAAAACACTCCAGCCTGCCTCCCAAGCTCCCCTCACCGCTGTCAAGAGTAACATCGCTGCCCTTTCTCCTCTGCAAAGACACAAAACTCGCTTTGAGGGCATTAAAAATTCAGGTCTGTTTGGGTTGGTCCTCCTCATAAATATTAACTAAAAAAGAGAACGCAGCTTAGTTGTCCAGTCAGCAGTGGGGCAATTAGGGGAACACACTTTAAGCACTTGTGCTCCTTTCACTGGGACATATGTTTGGTTGTAAGAAATTTAGATGGAGGAATTATTTATGGCCGTAAAGCCGCCACGGCCATCTCCCTGACAGAAAGTAGGAAAGAATCAGTGCTGGTATGTGATATCTTGCAATTAATCGCTTTGCTTCTGGTCAGTTTTATTGTAATTCCAGCAGTGATACATAAAGCCCTGACATTTTATTTCCTCCACCACCTTTTTGATTCTTTTGAACATATTATCCAGTCTCTGTCTTTTCTCTCCCTCTATCTCTTTCAACAGCTACTGTATTTGGCCACATTCCAACTGTAGCTTTTCCTGCAATCCTACTGTAGGGCACCACATTAGTACAACTCCTTTTCCTTGTCTCTCTTAGTACAAATTGAATGCTTTAAAACCCACATCACCGTTCACAGTGACATTTCCCAGTGCTGTATCATCTGGATTTAACATTCTTTTGCCAGGTTTCTTGTAGTAAATTTAGACGAAGTGTAATGGAATCCTAATTGGTTGGAGTTGAATGGAGGTGTCCTCTGGCAGTCCTTCACTGTGTCTCTGGCTGACTGGTATCACACAGTCAATCTGGGCAGGTCTGGGCTTAATAAGTGGGCCTGAAAGCTGAAATACTTGGCTCATTCCAGTTGGAATTTGAGGATTTTTACAGCAAAATGTAATGAAGTAACACATTGAAATGATATTGAAAATAGCAAAATCCAAGCAATACCAAGCCTGAAAAACAAATGTCTACATCAGTAACAGTCATTTTCCGTCACTATATGCAAAGTAACATTTTCTCTTTTCCTTTTTTTTTCCGTCCGCAGTCTTCATCTGCAGCTTCATGGTGGCAGCTCCCATCTTTGGTTACCTGGGCGACCGCTTCAACAGAAAGGTCATCCTGAGCTGTGGCATTTTCTTCTGGTCCATTGTTACTCTGTCGAGCTCCTTCATCAGTAAAGAGGTACGACATCGCATGTGGGAAACCGTAGAACACTTGCAGCTCAAGAGCTCCAGTATTATTCTGTTAGGCTGCCGTCTCTGTGACGCGGTCTACACTGATGAGCTAATTATTCCGTTATGGTCTGGATATGCTTGATTTTAAGGCTAGTGAAATGAAATGACACGCTCGTTAAGTCAGACACTCGCCTTTGTAGACATTCTTTATGTCTCCCACCCACTCTCTTTCTCTCTCTCACTGGCTACCAGCCAATCAACTAATGAAGGCCCATGCCTCAGACTTGTCTCAATTACAAAGCTTGAGAAGATAAGACTGTCGTTTCTCTGCCCCTTGACAAGTTGATTTAGATTTGATATCTCCAAAAGCTTCTGTGTGTTGGGCGGGGTTGGATGCATGAAACCATAACATTATTCTCGGGGTCGATGATGTGAGGGAGGGGTATCCCGCTGAGAGTAGCCATCACATTACAGTAAAAGGCTCTGTACATGTACATATGTGTGTGTGTGTGTGTGTGTGTGTGTGGAGGGCGCGGGCATCTTATCGTGTACATATATACAGACTGACAATCTGAGTGGATCGACTGGCAGGGATATGTGGCATTAAAAGCTACGTTAGTCCACTTTATGCAGCACATGGCACGTTTGCAGAGCAGCATCATGCAGTCCTGCAGTGTCGTCTCTCCAGTGAGTAAGCCTGTTCACTGCCGTAGCTCTTCAGCCCAGGGCTGTGCAACGGAATGACAGCTCAGAGATGTTGATTGTCTCAGGAGGGCGTCCTTTGACTTAAATCGCTTTTAGACATGTCAGCTGGGAGACAAGATGGCAGCCATTTGCCTAAGCAGGAAATACATAGCTTATAAAATGAAATTAAGGGCCTCTTGCCCTCTGACAAATGCTACAAAGGCCGCTGACTACTGATGAGGAAATGGGGAGTGATCCTGCAGTCCTTTGCCCCAAACTTTACCTTCATCCTCAAGACATGTTCCTGAGTGTGCCAGTCAAGTGAGACAAGAAGAGAAGGCTCTTATGCAATAGCTCCACGGCACTGTCACCATGAGAGATGAAATGACGACGTGACACATGATGAAATGTTAACGAGTACTTACGACTGAGTCCTATCATTACGCATTTAACACACTCTGGGGCATTTTGGAAGGTTTTGCAGCAGATAGGAATTCAGATCTTATGTAATATAAATTTGCCGCTGCCATAAAGTGAAATTGAATCCCTTTTTCTGCGTGACCACAACAGATTATCGTCATAAAACGATCACTAGGTCGTATGAAATTTGAAACACATTAGAGGCAGTCTATTTATGATGTTATGCAATGGAAAGCATGTCTCATTTCATTCACTTTCATCTCAGGGTGAGACAAGAATAATGACCGGTGAACTACTATTGTTGCAATAAAGCCTGGCTGCATCGATTGATTGTCCTTTATTCTTTTTAGGACAATTTATAATTGTTTGGATGATTGTCATCTTTTTAGCTGTAATATTTTTTGTGTGACACCAGTGTAAATGTTGAAAATATACTGCACTCAGATTGTGACTCTCAGCTAAAAGGCAGTTTCAAATGTGAGGTTTGAGCTCATGGTGTGACCTATCAGAGTAAATATAGTAGGGCATGTTTCTCTATAATTAGTATAAATTTAAGAAATTAATTATAGAAAACCTCATAGATAATATGTACTGAAGTGATGATATCCATTTAGCATGCTGGCATTAGCATTTAGCTCAAAGCACTGTTGTGTCTATGTACGAGCCGGTAGAATGGCTGTAGTCTTGCGTGAAAAAAAGGTTCAAAACAGTTGGAGTTTGTAAATTTTCCTAAACCACCTTATTTTCTTTTATCTCTTTGTAGTCTTCACTTTCCAAACCTCATTTTTGTGGCGCTTCCCTGGCATTGCTGCTTTGTGTTATTGCCGCTGCTCCTAGCATTTCTGTTCCAAGCGGTGATGAGTCTGGTGACCACATAAACAAAAAGAACTGCCATCATGATCCCACTAAACGATGGGCCGTTAAAAGAGGAAAATAGACTGACTGTAAATCATTCAAAACAATGTGACAAACACAAAGATATACAGCAGTGAACGCTCAGTGGTGAGCAATCATAAACACAGCAGTTGACATATAACACAAAAGAAGAAGCAGCGAAAAAACAGTTGAAGGCAACAGTTAACATATAATTGAAAAATAATATGGGTAAATACCACAGCAGGACTTAAGTGTCATCTTACAGTGAGGTGTGTGTGGTGTAGTCTCCAGAGGATGTTTGATGGCCACGTGTATGACCCCGTGACATGACATCCCATACACAAGCATGAAGCCTGGAGTGATGGTGGTCTTCGCTCTGCTACTGCTACCTACAGCGCCTTCATTAATCTCTTTTTACTGCTGACAAACCCTACAGAGTGTAACCTTATCACACTCACATACACACCACAGTCTCACATCATCAGGTACCACCATGTGCTGGCATATAAAGGAATATATCCCGCATAATGTAAAGAAATGTGAACATGAGAAAAAACAATAAGGGATAAAATGCCTACAGTATATTTCACCATGAAAAACAGTTGCAACCTTAACAAGTTGTTCAAGTTCTACATGCAACACACTTTTCTCATGATACTCACAGACAATACGGCAATTAGTGGCCAATATTTGCATTTTGCGTCATTCCAGTGTGTGGGGGGAACCAGATTTCTTTGCAGCTTCACAAGCAGACATGGGAGTCCGTATCCAGTGAGTAGTGGTTGCCATGGAAACAGTTAACAATCCAGCTGCCTACACAGGTGCCCCCGCAAGCGTGCATGCTCCTATTAAAGCCTTTTAAGTACTCATCTTTGCATTTAGCAATTTATTACATCTGATGGAAGATAATATGCCGTGGTAATTTAATACAGCTAAAAATGATTAAACACATTCAAATGCTCGTGTGACGCAATTTCACAATTTCAAGTAAAATTCATGTGGTTGATCACGAAAACCTCCAACTTTTTGGACCATGCGCAACAAAATCCCAACATTTCAGTGTGATAGCCTGGATGTGGGGTTGAGCTTGTGAGAGTCATCACTTACTTGTGATGTCGTGTACGTGACGACATCACAAGTAAGTGATGTGTGTTTATTCATAGTCCAGTCCTGTACGTCAGTTTCAGGAGTATCTACCTCTGATGAGATGTGTCAGAAAATACATGGGACTTTTCAACCTGCGTTAGAACACTGAAGTGGTGAATCATTACTGAATCAGTAAACTTTAAAGGCTGAAAGCTAGTAATTGTATCTTGTACAGTATGCACATTGTGAGACTGATTGTAACAGTACAGACATTTTTTTGATCTGTTACTGAATAAATATTCCAAGGGATAAAGGTATGGTTAGACTGATATCTGCTCTAATGAAAAGTTGGAGGAATATAAATTTTGACCAAGAAAATGGTCGTTTGGTTGACATTGTGCTCTGACAGAAGGTTTCTTTCTTGAGCTTGATAACACAAGTCCTATATCTTTTTTCTCTCTGTCTCTCTCTTGTCGTCTTTCTGCAGTACTACTGGCTGTTTGTGCTCTCCAGGGGACTGGTGGGTATCGGAGAGTCCAGCTACTCCTCCATCTCTCCCACCATCATAGGAGACCTGTTCACTAACAACAGCCGCACCATGATGCTCTCTGTCTTCTACCTGGCCATCCCCCTGGGAAGGTAAGAGCCAGACAGATCCTGTATTCTTGAAGCAGACACCGGGAAACAACAAGATATATGATTTATTTTGGGAGATGATCATGTGGATGTTGATGATACTATAGCTTGGTGATTATATTAAATCCGTTAATGATTTCATCTGATCCAGTCAGTTCTTCAAATGTTAAATACAAAGCTACCACGGAATCAGGAGAATTTGCATGGATAATTGAAATTATCCTCACATAGAGAAGGTCGGGGGTTCTTTGTGGCTCCTTTTTATTTCAGAAGCAGCCACATAAAGAGCTCAAGCCCTCTGCAGAAAGAAAAGTAGAACTAACAATTGGCTGTGCGTAGATTAACGGAGGGTGGGAGGCTTTTTGGAGATGTGGCGTGGGGCTGTGGGAGTGGGAAGCTTTATTAAGCTCAAATCTCCAGCCTTTTCAGTTCATTCAATCAGAAAAGGGGCCACAGGGAGACAACAAACAAAGCCAAGTAATAAAAGATGAATGTACCGGTGGATGCGGCGCAGGAGCCACTTGAGGTTTACCGTTATATGCAGTCCTTGACAGCGTGTGTCAGATCTGCCGCATGCTGTGCTTTTTTCCAGCATGCATCCTGGAACTGCAAAGTAAAGAGGACGTGCCGCAGTCTCTCCAAACCTGTAAACATTAGCATTACACTAAATGTCTGTATGACATGTCTCTTAAATTTGTTGTTGCAGAGGAATCCACTGTGGTTATATAACTAATTTTGTGTACTAATAATATGAGTTTTTAATGGCAGACAGGAGACAGTTGGACAAACGAGGTAAGGAAAGACTGAATTGCCCTCTGAGCTGCCAAAATGTTTGGGTCACAGTAAACTGCCCGGCAACTCAAGACAATAGAAGGTAAAAGAGTGGGCCGCAGTATGGTGCAGTCAAACATCCTATCCAGTCCCCCGCTTGTCTTTACTGAGGTTGTTATGAGCGTTTCCAGGAAATGACCTCAGGAATTAGACCGGATTCACAGGAAATGGATTCCCCTGCTCCCCCACCCCCTCACTGGCCCTTTTTTTCTCCCTGTAATTTTTAAACTTGGCCGCGACGCCAGTGTTTGATGTGAGCGTATTTTTCATCGTTAACTTTTATTGTTGGTGTTGACATTTCCAAACACTCTCTGGGTGGACTCTGATAAGATTAGCTGTTAGTCACTCACTGGAAATATCATATGCTGTCTGAGCCTGTTTATACTGCCCATGTTATTTTTGGAGACCTAATCATGGAAGTCAACCATAGACTGTTTCCCCCTTTACTCTGACTGTGTGTATGTGTAAAACCAGTTAAACATGTTTTGCCTCTTTAGCAGCCAATGCTGATAAGAACCAACTATAGAGTCATTACATTTGATCATCAATCTTACTGATTATTTAAACAATCATTTCAGCTCTAGTTCAGGTCATAACTATCAGTCTTCTGCCACTCACACCTTCAGTTTACTATTTGAATCCTTTCTGTCCTTTACATGCTGATGCTATCTAGCAGCAGAGGCTTATCACAGCATAGGGGCACCTTTATCTGATCTGATCAGATATAGCGACATTTCCCTCAAAGCATTTCACTGTTTTTTCCCTTTATGACACACAAAACACCCTTTTATTCAGGTAAAATGCGTGAAATTCCATTACACTGAGACACACAGCCTTCGGCCAGACAACCAGGTCAGTACTGAGCTCTGTTTGCGTCTGACGTGACTACATGCTCAAATCACACATCTACAAATAGACCAACTAGCCAAGTTGCTATGGGTACTTTGATCAGTTACACTGTCATAAGCTGTCAAGTACCCAAACACACACAGTACCCACTCAACACAGCTTTAATCACACTACCAACAGGATGTGTGTAGTGTAGGTGTAAGCTTATGTGA
Organism: Micropterus dolomieu; assembly: GCF_021292245.1. NCBI lineage: Eukaryota > Metazoa > Chordata > Actinopteri > Centrarchiformes > Centrarchidae > Micropterus > Micropterus dolomieu. Next base: position 29,904,860 of record NC_060172.1, read on the forward strand.
TAAAAATGGCTAGCTCAGGACACTGACTAATACTTTATTAATATATAACAGACTGACAAAGCTCCGTGGAGCAGGTTCAGAGCAATGTATATAAGGTTTTATGTTGTTAATACGCAGTTTTTCTGTCTCTCTGCAGCGGGTTGGGTTACATACTGGGCTCCAGCGCCAAGGTGGCTGCAGGAGACTGGCACTGGGCACTGAGGGTAAGGGCATCATCATCATCATCATTCACACAAACATGCACTCAAAGACAGATGAAGAGCCCCTCCTGCAGGGCTTCATGACAAGGCCTGTCATTTGATCTGGGGTCAGTGGGGTCAGTGGTGGCAGAAGCACTAGAGGGGACACACATGGCTGAACAAGTGGTCCGGTCCCTGACATTGTAGGGAAGTGACAGAGCAGAGAGAGCTAAAGGCTCTCGCACACATCCACATCAGTAGTGCTGCCTGCAGCCTCCCACAGAACCCTTCCTAAAAATGTTTCTAAAAATCCAACTCACTCAACATCTTCTGAGATGCGTTCCAGCCGTATGTCTCGGTGGTTCAGTTCTGATCCGATGGCTACAAGGGAAGTGAATTTTTGTTAGAGATCAAGGCTGATGCTAGCTTTTTCTGTCTCAGTCGATGTAAACACATTTATCTTTCATTACACTTCCTGCCGAGGTCGTCCCCGGTGAAGCAGGGTCAGTGTCGGTGAAAAAACAAGGTGTCAGTGCCCCCAAGACTTTTTTAGTGCAGGAACTTAATGAAACATAGCGTTTGGTATTGTTAGCTGCTCACTCTGGGGAAAGGTACATTTTGGCCCTGTCCAGGACACATATAGAAACGCATGTACATTCACCTCAAGCTTACTACTGCATCTTCAACAACAACAATGTCTGTTTTAAACAATGTTGAACAAAGGAAAGTGCACGGACGGGAAATAGTGACGGCCAAGCTCTGATAAGTATTTGAGAAGAAGATGCTGCTCAGAGAAGGCAAAAATCCCCTGTAAGAAATCAAAACGTGTACCAGAGAAGGCACTAAGCCTCTTTGCGGGGCAGTGATAGAGAGCGGAACAGGTTTCAATTTGACCTGGCAGACAGACACATTTGTAACGTACTGGCTCACAAAATGCCCCGAAAGGTGCTCCAAGAGCATTAAGCTGGATCCCTTTTAATTAAAGGCTAATTTCAAGTCTCAAGAGAAATATATCTGTAGAAATTTGCTGAGATGTCCCACCTTGACAGGGTATTGCTTCAAGAAAAAATCCTTACTGGAGTGGGTTTTTTTGCAGTAGCACACTGAGCAGACAGAGGTGTTAAATCAGGGGCATAAATCACTATTGTCATAGCACATTTTTATGGGGACTGCACTGAGTACTTGAGACAAAACGTTTAGAAGTGAACAGCTCTATAAGGCATACCAGCAGTAATGGAGAGGACCAATGAACGGTCTTAACAGGACTCCCCATGAGCCGCTCACTTCAGGCTCAGCTTTTAAAATCCTTAAGACAAATAATGACCTGACTCCTCTTATGAACCGACTGACATTTAAAGGAAGACATTAAACATTCTGTCAGCATGTCGTGGTGGAAGAGATTCCTGGACATGACAGCTCACTTGGTTTGAGGAAACAGGATGTCAGTTTCGTCTTGCCTTGCTGGAACATTAAAAAAAAAAATCACAAAGAGTGGGGCAGTTTGTTCCACAGCAGTCACAATGACATTCCAATAAAACAGTCTCAAAGCCAATTAATCACCGGTGTGGCACGCAGAGGAAAACAAATAACAAGACATGAAACGGGTTCTGTGCAGCAGTATCCTGCTTTAAGGAAAAAACACAGCAGCGCTTCCGCTTGTTTTTGCCCGCCAGTGTTCCAACTCCATTCCTTGTTTAGCAAAAAGGTGGACGCTGAGAAGGAACAGAGGGCAGTGCATAGAAATGAGGAGCAGGAGAGGGCAGTAGTTAATTTGTTTGACTGCCAACCGTCCATACAGGAAGTGTCCAATGGGCCCTGTGGGAGCCAAGGTCAGAGGTCACAGAATCCTGGTGTCTCGTTGAGAAATTACGAGGGGACTTGAGTGCAAAAAAGCTAATATTTATTTTCTTTGAGATGAGCTCTGCATCTTCGGTTAAGCTGCCTCTCACAGAACATTATAAGATTCTGATGTAGATGCCGATCCAATTAAGTTGCTCCACACAAGCAGAAGAAGATTGGAGAAAAAAAAACACAATATAGGAAAGGAAATTATTACTGTTGGTGTAATCCTCACACCTTGGAGACCATAACGACTGTGTTCAGCTGCATTATCAGCCCCATTATGAGCCACATCAGGCACATCAGAATTACTCCCCCAGTGGAAAAACTTGAGGACACACTTACACACATACAAATATACACACATACAAGTTTCACAGTACTTGTGAATATAAATGGGCTCCAAAATATAATATGATGGATTTTCCCTGACAGATGAAATTGGTTTTGCTTTTGTGTGCAATTTGTATTACTCGTACAGATCCTCTCCCACACATCACATCCTGCCTTTTGTGTAAGTCTCCCCGACACAGACACACACATGCACGAACATGCACAACCTCATAACCCATAAAAGATGATAGTGAGCATAAAAACAGATGGGCTCTTATGAGGTTTTCACTTTGGTGCAGAGCTCACAAAGCAGCACTCAAAGCCAAAACGCTCTTTTTGAGTCCTGTATGCTCATTCACATAGGTAAGCCCACACACACGCAGTGCCAACAGAGTAAGCAGAGGGAATGTTCTTTGCTCCAGAAGGCTTGTATAGGATGTCAGGCGTATCGGCAAACACAGTGGCCGTCTATTCAGATTGTAAACACACTGTTCTTTGTCCTGCATCTCATGTCTGCACCCCCTCCGAGCCCCGCCCACTCTGAATATCATGCCAGTGTGATGAGTTAACACAATCTCAGGTCTCATAGGTCTTTCTTGCCCCGGTAGGTGTCCCCTGTTTTAGGGATCACTGCGGGATCTCTGATACTCGTCTTCGTGCCTGAGCCAAAGAGAGGCAGCGCGGACCAGATAGGAGTCCGGAGGAGCACTTCCTGGTTCTGTGACATGAAGGCGCTCGCCAAGAAGTAAGGCCCTCCTATAGGCTTTAGGGAACACACCAGGTTTAAGGAGACTGACCTGTGTGCCTCTTCAGTGAAGAGTATAGGACCCAAAATCGTCATTTGACAAAATCAACTTGGGCTGTAGGAGATTGTAATTGACATTCTTCACATTTCTTTGATATTTTAGAGACCAATCAGCGATCAATCAAGAAAATAGCAGATTCATAGATAATGAATATTATCTTAGATATAAACATATACACTCATTCACATACATTCATGTTAGCCTATAGTATCCATTAGAGGCATGAAAATGTCAACACAAGACACAGTGAAGCAGAATCATTCACTCACCACTCTGCAATACTGTTGAACTGTAAAGGGAGCTTTGCATCCATGGACACTGTGGGCCCTTGTTATTATATGACCTGTGGGCTACATTTAAAAAAGAAAAATGTATGCTCTCTATATACCTGTTGCAATGTAGCCATGCAGGTTTACGGGGACTTTTTTTAAGGAGAGCAACCACATATTCATCACCTACAACCCCTGTGACTTTGAGCTGTAGCCTACACAGTCTCCCACATTCACCACCTATGGAAACATGAAAGCATTAAATAGGGTTATTTTTGTCTCCTACATAAAACTGTCAGCCTTAACTGTATATCATTTCAGTTTACTTACCATTTAACACCAGAGCTGCTCCAAGTTCTCATTTTCTCACCTTTGAGATATGCTAATCTTGTCCAACCATCTCCTAAGCTCTTGTTGTTTTCCTTTATTATCTGTTTGCTGTTGTTATTAGATGGGTTTTTACAAAGAGAGTCAGAGCGAGAGAGATGTTTGAGATTGTGCGACAAAAACAAAACAGTAGCTTGTTTATTTTTCCCAGATAATCATCTGATTTTGTGTGTGTGCGTGTGTTTCTTCGTGGTTAGCCGGAGCTACGTGTTCTCCTCCCTGGCGTCCGCGGCGGTGTCCTTTGCCACAGGTGCGTTTGGCATGTGGATCCCTCTGTACCTGGCCAGAGCCCAGGTGGTGCAGAAGACAGCAGAGGCCTGCACAAAAGAAATCTGCAGTAGCACAGACAGGTGAGAGGTCAATGACTAAACACAGGTAGCGGGCTTTCAACCAGTGGCGTAATCTGAAACCTTAAAAAAGATAAAGATACCAGCATCCTTTTATGTACCACAAGTAAAATGCTGGATGAACTGGGTTTAAGTGGACTTACACCATTATGTATTATAGCTCTATTTATTTTTGGAAGTATTCAAATATTGTAATAAGTCATGCTTATTTTTTAATCCAAATATCCTAGCTGAAACTAAAAACTTGCAAGATATATATTTCACATAATAGTTATTTCCTCTTGTCTCTGCTCTCCTGTTTAGCCTAATCTTCGGGGCAATCACCTGTGTGACGGGTCTGTTAGGCGTGGTCATCGGGGCGGCCACGACACGCCTGTGCCGCAAGAAAACAGAGCGAGCCGACCCTCTTGTGTGCGCTGTCAGCATGCTGGGCTCGGCTATCTTCATCTGTCTCATCTTCGTGGTTGCCAAGAAGAGCATCGTAGGAGCTTATGTAAGACTCATTTCCTGTAACTCTTTATATATATATATATATATATATATATATATATATATATATATATATATATATATATATATATGCAGCAGCGGAAGTTTAATTGAACTGCGAATGGAGTTGTAGCTTCCCTACTTCAAAGAATCAACAGGTCCCTAGTGAAAAATGTCCCTCTGACAAAAAGTAATATTAGTATGTTGAATGTGGATTAGCCTTAGGAGCTGAGAATTAAAAGGGTAACCAATCTAACAAGAGAAGGCTTAGCAAAAGCTCATCGGGTGGGGTTAATGCATGAATCAAGAATAAAGCAGCAAGAGGACACCTTGCTTGATGCCAGTTCCTTTCAAGCCCAGAGGCAGTGAGTGGGCGTTGCTCCTCATGATGAAAAGCCAAAATTGCAGGTTAGATGGACATGGCCTCTGGAGCTGCTGCAGGTAGCTGAGGCTCATACCTCGCCTGGCCAAAAGTTTAGAATCTCAGGCAAATGTACAGAGCTCTTGTGTGTCTAATTGCTTTGTGAAGCAGGAAAGGGTGCAACTGAAACAATGCACTCTGGGGCTGCTGGACTCACCAAACACACATTTCTCACTCTTATCGGAGACAAAGGAATAGGAACTGGCTCTCAACAAGTTGGGCAGTAATAATACTGGAAAGCTAGAATAGATGGAAAATATTTCCCATGCTTGTAAGGGAACATAACAACCAGGCTTCCGTATCGTAAATATGTGACCTTGGCTGACCTTGACATGTCTGGCCTCTGACTTTGATTTTTTTTACCATATACAGTATATGAGAGGTGTTGAGGTATGTACGCTTGTTTGTCTGTTCAGGATGTTTTTTCAAACATTTTCAAACAATAACTAACCACTTCAATAGTAAATGATAACCTTGTTAGTTAACTGCTCCATGCGCATAGTGTAGTTTTCATCAGCTGTTACTAAATGACAAATAATTACTTCTGTAAGTGGTGATTTTAATTTAATGAATTCAAATTTATATGAACTCCCTTGAGGTCAAAGGCTCACATTTATCAGGTGTTTGACAGAGCCATGACTCAGCTAATTAGACCTGAAGTGCACAAGTATCCATATTAATTACGTGATTACAGATCTGTCCAACTCAATTTTAGACAAATGCCGTGTGACAGAAAGGGCTTCTGCTGATGCCCTTGAGCGACACCAGATTTCTATCTTTGTATTGGTTCACAAAGGTGCAGGTGGTTGATGTTCTCAAACGTTTTACATCTTACCAAAGAATAAAGTATTTTGTTGTTTAAAACATACAGTTTACAGTAATAGTAATAGTTTACAGTAATAGTGCTTTCAGCAGAACAGGCTGTAACTTCAAACATATGACTTCACTTCTACTCTACTGTACAATATTAAATCATCGTACAGGACAGCAGCAGTTGTAAGTGATCAGCTCAGGTTTCATGGAGAAGCACTGACAGATGTGTCATATTATGAGGCGTGACATGGCAGTAACAGTCGGTGCTACTCTGTCGAGGCCGATTGACCCCTCGCAGCTGTTGTCTCGTCAACACGCAGCTAATGTGAGGAAAGGCTGGGCTTCTGTCTTCTAAGAGGCAACATGTCGGTCACGGTGTCTGGTTCGCTGCTCAACAGAACAGCAGAACAGACTTGTTTACATCTCCGCTGTCAGGCATCCTGTGTAGCTCTCTGTACTGCACTGTAGGCCCCGGCACACTGGCTGAGGGGTTATTCCCTAGCAGGAAACACACAGTCATGTAAAACCGTGCCAAACCAAACCAACCAGTACAGATACATGAGATTCCACTGCAACCAAATCCCTCTGGGTTTGTTTTTAAGAAAGTGGCTTAATAGCAACACCAGCTGCTACCAGCCCGTGTACATACAGTAGCCTACATGTACACATAGTACACTGTATGTGAACTCCACTATGTTATTTCAAGTTTACATTTTCTGTTACTCCCATTCAGAAGTAGGTAATAAATGTAAAACTTAGCAAAGTGTTAAAATGTTTCCACACACTGAATATACAGCTGGGAAAAGAATTAGCAATCCTTATCATCCTGCGCTGTTTTTCAGTTTGTAGGCTAAATACATGGCTCAGTGGCACCAAAATGAAGGCCTCCACCTCCACGTATAATTGGACACAGCATAATAACACGTTTTTAAACCACAGCGACCAAAGCACTTTTCTTCAGCAATGGATTCCCACACACGGTAGCAATATCTGCAGCCTCCTCTTTTGGCTTCATGTCGGGTTACCAGTCTTTTGTGCAGTGGAAATTGGCTGATCTTAATTAGCGCCACTAAATAAACAATTGTTTTCTTCTTTATTTAGGTTTGCATCTTTATCGGAGAGACGCTGCTGTTCCTGAACTGGGCCATAACAGCAGACATTTTAATGGTAAGTACTAACCTATACTTATCCACTGGGTCACTGGAAATTCCTGCAGCTAGACCAAACGGCGATCATCGAATTAGACACAGTTTTGAGTTGTGAAATGTGTGAGTGGACTCCTTGTTGTACCTTGTTGGCTAGAGCTGATAATTACTGTCTTTAACAAGATTGATTCATCACTCATCTCTTCATGGAAACAAATGGAGGGGAGCCTTTTCTCTGATATAGTTTTGGTATCTAAAAGTGAAAAGAGGTGGTCGAGTGAGCCAAATGAAATTAGACTCACAGTAAGGGCGGGTGTAGCAGCTCTTTAATTTGTAATTAGGATGGAGACTGCGGTGAGTATGTAGGGACAGAGCAGGCCATTAGTGACATTTTTACTGTGACTGACAGGTCTGCATGGGGTGTTCTGATCCGATGAGCTAGGCTCTGCCTATATAACTGAAGACTGCAGGAGTTGTTTTAACATGGCTGAGTGAATCTTTCTACCTCTGTCTCTTCATTACTTTAAACGATGTCATGTGTTTTTCACCCTTCGTTTCTCTCTGTCTCCGCGCAGTTTGTCGTTATCCCCACACGGAGAGCAACAGCGGTCGCCTTTCAGAGCTTCACCTCTCATCTCCTGGGTGACGCAGGAAGTCCTTACCTGATAGGCCTGGTAAGACTCTCCCAGAAGCAGTTCTGTGTGGTGATCAGAGTGAGAGGGGGAATATATTTAAGATTTACCCCAGGTTGTAAATCCCAGCTGGACCGTACAGCTTCAGCGTATCTGTGAGCGCCCCGTTCGTACACATGATGCATTCAGATACCAGTTCAGCTATTGCTTTAAGTGGGCCAGGCAAAGTGAGGTATAAGAGGAGCTTTTAGCACACGTCTCAGGAGGCCTGGTGAACAGAGTTGTGATTTCACCACTGCTCGTCAGGCTGTCAGTGGTGTTTTCTTGTAAATCTCAAGGTTCGACGGAAGGGCCAGTGTTACTGTATTTGATTGGTCAGGAGAGGAGAGAGTGGTTCTTACTAGGCCCCTCAAGGTCAGAGTCACTCCCCCAACCCCCCCCACCATCCAGACTGCGCGCATACATCCAAAGAATAGCATCCAGGAGGCCAGAATACAAGTGCTGCTCGCTACTCAATGGAGTGTGAAACAGGATCCACCTCAGACTGTCTAGCAGCGTTCTTCTCATTCCAAACAGATAGGATTAAGTTAAACAGTAACTCCATGGAGGTAAACATTTTCTAAGCCTCATTGAGCATACAAGAAGAAAGGTAAAATGGGTTATTTTGCATAGACAACACACAAAAACAAGCTGCAGTGCTAATGTTTAACTTTTTGAATCAGTATTTGTGATGTACTTGTGCCTGTAAATCGCTGGGAGAGAAGTGACTGCCCTAGTGTCATGCGTTTACATTGCTGTTCATTGTTGTGCCGCTGGCTCACAGCCTCGGTCATGTTTACAAAGGCAAAGTGGAAGTCTTTGATTAGTGAATCAAACTGATCCTCTGGATCCGCTGTCAGGGCCTGGCAGGCTGGCAACAGACACAGCTGTCTGTCGAGCTGCATTGAAAGTGTCTTTTTTTCCCCTAAATGGAAATGTTAAACTCTTGTCAAAGCCAGATAAAAGGAGCAGTAAGTTATCTACAAGTACTGACAAGCTCTTCAAAAGACAAAATAAAACTGGGATTAAAAACAATCCAAATTCTGAGAAACAGAATCCGGCTTTACTGGCGATGTAAAGTTTCTGCAGATCAAATAAAACACAGTGTCATCTTATATTGTACAAACTTCTTTTTGACACATTTATGTCAGAGATACGGCACTTTAAAAGACTGAGTCTGGATTACTATAATTTTATATGTAAATATTGCAGCCAGTCCTGAAAAGAGTAGTTGATTAATGGATTATTATTCGATCCACAGAAAAATAATTGACAGCCATTATGAGAACTGATTTGACATTTAAGTCATTAATCAAACAAAAATCATAAACATGTGTTCTCAAATTTGAGGATTTGTTGCTTCGTAGAGCTGGTTCATATCATTAATTAAACAGCTTTGGGTTTCTGATTGTTTATCGGACAAAACAAGCAATGGAAAGATGTCACTGTGGACTCTCACAACTTTTGATGACTTGATTTCATAGACTAAACAAATAAATTAGCTGAAAATGAAATGATGAATTGATAATGACAATAATGGTTAGCTCCGCCTTCAGTTTCAACATACAGCATATTATGTGGAACATCAATACAATTGCTCTGGTTATATTCCAGCAAGATCCAAATGTCAGAATAATGCAGCCCACACATACACACACATACACTGCCAGCCAGAGTTACCCAGAGATGGCCCCACAGGAAGCCAGTCACCCAGGTTCTCCATCAAGCCTTCGGGGTCACGACTCTCCTCTTAGTGACGTACTGAATGTCCGGGGGTTTCTCATTTCTCCACAAACCCCTGATCAACAAGGACCAGAATGCTCCAAGTGCGTCACCACTCAGTGCCTCAGTTCCTGAGGTTTAGCACGCGAGTGTGATGGACTTGTCGTGACACATGCTGAGTGCGGGTAGATATACACTCATCCATGCAGACTGGCACAAGTCCTGTGAGTGAGCAAAGTTGGGAATCTCAAGAAAAACAGACTGGTGGTTATTGCTAAGCAACCACAGGAGAAAGTGAGCGGGTGAGTCGGTCCTTTTGGTTCACAATTGGGTATTGACATGTGCACCAAACAGACCTGCAGAGGATGTACTCAACTCTACCAACCAATGTGGTGTTCCCAGAGCACCATAGTTGCCTTTTGTGGGAACGCCTGCAGGTATCGGTGCCCAAATGCCACATAACTGCCACATAAGTGCCACTTCCTGTTGTGGAGAGTGCTTTAGTGCGTCTGAAATTCTCCTGAGCTTGAGCCAAGATCCCCCTCCATCAGCACGTAGACCAAGGCTGTTGTCACATTCGAATCCCCCAGAGAAACACATAATGGACTTCTCCTATACTGTGGTGTGCCGGAGTGGGACACGGCTGAAGGCAGAGTGGGTGGCAAGGGAATGCCAGGAACAATCTCTCAGCAATCTCCCAAGACATGCCTGCCAGCTTGACAATTAGACATGCAGCAGTTTGCTCTGTATTTTTAGCTAAGCTGTACGGTGCAAGTTGCAGGCAATTTACTGTACCTGACAAAATACAACTGCACTGGCCACACACACAGCTGCTGGACGTGCACCAGATTTTGTCACACGTGTATTTCAGTTGTTTTCTTCCACCGTCCTCTCTCTTTCTCTGATCACTCCTAATGTTCTCTCTCTGTATTATACATGCACATATGAACACATACTGTACACACACGGTATTTCCCTCCAACATCCTCCTGTCAGCAGTTCTCAAGCTCTCCCCGTAGAGCATCTCATTCTGCTGACGCTAACATATAATCAATGTGCTTGTGCCAGGGAGACCCATGGCCGCTCACACTCTCACTCACACACAGAGGAGGAGCCCCCACTTGTTCCACACAATCTGCTTAAAGCTACTGTCAGCAGCCTTCCCCTCCGTCACGATCGTCAGTACGGTATGTGTGTTTGAGAGCCGCCTTATGAGCAACACTGGGAGGCAGAAATGGTCACTTCACACCCACTATTTTACAGCTGCTGTTTTCCTCAGCGCCACGCATGGCAGACTGAATGCCAATGTAACACAAGCCGTCAGCAGCAATATGAGCTATTAGCTGTGAAATCCTCGCTTCAAACAAAAACAGGGCGTCTTACATCATGCTGTGCGTTTTATCTGTTGCTGTGATGAAACGTGCAGAAGTTGCTCTGGTAAAGTGTGAGTGTACGAGCAGCATAGGGTCAAGTAGTGTTGCAGAGCATGGCAGGATATATTAAATACTTGCTGGATGATTAATCCGAATAAAATCTCTCTTCTCTCGTGTTTGTCTGTGTGCGTGCGTGCGGTGGTTTTGGTGATGTGGGTGTGTGTTTGTCAATGTGTATTTGTGCTGGCGTGCCTGGCTGCAGATCTCCGACGCCCTTCAGCAGAGCTATGCTACGTCAGCGTTGTGGCGGTTCCTCAGTCTGGGCTATGCCCTCATGCTCTGTCCCTTTATCATTGTCCTGGGGGGCATGTTTTTCCTGGCCACTGCGCTGTTTTTCCTGGATGACAGGGAGAAGGCAGAGAAACAGTAAGTGACTCAGACATTGTTTGAATAACTCATCATTATTTCATTTATTATTTAGTCATTCATTCTTTAAATATTTAATACTTGGCTCGAGATGTTCTCCACTGACGTTCTGAGTAAGAGGTCCAAATATCCAAAAACACCACCTCAGTGCAAGAGGCTGAAGAAGCAGCAACAATATTGACTTTATTCTGAGTGCTGGACAGACACAGAGAGGTTAAACACTTGTGTGAACAATGCTATGCTCTTTAAACCTGATGCTGGGGTTCGCTGTGTGTCAGGGACAAGCGATGCCAACAATGGTGCCAACCTTGCAAGAGTCAGAAAGGCCCCTGAGCCAATAGAAAGTCCCAGTCAGCTAAAAGTGCTCCAGAGCTGACACAAGCTGTTCTAGCCATCAATTTGTTAAAGTGTACGTACTTAGACTTTTTACCAGCTGCCGCCTCTCTTATTGATGCATTCATATTTTCCTCCTTCAAACACTAAAGACCAAAGGCACGGTAGCTGGTCATGGCCTTAAAAGGCTAAAACAAACACACGCATCCTCTTTCAGAGGTTGAGACATGACTTCTTGTTTCTTTCTGACAATTTCTTCCTACTTTTTATCACACAAACTTACTCCCATGGTGCCAACGCTCTCAGAAATTAGTTCCTTCCTGTTGGAGATGAGGGACATTTTTAGACAGGATGACAGTCTGATGTCTGACGTCTGTCTGTAGTCGCGTTACTTTCACCCTGTGAAGTTGCTGGTCGTTCCCACGCCACAACCCCTCATATAGAGAGATGTGAGATTTTAGTAAAAGTTATCCAGAATAAGCCTGTTTTTAATCATATGTACTGAGGACAGCCTAAACTTCCAACTTAACGTTTCACTGGATTTATTGCATTTTATAATCCTGGGGTCAAGCTTCCAAGCCGTTAATATTTCCTCTGTGTAATGTGAATATAGAGTTTTAAAGGGGTCTTTGTAAAGGCACCACTAAGCTGTGCTGTGGCTTCTGTTGGATCTGGTCCAGGGGGGAAAAAAGAAATACAGAACAGTGACTAAAAGAAAAGTCACACTCTTGCCGTCGTGCCAGTAATAGATACTAGTTTGTGGTCCAATATGTGGTTCAAGTTATCTAACCACATAATTACTCTGTGTTAGCAGATGGCACATGTTCACTCAAACTATATCTAACCACAACCCCTTGACTTTCACACTACATACTGTAGGGCAAAGCTAATATATGGAGTTAAAAAAAAGTCTCAGATATGAAACAGAGACACTTGAAGGCATTTTAGGTTGCTCCTGTATGACCCTTTTCACAAATAGGATCCTTAAGATAGAAGTGTGAAGCTTTTGAGTAATGATGTTTTACAGTGGTTACTACTACATTTCAAAGCATCTAAACTTTTGGTATGGCTTTATGATAAATTACCTTTTATGCAGGGTTTATATGTTTTAGCTAGTGGCTTCATTTATCAGTAATAAATCATTTACTAATGCTTTATTTAAGTTATTATTGTCAATTATAAGTCATTAATAAGACCACATTTTGGGTTGCCAGGGTGTGAAATCTCTCTGGCTATTGAGTCTTTAATGAAGTCATTAATCTATTAATAAAGGGAAAACATTTTCCACTTTCTAACAGGCAGGCAAGTCCGCAGTTATAAATGTTAATAAGTCATTAATACATTGTAATAAACACTAAGTCCGCAGTTATAATTGTTAATAAATTTATCAAACCTTTTCCTAAACTACACTCAGGTATCCAGTGTATGATATTTAATGTCAGGACATTGCACAGGGAATACACTTTATACTACCTTATTTAACATCAAAAGCATAATTCTCCTACTTCTGTATCTACCAAGAACTGTCCTGTCAGAATAGTCCAACTTCTCCTTGTGCACTCTCACCTCTGCTTGCATGCCTCTACCTACAGATGGGTTAATCATACACCAGCATGTCAAATGACATCCAAGGCAAACATACTGTTGCATACATCACATAGTATTCTGGAGGCCTCTACATAGCTGTACAGATTTGTACTGAACATCCCAATGAAGAAAACACTCAGACTTAAACAGCTGCCGCTCTTATGTAAAATGCTGCAAACAGCACACTGGGGACCAAGAAAGATGACAACATCCACAACTAGGGTTGTTTCATGACTGTGATATTTATATATTCATTCACGCTATAAAGCCCACAATTTATAAATTCCCTTTACAGAGAGCTTTGCTGCTTTTTCCCCCTCCTTTGAGTTTGTCTTCAGATACTTAGTGCTATTTATAAAAGATGCAGAGCCGAATGAGTTACTCACTGGAGCGCACCTTTCTATTTTCAGCCTTAAAGAGTGCTTTATTATTTCTAGGTTGTTAGCTTTATTTGGCTGCAGGGTTGCCATTTATAGCTTGCCCCCCCTACACATTCACCCAGTCCACATTTACACTTGGGATGTGTGACAGCAGAACTGTCTCATCTGCCGCGCCAGTGCATCTTGAGAGTACAGATTCACTGCAGGCCAAGGCAGGCTGAGCACTGCAGCCTGAAGGATCAGAGAAGCAGATAGTGATGATCGGAAGACCTAGGAAAAATTGGGAATAAAATGGTGGGAAAAAAGAGAGTGTATTCGGAAAAACAGAATAAAAAAAGTTGACTGTAGTTTGAGAAGATCTGTGTGGAAGTTCTTTGTGCAGCCTTAATTTCTAAAACTATCCCTCTTTCCTCAGGTTGAGCCAATCGGCACGAACACTCTCCTCAGTCAAGGTATGACCAGGTAAATTGCCTTTTGTCCTAAAGATGCTTTTACACTTTAGTGCTTCTCACATCAGGAGTTCTGCAAGCGGTTTAAGTGGTTGATAACAGAAAGACAGTCTTGGAACATTAGCGCTCTCTTCATCTTCATTATCTGGCATAATTTAGAGCTCCTTTCATTAGGAGGCACAGAGATCTGAAAACAAGCTTTTTTGGGACATTGAGCTGAGGCTATCCAAAGCTTTGTGACAGTGGAAACACTGGAGGCGATACACAAGATGATACCCAAATGATTGATCTGTGATACGTTTCCTATCCCATTGTACTCAAGGCATTCTTGGAGTGGTGGTTATTTGACCAACTATCTGGCATCTTATCAAGACTTGGGCTGCCTTCCCTCCTTCCTGCCTTTATCAGACTCACACACATGGTGCAAAACCTCTCTAATTATTAACTGAGCAAAGAAAAGACACGACAATTGGCAGCACACCAGCCAACTCTGAACTGTAGGACAATGGGGAGCTACTGTAGTTGCCTGTACAGAATAACAAGATTAAACTTTGACTCCCTGATTAGAAAACAAGGAATCTGTTGTGACTTATTTGTAAAGGTTATCATGTCTAGCCAAAAGGTCAAGGTTTTACCCCTTCCTAATCATTTCTTTGTAACCCTGTCTGGGCTTATTTGTCCTCTAAATATTTATCAAAATACTATATGTACACAAAAATAGGTCATGAATGTGTATACAGCTGGCTTGATTTATCCTCACATCCCAATAATGCTCTGTGTGTTTCTTCAATGTGAAATGGAGAAGAGCACAAAAAGAGTGATGACTTTATGACAAACAAATCACTTCCTTTCGTATTTTGTGGTGGCGTTCCTAAAAAATGCAAATTAGTTTATTTCTTGGTGTGCAAGGCATAAAATATGTCAAAACAAAGCTTGCTGACAAGTGCTCTAATTAGAGTTTCTCATGATAAAATTGCAGCAACTTGTGAAAACGAGGAAATCGAGGAGTGTAGGATTTCTTACAGAATGGTTAGAGTTCAGTTCAGGAAGCAGTGCGATCTGCCAGTTGCATCTCCCTGCAGAAGGCAGTCTATTTGGTGGAAAAACTGGAGCAGATTCCTGCAGGCGAAAGAAATGATCATTTAGTTACATCCGCTTTACTATATATAAAAGAATTAAAAATAGAATAAATAGATGTAAATAAAAAAATGTACTTTCAGAGGCATCCTGGTGGTCTGTCGATCTATTATAAATCAGTTAATACTTCATTGTCTCATTGTGCTGTGCTGTACTGTATTACAGTATGGAATTGGACAATGAAATGCAGTGCTAGCCTCCCCTCCCATGCCACACATTTTAGGCGACAAAATAAAAAAATAAGATTAAAAACTACTCTGTACAATAATTCATAATGTAGATAATAATTCAGAATATATGTTGCTTAGAAGACAAACAATAGGAAAAATGGATACTGTGAAAAGGATAGGGTGAAGTTTGTCTCAAATTTCAAATCGGTGCCAAAAAGTGTCCTTGAATGTGCTCGCAATGACAGGGTCCCATACACTTTGTACATAGCCTAACTTTGGCAGAACTCTAGAGTAATAGTATGATGGATTACCCATCACAAGCAACTCAGAAACTCTGCAAGTTGATTTGCATTGTGCACTGATGAATAGGAGGCAATGGCAGTCTTGAAGGCAAGAAATCAATCTAAAAAGTTGCCGTGTGCTTTGGAAAATATTTGGCAGAAATGTCAAGGATACACAATTTGTCGTTAATGGGCCACAATTATGCAAAACTGACAGTATGCTCTTTTACTGTCAGTAATGCAATGTCATTACCAGTGGCAGGGTGACATTAGCATGCACTAATGACAGGTGACATGAAAGGCTCACACATGGCTGCCAAATATATCAGGTTTCAGTGGCAGTTTGTACTCTCGGCCCCACGGTTTCATCCATTCACTGTCACACACAGCAGCTAAAGCATGTTCTCCCTGCTGTCAAAAGGGGCTAATTATAGAGAACAGTGATTACTGCTACATGAGGTCAGAGTTCAATGTGCCTGCAAACTGATCATTTCTATTCTAAATTGAACCACAGAGGCGCTCTGTGGTGATTGATTCTGAACATTTGTTGTGGAGGATAATCCAATCAGTGACAGGCAATGTTTCCCCCCTTGGGTCTGACTCTCAGATCAATATAGTTCACAGTTCAGCTGTTCTCCGATGACAAGTGTTCACCCTTCGCACTCACTCTGACCACTTTTCCCAGTGGTACAATGTTCTGCTCTGAGAAACAATTAAGAAAGAAACATAGGGAGGTGCCAGAAGGTATATGGTGCCACTGTGATGTGCAGTAGTAGATTAAAGGGAAAATTTATATTACAGAAGAAGTGTTGGAATATGACAAGAAGTGGAAGTGAAGGAGAGGAATTTAGAGCAGGAGAGACAAGACACACGACTGAATAAATGAGGATGAAGAGAAGCAGTTATCGCCTAAGCTGTTATACATCGCAAGCTATTAATCTCCGGTGATGCAATCCCAGACGGAGATCAGATACACTGAGATCCAATTAACTTCCTCTGCAGGAGGAATCGGCCTCTGCTGACCAGATTCACCCCGCGCCGCACCATAACTAGAGGACATTCCCAAGCTGGGGGCTGTCAAAAGATCAGCGTGATATCTGACAGTGGAGCTTCACACTCATTTATTCAGTAACCACAATCCCGATATTACTCCGGGAGGAAATTCACATCACAAGGCAAAAGTCTGATTTAGTCACCGCTGTCCAAACTTTATCTGTTAAAAGTGTTTGTACAGCTGCCGGCACATGCTTTCCGTCTTCACTCTCTTATCATTCAGCAAAAGCAATGAGTCCTCCGTCAGCGGTGCTGAGTGGGTACATGGTGCTGGGTAGGGCGGTGACCACACACACACACACACATACAGACACAGTATACAGCCAGGTTCTGCAGTGACCTTTTCACCAGCTCTCAGAACTTCCTACTTCATAATCTAATGAGTACGTGGAAAAGGAGAACACAAGCAGTGTTTTGCTTACAGAAATGTGTCTTTGGTGTCATTTACCAGACAATTTACTGCTTTCTCCATCCATCCTCAAATGAGAAGCCAGTCAGATCCACAGCTATGTCATCTGGGCCGTCATGATTTGTGTCTTCCCTGCCAAAAACCACTACACGTCGGTTTGATTAGAGCGTATTTGCCTGCCAGACCAATCAGACCTCCCCTTTGCTTGAGAAGCCAACAGTGTACATACAGTAATAGTGAGGAGGCAGGCCAGTCTTGCACATATCAAAGCATTCACAACTCTAAATATCTCTATGTCACGCTGGCATTTGAAGGTTTTAATTTCAAATTTGGCTCATAAACAATTCACAGCGTTTACAGCAACAACTGACACCAATAATTGAGGAAAATGGTCCATCCCAGAGAGGACTGGATCTGCATCTACGGAACCAAAACCCCTTGTTTTTGAGAATGGTCCTGTTTAAGCTATTACCTTTGTTTGTTATGTGTTGCTGTTGTTTTTCTGGAACACATCAGTGTGTCTGCATGTATATATATGCACATGTGTTTATGTATATGTCTATGTATGCACGTCTCTGTGGGTCTGTAGGTGTGCATATGTGTGTTTGAGAGTGTGCGACACTAGCTCGGAACACTGCACCGCCGAGCTCCCTGCACTGATCTTACTGTAGTAGCAGTGATAGTTTGTGTACTGGAGCTTCCATGGCACCGTAATGACAGACCACAACAAACAGTGGGACGCACTGCCATATCTCTCATCCAGTCTAAAGAGATCACAAGCCTGGCACCGTCAACGCTTAATGGTCTAATCTCCAACTGGAGTGTAGTTTCCCCCTCCCCTCCACATTTTGTCCACAAAAGAGACACATAAAGGAAGTAAGAGCCAGAATTTAAGATATAAACATGATAAAATAATTTAAATAACTACAACACATACCATCAGTAAAAAAAAAAAGCTGAGTCAAAACAAAGTGAGTTGCCTGCCTGAGATCGCCAGGTCTCCACAGCTGAGGGGTCTAGACAGCAAAAAATCCGGTCACCTCTGCCAGACAATCTCAAGCAGCGATCAGGCTCATAGAGAGTTATTTAATCACAGATATAGGCAGGAGCCAGACCCTTCAAAGCTTTATAAACAAGCAGTGCAATCTTAAAATCAATTCTAAAACTCACAGATAACCAGTCAAGGGCAGGTTTTGTATCAACTGCAGTTTTTGGCTGTTACGCCTCCTGATACTAGAATTACTTTACGTTACCTTTATGCTACTTTATACTTCTACAATTTGGAGTGAAATATTGTACTTTTTACTCCTTTACACAAAATGTACTTCACACATATAGTTAACTCTTTCCTTTGAATATTAATATTACATACATAAAATATAGGAACACTGAGGGCACACACTCACTGAATAATGAGTACTCTTTGAGTACATTTTGTTGATACTACATCTGTACTTTTGAGTACTTAAAAGTTTGAATGCAGGACTTACACTGCTTCCATTTCTAATGGAGTATTTTTACATTTCTGTATTTCTACTCTTACTTGATCTGAAGATCTGAATAGCACTTCCACCACTGGCACATTGCAATAACAATAGCACTTTTATATCAATAAATTAGATAGACATAATTTAACATTTTCCAAATCAGTCAGTGGTGTAGTATTTATTAAAATCATTTTATGCATCCTGTATTCTCGGAAATGCTTGCTGAAACTCTCAGAAACATTATTTTACATCGCAAACCCTTTCCTTGATTAATCTTTGTGTATATGCTCAGTAACATATTTGGTATATACACTGAGGCAGAAACACAGTAACATCAACATCTAATGTAAAGCCCCAATCTGCACATCTGGAGAGACAGTGGTGTGTGACTGCTGCTTATAGCTTGCTGTTGTATAGAGTGCGGGAAGGGGTCTGCATTAAACAAACCGTTATGTGTTGGTATGCTGTGTGCAGGAAAATAATTAGGTCACAGGCTGGTCCTGGTGTGCAGGCATTATCAGGGAGGTCCTAACAGATGGCCCAGGAGCTTTCGACCTCGACATTAATTACATGAGAATGTCCTGTGGTGAAGCCGGACTCTAACCACACTATTTCTTCCCCTCTCTCTCTCTCTCTCTCTCTCTTTCAGGTGACAACCAAATGAGAAGCCATCTGAAGGAGCAGCCAAACTCAATAAGGATGACAAAATGGAGATAAAAGGCGAGGGCAGCTGATCCATTTCTTTTAAACCACGCCCATGTTCTCTTCACTGTCGTCACCACGACGATCCTCCTCCTCCTCCTCCTCCTCCTGACTCCTGCTGCTCTTCCTTTTTACACGCTCATAGAGGCTGCTCAGAACTGGAACAAGGGAGCGTCTTGCCCCTTCTTGAAATGTCTCTAAATCACAGGCTAGTGAGAAGCCGGCTGACCGGCAGCTGGTGTCCCAATCGCCTCTGTCTGTGAGGATCCACTGAACCTTCCAGGGAGAAGGTGGGGTGGCAAAATTCCCCTGACCCCTCCAACTCCTGATGCCATACTACTGAATGCTGACCATGAACCTGCCCTGTCTGTCTGCCTGTCTGTCTGTCCAACGGTCTGTCTCTTATGTGTGTGTCTGCTACATCGGCTGTTAATCTGCACCAAGTGCCATAGTGTCATTACATTCCTTCAGACTTTGCACTGACCCCCCATCAAACGTCATGACCGTTACTGACTATGTTTACATGCACACTATAATTCAGCCTTTAGCTATGAAATTAGAAATACGCTGTTTCTATTTGCTAGACAATAGAAGGAGCATCATTTGTAAACTGCAGTCATAATGCTCCATTGGTGTTTCTGTTGCTCCAACGCAAATTTTTCACAATTCAATCTGCCCTTGCTTTCAACACTTGGAGCCTGTAAACGGACAGAAGCTGTAAAATTCAAGTTATGAGGGGCAAGTGATGCAACTCGTTAAAATGTACTGCAGGAATGTCATTCTCACAGTGTTGTGTATCTGTTCAAACATGCCTCCAATAATGTGACTAATGTCAGATTACTCTGCACATCTTAATCGCAGTTTTAACAACATGAACTTCTAACATAAACACAGTGTTTACATGAGGATTGCAGTATTCAGCACAATTTGGCTGTGCATGTAAATATAGCCATCAACCAAGAGCCAAAAAGTGTTACTGTCCAAAGGTCAGTGAATCAGCCTTAAAAAAATGGAGCTTTCACATCAACAGCTGTTTGTTTTGACCCCCACATGTTTTTTATTTTTAGCTTTTAGCACTTAGGTCAGTGCAGACAGGGCCAGAGAACATGACAGAGGTTAGAGATTTATGCACATTATTTTTCACAAGGTTTCTTTTGATTTTTAAGATTTTTTTCTTTGTGAGTGATGTTGGATTTAAAACTGGAGGTTCCTGCCTATGATTGTTTCAGAAGTATGATGATGCACTCGGGCAATTTAAAGCGGACACTGGATTATATATTTTATAATTTATAATGTACATGCTTTTCCCAAAACTAAATTATATGCTACTCTTTTGACTTTGAGGGAGTAACACCTGTGTTGTTGTTTTTTTCTTTTTTTTGTGTACATGAGAAGCAATACAGACATTTTTAAGGAAACCAACCTTTTTATCCACACTGCCTTATCAGTGAGCTAGGTTTCCCTTTAATGTCATAGCTCTCTGATGGTTGGTTTTGAATTTCTGGACACAACACCCACTCAGAGAGGGAGTCCCTTTTAATGATGGAGTCCAGTCCAGTCCACACTGGTTACAATAACAGACATTGTGAAAAGAGACCTTTCCCCCTTGCAATTGTAGATATCCCATTCCACGATTAGAAGAAAGGACATTTGAGAAGAGCTGGAGTCACAGTCATCAGGTTATTACTGAGGGAAATCAAAATCCCAGACAGGAAAAAGAAATCCTTCGGGCCCAGGTTAGACTGATTGCGAGCTCTTATCGTTGATAACGGATAAGCGAGGAATCCCCCTTTGAAACCAGACAAGCATGTCCTCAGATGTCTCTGCAGGAGCAGACAACAGAATCCCCTTCAATACCTGCCCCAGAAAACAACACAAGAACCAGGCGTACACAATAAACAAAACCTGGATTTGATTTCATCACACTCTGCATTAATTACAGTGTCGTGTTTGTAATTATGCAAATTGAATGCAAACTCCCACAGGGAAGAAAAAAGTCTGCTATAGTTGCTTGTATATACAAAGCTTTAGGCAAAATCTTAATTAGAAACCACATTGAAGGACCGTTTTGTTGTATATTATCTGGTGGATACAATTTTTCTGAAACCTTGAAGCCACTTAAGGAGTCAAAGGTTTTAAAATGTGTGCATAAAGGGCAAAAAAGCACTTTGCAGACCTCCAAGAAAACACAGAAGAAGGATGGATTGACCTTAGTGGAGGAATAAAGGGAAACATTGAGGTGGTTCTTGTAGCATTGATGTGTGAGTATGACTCACTGGCTGTGTGTGGGGTGCTGTGTGGGCTGTGTCCTTGTTGCCAGATCATTAGCTTTAGCTTCCCTCCAACTGCGTGGAGCTCTCTGAATGTGATTCTGTCCAACCTGACGTGTTTACACACCTACATCTTCTTAATGAACTAAGCTTCTTACCTTCCTTTTATTGATTTTCTTTTTTTTTTTATATGTTACCAAATGAGTCCTTTTTTAAATAACTTCTATAGATATATATATATAGCTATATAACGCAGCAACTTTAATATATTGTAAATGATGGCTTGGATGCAATGTATTTATTTGTTTGTTACCATAATGAAGAATAATCTATAAAGGGAAGTTTAATGTTTGAGTATACTACACTTTGCTATGTGTCATTGGGTTTTAGAAATGCCTGTTTGTTCATCCTTTTGTATCACAATGAAACAACACAATACCTTTCTACATCACTAAGATTCATCCTGCTTACTGTGATCATAAATTGGACGTCTCACACATACTACACACAAAAGGAGCCGCAATGTGATGGTTTTAAGAAGACAACGTATTGGTCTCATGTTTAGGGTGCAATACTTTTGCATTAATTTTTGTAGCTCTTGTAAATGTTTTTCTCTTTTTTAAGAACAACTGATCAAACCATTTTGCACACTTAATGTTCAGGGATTTATTTGAACCATAGCCTAGCATCAACTTAACAGCCTCTGCCATGGAGGACTGTCCCTTCATGCTTGTAGTGAGTGCTGACATGTTGTCATCTATTGTCAGAAGGGACGTTGGCTCTGGTCAGATGGGTCATGAATTAAGTTTCACTTTGCCAAATTTAGTTTATTTAGCACCAATCCTTTAGGAGTATAAGTCCAGTGTATTGAGTAATTATATGTTAATAATCACTGAAGTGATGTATTGAGAATGTGCTATTTCTTGTCATACAAGAATCATGTATAAAGCAACCTTTTTCTGATGTTGAGCAGAAATCAGAGGTTATTTTTATTTTTAGAGCAAGTCAATACAAGAGAAGTGTCAGAGAAATCAAAGGATATTATTCTAGAACTGAACTGTGACGCTCCCTTTGGGGGTTGATAGAAAATGTACATGTCTGTAAATGAAATAAACCTATTTAATCACTTCATACCACCGTGTTGTCTCTGTTTCTCTTCAGTCTGTCAGAGATGCATCACATTCAAATGTGTCCCCATTAAGAGAAGTCTTTTGGACCCTGATCTATTTTAGGAGACATTTCTGAGCATAAAAAAGTCTGGCCAGTGGTAATTTGAAAACATGTTAGTTTTCACACTACAGAAGTATCTTATATATAGTGTTATATTTAGGGATATGCTGTTGTGCACCACATACCACAAATGTTGGTGCTATGCCAACATGTAAGTTCCTTAAGTTCCTGTTCTCATCATTTTCTGAGCACATATTAGTTAATATTCACAACCATAGTCCATCCATCTGTTGCTGATACCTGAAAAATAGACAGCACTTTTCTTTCTTTGTTTTCCAAGGTCCAGTTTCAGGTGCAGGTTTTTCTCTTTCACTACAGTCAAAGAACTGTGATTCATGAGTAGGTTTAGTTCAGTGTTCAGGGTCATGTTCATTTCCAGCTCAGCAGCTATTTCAAGTTAATCAGGAGGAACTTGTGAAGAAAGTGGTCAATGTGTTGATACACAAATATCAATAAACTAATCATGAATTAATCTTTCATTAACCTAGTATGTCCAAGTCTGTTCTTATGGCCTTCTGCAGGCAAACTAGATTTAGCGTAAAGCATTTAAACCCATAAAGATCTTTTGACATTTTGAGATAGGAGTATAGGATTCTTTGGATGAAAATCACAGTTTTGACAGTTGATGGTTGTTCCTGTGGACAGCAGTGAGTAAAACCGTCTACACCAGGACCTTTGGTGAGTAGTATTCTCAGTTCCTGAGGTAATATTGCAAGTAAAGGTTGTCTCCGGTATTTTGTGTACTTATTGTAAAGTTATCTATTGTCTGAGAACTGAGTTTATTCACTGCAGTGAAGAGTTGCAGATGAGTCAGGTCAAAGGTATTACATAAATGCATAGACTCTTTTATTTTAAAATGCACACCACTTTTGAGAACTGGAAACCATTTTTCCTCCTCTCCTCGTCATTGCAGAGACTTACAAAGACTTGTTTTTTATCACACTGAGAGAAGGCCAGAGTTAGTCCATGAATGAACTACTGTATTGTTCAGGTGCAGTCAAGCAGGCCTCTGTGAGGCTCGGTTTGTAAAGTAATCTTGCAGTCCCCAGAGTGGTTTACAGACACATCACAGACATGACACAGGGCTCCATCCGTGCTGTGGATGCAGTGAAAAATAACATAATATTTACGTTTGCAGGAAGTTAGGAAGTCCACAGTTAAAGGCCCTCTGTGTGCTGACGTTCATTAAAAAAGGCAGAATTACCTTACATGGCAGCAAATAGCACTAATGGATTTGTCTATGACAGGGCTGTACAAACACAAAGAGTAAGTATACACTGCATTTGTGACAAAAGAAGACTTGAGATGTTGGCTGTGAGGCCTTTAATTAGGCAGAGCTACATGTCAAACAGATCCTTGTATCCGACATGCCCTCAGTTTGAAGAGGGGAAGATTATATAGGAGCCATAGGAAGCTCAAAGTGGAGAATTAGTGCTTGGTCGATGGATGACCCAGAGAAACACCCTTTCTCACAGTCAGACCAGTACGTACCCCAAAGTCAGGCGTTCCAATCTCAAAGTCAACACACCTAGTCATGCAGCAGGCAGGAAACACTGGGGCGTAGACAGGAAAAGGGGAGCCATTCTAGCGAGCACTGGAATTTCCATTTGCACTTTGCCACTTAAACCCACAGAGGACAAATTTTGTACAACACGCAGGGCAAATTTAGGTTGAAAAATAGCCGCCGGTGTGGATGTGAAGCTTTAAAATGTCAGATTGTTTGGAGTTTAAAAGCAGCATTACTTAGGCCATCCATTTTCTAAATGTTACCGTGCATTTTCAATCACAGTGGCACTGTTGTTTTGACATTTACTCAGCTCATAAAGAATAAAGTCAGCTTTCAGATCATAAAATAATAAAACTGAAAATACTTGAATACTGAATGTGATCATGTGTTTTGTGATGTATGACTTTGATGGATTGCCACTATGTTTAAAACTTACATGAGTAAGGAGATGTAATATATGTCTCAAGAGATTAAACTGTCATCTTTTTGGTTATTGTGTTCGTTTTTAAAAAGAACAATCCAGCTTTTTTGTTTTCCAACCTTCAAAGCATTCTGGCAGCCCAACAACATAATAAATCCTTAAACACTTTATGTTCTACTTCATCAAGTGATCAGAAATAGTCAGTTCATTTTAGGCAGACCCTGCCTAACAGGGTGATGGGTGTAAACGAGTTAAAAACATGTAACGGCTTAAATTAAAGACCTAAAATGGTTTCTGTCACAAAGCAAAACTTGAAACTGACTCATCTTGGAAGCTCTTCATTATAAAATTAGAACACAATAAGTTTATGTTGCGGTGACAACCACAATCATATTTAATCACTCTGTGATTTTAAAATAACAGTCTGTCAAGAAACATCACCCACAACACACCATTCTTCAGTGAATCTGTACATTCAACAAGAAGTACTTGATATATGTGTGGCTTCCTGATATGTCCCTCCCTCCTGAGCTGGAATAAGGGATTTCAGACAGATGTCAACGCTGCTATACTCTCTGTAGGACTGTCTGTGTTTTTAGAGGTGGTTGCATGCAGAGGCGTTCGTGTAACTAGACTGACCGGATGATTAATGCAGAGTTACCAGCACAGCACAAATAGAGGTCAGGGTGAGAAAGGGAGACAGGATAATTCCTCTCAAACAGAAAAGACTGTACCCATGAAAAGGAGGTATCTGCAGTCTGCAGTATCACACCTCCTCTGTGAATCTCTCACCTCTCTCTGCTGACACCCACCGACATTTGCAGCCCGCTCCCAACTGTAGAAACACAGTAACCTTCACTAAAGCAAGTGTGGTGGAAACTTTATAGAAGTCCCCGGTCGCACCTGGTGAGGCGTTCATGTCATGTTGCCAGACTCAGTTGATGTAAAATAGTGTCATCTGTAGGTGAATGTGAGAACCTATTACACTAACCGTTTAAATATAATTTTTTTGTTTTTGAGTTCACAGAGCATTTCTTGTTTGTTTTGGTTTTTGTATTCTACAGAAGAAAAAAAACACGGATGAAACATTGATGAAATGAGCAAAGACTTCAGTACACACTGTACCGTGTGAAGAGAAAGATGCAAAGTGACAAACTAAGATATTCACTGGCCCGTGGAGCACTTATTCCTTGCTGCCAATGGGCTTGAACACAAGAGATTAAAGGGAGAAACAGAGAAAAGAAAACAACAAATGACTCTCCAGGCTTAGTGCAATTGAGGGGAAAAGGCAAAAATAACTCTTTGCTTCATTAAAGGTTCACTTGAGGCAGGGACGTGCCCAAGTTTTCAACCACTGTCATTACAAGAAGACACGATGGAGCTGACACCCTGCACACCACAAACACAGATGGCAATAAAACACCACATCTGCATTGTGGGAAACCAGGAAAATGTAAATAGCAGACGCAGAAAGAAATATATTTCTATTTCATATTACAGTATGTAGTGTTTTTATTGCATTTATATCCTATGAGTCAAATCAAGACGCTTTTCTTTTATATAAAATTACACATGAAGACAAGGAGAATGATGTTTGCCAGAAACTGTTTGTGGACAAAATGACGAATGCCCAAAATATGCTGACTGCTCTGTAAACACATAAGTGAGTGTCTGTTGTTGCTGCCAACTTTTGACTCAAAACTGCGGTTTAGTTTTTTAACATTTTGTTATTGTGAAACCCACCGTGTGCCTTGCTCACCAAATGACGTGCGAGAGTTTCAAACCTTCCTATGAGTTGGAGGTATAGACCATGCATTTTTGAAATGTTACCGTGCATTTTGACTCACAGTCGCCTGTTGTTTTAAAATTTGATGAGCTCATTAAGGATAAAGTCAACTTTCAGTTCAAGATACGTTAGATTTGTAATGCTTTCAGATCAAAAGCAAAATTTTTTCTATGAGCTGGGGCTGATTACATGTTATTCTTACTTCGAGTGTGTTCTGGTGTTTCTTAGAAATGGAAATGTTGAATTCATAATGATGAATAAAATATCATATTAAAGGTTCATTTACTGA
This sequence comes from Micropterus dolomieu, assembly GCF_021292245.1. Lineage (NCBI taxonomy): Eukaryota > Metazoa > Chordata > Actinopteri > Centrarchiformes > Centrarchidae > Micropterus > Micropterus dolomieu. The sequence goes on from NC_060172.1 coordinate 29,931,571, forward strand.
CTTATCTGAGGGATGATAATATTTATTGCCCAAATTTTAAGCCTCTAAACATTTGTTGATGCTCTTGTTTATAAACGTATACAGCTGAGGTACATCTTGAGTAGTGAAATTGGCAGAACAGTATAACTAATAGAAAGTACATGGTGGTCATTATCAGCTGTTTTAGAAAAACAAACACAAGTTGAACCGACTGATCAGTAAATGTATTGAACATCGTCCAGCAGAGAGATTTTCCTCCTTGTCTTCCTTTCCCACTGTTGAGCATCACTTGGATGGTCAGCAGAGGAGCCAGCTAACCTTCAGCTGTCAAACTCTGCATTAATGCATGGCTCTACTGTGTCATTAAAAAGACTGGCATGTTCCAGAGGAAGCATGACACGTCCTCCTCCTCTTTGCTGTCTGCCCATGTGGAATGAATAAGAGATGTGCTTCATGGTGGGCTGAGCAATGTCAATGAAGGAACCAACGCGAACCACTCGAGAAGACATGAGTGGCAAGTAATGGTCAGCCCTGCTGTCATAGGAGCCACGCTAGCAGAAGATGTCATTACCCTACAGCCAGTTATAATGATCACTCCTCATCTCCCATCGGGCCTTCAAGCAGTGGCTTCATTTAAAACTGTGCCAGCGAGGTCCCCAACGCAAAGAGGAATTAATTGGATTTGCGTGCTTACTAACGAGGATGTAATGTAAATTGACAGTGGAATAGTGTTACCGCAACTGCGCTTGTTATGTGCCACGGCGGGCTCTGTGTCACGGGTGCAGCAAGTTTGAGTTATGAATATCAGAGTTTTTTGAATTAAACATGAGTTTACGCTTGACTCGGCAAAGAGTGAATGATGTTACTTGGCTTTAGTTGCTGTTTTTAGCTCACATGGTTCCATATTTAGAACTTCTGTTTCCAATGCAGAAGAAACTGATTCAGAAAAACTTCCATAGTCTATTTATGCATGCGGCCACGTGTGCACAGCACCATCTGCATTCATGTGTCCCACACATGAAGCAAAGGCAGAGATGCAGGTTTGTGAATGACTTGTGTTTGAGTGCAGGCTGAGGCAATGAATGGCAACAGCTCTGTGTGAATGGAAGCAGAAGAGCAAATTACATTTTAGACCTACAGTATGTAGACACACAAAAAACAGCCCTTACAAGTTACACAGTGTGCAGAGCCAGTGTGCACACCCACAAGAACACACACACACACACACACAGAATTTTAGATGCACACACATGCAACCCCTCTTCTGCAACAGAACAAGCAGTCGAGTGACTTAATTTCAGCTTTTCTCGTCATTAAATAGGGATAGATAAAGACATTAATTCAGGGTACTGTGTTATTTTGTGCTGTGTAATTAAAAGTGCTTCCATGCAGGAATACATTACACATACAGCTAATATTGCACTTCCCTGGGTAATTAAGTGCAGTCCAACTGGGCTGAATCAGTTCTGCTCTAATACTTTGCAGCTTAGCTAAGCTAAATACCTACAATGCACAAATTCCCATTCTTTAAACCAGTGAATCATTACAGCAAAGCCTCTCTGTGCTTAAACAGACAAGTCAGACAAGCATCAGACCCACATGTCAGAAAAACACATTTTACATCTGTCTGTTTGTCGGTAGGCACGACCTCTGTGGCATGAAATTTGGTACACATATTCACGGTCCTATGTCCTAGGTTGACATTTTGAGATTTTTGTGAAATGTCTCGACAACTATTGGATGAATTGCAATAATAATTCATAAATGGCTGAATCAATACAATGTTCTACTGACAATTATTGTGTCCAGAGGGTAAATTCTAATGTATCTGGTGAGTCTTATCCAGTAAAATATCTCAACATATACTGGCTGGATTGGCATGCAATTTTGTACAAACATTTATGGTTCTCATGGGATGACTAGGATTACCCCCTGACTTTTCCTTTACCGCGATCGTGAGGTTGACGTTTGTGGTTTTGACTGATAGCCTACATCTTGACAACTATTGGATGGATTGCCATGAAATTTGTTCCAGACATTCTTGTCCCCCTCGGGATGAATTGTAATCACTTTGGCAATATCTTAAGTTTGCAGATCATCACGTTGCACCATCATCAGGACAAAATTCATTTGTTCAATACTTTGGTTCATGACCGCATATGTGCAAAACTAATGACATTCCCATCAGCCTTAGCTGTACTTTGTATTTGATAATTGGCAAATTTTAGCATGCTAACACACTAAACTAAGAGGGTGAATGTTATTCCAGATTGGTTAAAAGTACCTTTTAATAAGATCTTAACACCTTAATCTGGTCTTGTCTAGTGCAGATGAGTGAATATCATAAAATTTTCCCTCACACGCCTCATGAATCAGGGCCTCTGTCATCAACTAGTAAAGCATTGAGCAACAAAATAAATCCAGAACCAGCATTGTCTTCCTTTTTTAGTTCCTCTCTCATTACATGAATAAACATATACACTGTCTATCTGTCTTTTGAATTTTATTTAAATCACATATTATCCAAGCATTACTCTTTCCAAACCCTTAGTTGAACTAAGTTGATTTGCCCCTCTCAGGCTTCTGTCATGCTCAGCTGTTTTCTCTCACTTTCCTCACCTCTTATACAACCAGAGGAATGAGAGCAGGGAGCTGTTAACCACAAATGAATGAATGTCATTGACGGAGCACTCGAATAAGTGATAAATGAGGTCAATAGATTATTCATGATGGTAGGTGACCTACCAGGCACTGCATTCTGTCAGACAATGATGGTGAAACTGCCTGCATGCCCTTCAGATCAGTCCACCCAGAAAAGTTGTGCATTTTCCTTTGTGCTGCAAAATGGTTAATAAAGTCTGAAAACGTTCGGATCAAACTGGAATGACTTGTGAATTCATACCTTAAAGAAGAATAGGCCTATCACAAGAAAAGAAGAACATGAAGACTGTTGGCAAAAGTGTCAATCCAATTTTCTAATTTCAACATGCATGATGTATTTATATTCAATTTTATGCATTCTATTCAAGTATTTTATTTTCAAATAATTCTTGAATTTACTTTGTATACATTCTAATGTAGCATCAATACATTGTGTCACTTAACCCTGTTTCTTCTCACATCAAAGAACATACACATTAACAACCATATGTGAAAGCATAAACAGAATGAGGCACTTCCATTGACCTCATTCCGTAACTTTACCACAGGAATCACACACAAAGCGCCGAGCTCTTTCACATATGGCAGTAACGGAGAGAGGACAAAGATTTATTTTTTCTTGGAAACCTCAGGAAATGGACATGAATTCTATCCATTCATGAGCACCACATTCCAAACTGTGTTTAAATCCTAAAATCCTATTTAAGGAACATGACATCAAAAGAGAAAATGTTGCAAGAGAGAAGCAATAATAAATATAGGATAGGAGCAAAGAAAAGGTGCTGGTACCAGATGAATATATACTGTTCTTATATTAAGTGTCCATTAATTGGGTTTATCAGTCTTTTTGCACTGAAAGCTAATGTGACTTCACTTGACACTTAAGTCACATCTGCTTTGAGAAGTCAACCTCTGCATAAACACATATCCGAGAGGTGCTTGAGACAAGTGTAGAGTCAAGAGTCAAGTGTAACTTAAAACCCCAGATAAGTAAAGACAACAGGAAAGTGGGAATCAGCACAAGTTCTAGTGTAATCACTTTCCATGCTAAGTTACCTTTCAGCAGGGAATATCGCCAGTTCTAGGTTCCCAGTCACATTGTAAAACACCTGAATACTTGTAACCACATACACTAACAGTAAACTGGGACTGTGTTTAGTTTTTATTATATGAACAAAAAAAAATCATTAAATCATGAAAAAAAATGATTAGATCCTACAGATATAGGCAACATTTTTGATTCTGGTATTGTGACAATATGAATTTCAAAACAACTCTCATTTGCTCAAATCCAGGCTGACAAGTGAACGTAGGTGTTGATCCTAGCTTTAGCTGACAATTTCGTAAATCAGTTAAATTGATCACGTCAGTTCATTTCATGAGTGATGGAATTGATTTTGATATAGATCCATTAAGCTAATGACATTCATACTGGGAGGCTCATGAGACCACGAGAATGTCCAATGACCTCTGACACAGGCAATAGTGTGGAGAGCATTCCTGCCTGTCACTGTGACCCAGGTGAAAATCATCAAACACATCACTACTGGATGTGTGTTAAAGGTCCTTCACTGATTTCTGTGTTTCCTATAGAACTAAATTGGCTGGTGATAACAAATCTCAGTTTTTCTCAGTACAGTTTTTCTCCATTGCTTGGACACATTTCTTGAAATGATGCCTCTTTTTCTCAGAACTCTAAACACAAATCCACAGCTTCTCACCCAATTCCCCCAACATCCTATTTTCAGGTCAAAATGAAGCTCTCCACTCAAAACCATTCAGTCTCGCTGAAAAAACAAACTTTGCCTTCAGACATAACACACAAGTCCTCAAAAACACACACACTACAATGCAGTCTGACACACTGGTGAGATCAATTCATAACAATACTTCAAAAACTGGTTATTAGTAATGTGGCTTGTGGCTCTCCCCCATAAAAACATTTTCACATGATGAACACAACAAAAGGAACAACAAATGTAAACATTTGCACATGTTTTATTTTACAATACACCAAACAACAAATTATTCAGCCCCACCGTCCTGTCTTTGGTCTGGGACAGATTCTTGTTCTCCACCTCCTCCCTCTCCACCTCCTCCTCTGCCCTACTCCCGCTGCGCCTCCTCCTACTCCTCGTTTTCCTCCTACGCTATCTCCTCCTCCAACTCCTACTGTTCCTCTTCCTCCACCTCCTCCTCCTCCTCTCTGGTGTTCTGCACCTCTTCCTTTAGATTTCTCTGGATCCATTGTTCCAAAACTGAATGAACTGACTCTCGCCATTTTATTGAAGGTTCTAATAGGTGTGAGATCAATTATGACTGTGTTTCTACCTGGGAAGTTGAACAATATTATATGTCAGTGCTTTCTCAATGACCGCATGGTGTAGGCAATGAGAAATGAAGGGATTTGTGTGTAGAGTTTAGAGAAATGGGTGTTCTTTTTGAAAAATGGAGTTATGGTTTTGAAATTTTAGTTCAATCACCTGGTTATAGTGTTTAAGCAATGGAGAAAAACTGTAAGAGATGGAAGGGCCAGGTTCTGTGATGGGGACACTTGCAGAATGCTAGCATGGCCTGACAGTGGTTGAGAAAGGTCACCCAATTCTGTGCAGCTGGCAAAATGCCACAACACGTTAGCATGCTGCGCAGCCTTGTGGGCCTGTGGACAGTGGTGTGTAGACAAAGAAGTGGGAACCAATCCAAGAAAACCTGCTCACAGCCAGAGGGTCTGAGCTGAATGTGATCTGTAAACAATGATGTGGATTCTCAGTGACACGGAAGAAAAAGATATGTCTTCAGGTCATGTTAATTTGAACAGATATTAAATACATGGGGGCTGGTGTAATCCTGCTGAGAGGTATTAGGGGACAGGGGCAGTATCGGCTCTCTACATTCTGATTAAGATTTTAACAATTGTGTATGGTAGTCACAGTCACTAAATGGGTTTCACACACACACACACACACACACACACACACACACACACACACACACACCCTGTTTTACATACAAACAACTGAACCCTAATGAAGTTTCTCCCAGCTTTAATCCAAGCAGTGAATCCATCAGATGCGGTGGCAGGCAGCAGCCAACAGCAGACTCGTGGGGCTGAGGGGATTTTATGGGATGTAGGCAGCAGGGTAACCCACACAGAACTCTCTCCCCCCAGCAACATTAAATATGCATTTCCACACAGGAGAAAGTCTGCGCTGTACTCATACCATACGCAGGTTAATGTGATTAATTTGCTAATTGGTTATGAGTGAAAAGAAGCTTCTTAAGGACCGTAGGTAATATTCATGTCAGGGAGTAAGGCTGTTGTTTTAATAGAAATGCAGTCTGATTAATTGAAAGTAAAAGTAAATTTACCTAAATGTCATTTGCAAAGTACAGTACCTATGAACAATTTTTCAATCTGAATTGAAAAGGCAACCATTTTCAGATGATTAAACAGATTTTATTTATATTATATATATATATATAAATTATGTACTTATAGAAAAATAAACAGAATGTAATAACACTATAAACAAGGTTGGTATGACGGGATTTCCTAAGCATCTGATTATCTAAATTCAGAAGAATCTTGGTGTGAGGAAGTCTGTTCCAGTGTGTGTGTGTCAGTGCAGCACATACAATGTATGAGACTGGGTGTGAGATTGAGGTGTGGACTAGCTGCAATCATTTCCAGTATGAGCTTGCATCCGTCATACAGTAAGGCGGCTTTAATACAAACAATGATGCTGCAGGAAGGTATTTATAGACTGTCTGCAATGCTGTTTGACTTGCTTAGTGAAATGTATGGTCAAGGGTCACATTTATCTCAGCAGTTTGCGCTTCTTATTGTTTGTAGAAAAGATCTCAACAAGAGAGATCTTTGAGCTCCACCTTGTGGCAGCAATTTCAAACTACTACAAACTTCTCCACCTAGCGAACTTGTCATATTCAGCATGCTCCGTTAACCTTGACTCTCAGTCAGTTTTTCATCATGCCAGGTATTTTGACCCGTTTCTCTAGAGAAGAGGTGTTTCAAAGTTGTCTCCAGTCTCATAAGCCAAATTAATTTAAAGAACAAAGACTAACAGCCTAAAACATTGAGCCCGGAGCTTAGACGTTTGTTGCACATTTTTTTCAGTCTGTTTGAAAATAATATTCACATGCCAATTATGTACATTAAATTGGTTTTGGTCTCTGTAATCCATCCTACTGTCCATACTGACAGTGAAGAAATCCCTATAACACAATTCCACTGGAAGAGGTGGGGAAACTTCTGACCACACAGATCAGTGCGGCTGGTAGTGAAACACTGCTTTTCAGCCTGGTGTTAAGATACTTTTTAAGTTGAGCTGAGGCTAAAATTAGGCTTCAGTAGTTTGCATAAGACAAATCAAGTGGGGAGCTTCCAAAAAGTCATTTTAGGATGAACCTCATCTTTGTGTTAGTATCACTCCATTGCAGCTCACACTAAAATGACTTGGCTTTGGAAGACACCCATTGGGTTTGTTAAACTCAAACTGCTGAAGGACTGGGATTTATCCCTCATGTGTTGCATTGGCATCGCACTAGGAAGGGAGTACTTCACACCCTGGGGCTCATTCCACATAAGCCATTTGCAAGCACCACTTACATGCAGATTGCAGATGGCGGCAGTGTCACGTTTGATAAATGACCGTTGCTCGAATCACATGTAGCATGCCACTGTTCAAAGAGTTTTTTCTAATAACAGAAAAATGGGGCAGAATTGCAGCAATTATTTAGGTAATGATTTAATTTTTGCTCATTACTTAGCTTTCCACACAAATTAATTCCAGAAATGTTTAATTCTTAGATTCTAGGGATCACTGTGTATATGGGCCAGTATACTATGCAAGCAATAGTCTGGGTTTGATATAGTTCTCAACACCTCATGTCATGTCAAATCATTTTAAATAAAAGGATTTGTGTTAGGATGTTTCAATTAATGTTTTCTCAAAAATAAAATCAGTTTTATAGCATTTGAGACAGAGACACATAAGACGACTAATGATCTCAGGGTGCTTAGAAAAGCCTGTTTAATCATTTTCATAAAAATAAACCATGTGAAGTTAACAAACAAAAGAACAGTATAGGAATGAATATTCCCGCCACAAGGCCTCAGCGATGAACAGGACAATGGTAAATACAGTCAAGTCAAATTTCAGTAAATAAATTTGAATTCAAACAATGTCGCATTAAAGGTCAACAAATGTAAGGAAATTCAGTGAATTTAATACATCTGAATTCTTTTGATGTAATTCAATGCAGAAGTAATCCAGTTCTCATTGACTCCAGCCCCAGAGGGCGATCGACAACATAAAAACCTAAGTAAGAACGTAAGAAAACAATGCAGCCATCTTCATTATGAGGTGTCCATTTGAGTTGTTTCTGAAATATAAGAACAGATACATCTTGCTTATTCAGTATGTAATGTAGGATATGTATATATTGCATAGATAAATCATTCACCTCCTTTAAAAATGTATAGATGGGTGACAAATGAAAGGGTAAAACCGACACGAAGTGTCTTAGTGGGGAGGGCAGGCCACCGCGAGCCTCCAGAACAGCTTCAGTGCTCCTTGCCCAGTCTGTGGAACACCATCCCCTCAGTGCTATATAAAATAGGGCTGGGCACGTTAACGCATTATTATTGCGTCGCTGTCATCTTTTTCCCGTATTTTTCCACCCGCGACCCGTTATCACGTCAGCAGGTGAGCCGCATGCTTGTTAATGACGCAGCCTATCAAACAACCAAAACCAACATCTGCACCCTGTGTTTTCAATGCTGCTTTCACGTAACCTGGTCCGTGCTTGTAAAATATCCACCACGACCTGTAACGTCATTTCAAGTTTTTAACCGAGTGAACACATGACATAAGACGTTTCAATGTAGAAATCGTCCCAACCCTACTGAACATAGTGTTTATGCTGCTTCCTGATAAAAGATGCCTGCTCATACCTGTTCAGAAGACCGAGGCGCTCAGTCAAGACTTTAGAAAAGCCATCGGAGTGAGGATCGAGTGAGTGAGCAAACACGCTAATTGTGTTTTGTAATTCTCACTGTTTGCAATGAATGACTATTCACAGTCCAACTCTGATGGTATCTTGTTTTACCAAGCTATAAAAGGTAATGCCCCGGCAGGAGCAAAAGCTTTGGTTTAATATTGGATTTGATTACATTAATGTTTAGGTTGAGATTTATTAGAAATATTTTATAGTTATTGTATAAAAGGGAATGCTAGTAAAAAGCACCTTATTTGTTTAAAGTGTTTACAAACCACATGATATTGCAGTTTTGTGTATGTAGCAGTACATTTAAATTGTAATAAAGTGCATAATACACTACTTTAGAAATCATTATTCAATTTTGTGCGTAATTATGCAATTAATCGTAAGAAAATCATGCGATTAATCACGATTAAAAATTCCAATCGTTACACAGCACTAGTGTCGTAGTACTCGAGACTGTTCTTAAGACCACTTTTTGATGGTCTTGGTCTCGTCTGCATTTGTACTCGGTCTTGGACATTGAGGACTCGGGATTATATTTCAAGACCATAACTTTGGGAATATCAATAAATTGCGTTTGTATTGTCTGATATATTTGTTAACATCTTAACTTTGATTGGATGTAAAAAGTATTGCTTTAAATGCAACCAATAACCCTAAATAAAAATGTGTTGTTACCGTTAATGACTGTCACCCCTCTCTGCGATGGTAAGCGTGGAAAACGAGTGTTGAATAAAGATGCTTACGTTGATTTCAGTTCTTAGTGTTTGTATGTGGGTGTTTTAATGGGAATGTGGATCTTTCAGATCAATTTGAGATGATCTCGTTCCACATTTTATTGTGTGTCATGTAATGTGAGGAACTGGTCTTGGTCTTGACTCGGTCTCGGTTTGGGTGGTCTACAACACTACCCAGCACTAATATAAAACCTTTATTTAATCAGGGAATCTAAATGACAGTTGAAATCTAGTGACTGTTAAGGCAGCAGCATTTCATTCACATCTTTTCATACTCACCGAACTAAACTATTCAATAAGCCCTGGTGCACAGAGGCATCTGTATGTGATACTTACTGCACTCTTTTATTCAGGTTTTTCCTTTAAATGTGTCCCCCGTCTGTAGATATAACATCCTGTTTTGCATTTGCAAGAAGGCCTTTTTTTATTTATTTTTAGGAATGACATGATAGAGCCTACTAGTGCAAGAGCTGGAATTTGTTCATTATCATATACTATTTTCCCTTTTCTCTCTCGCTTCTCTACTTTACTGTGGAACTACAGAACCAAACAGCACCATGGAGAGCAGTTTTACTAAGCATGTCAAAACTGAATCATCTCTAATGACTGCAGCAATTTACAGCAGGTGCCCCAGGGTAGGAGTCGGCGACATCATTTTGATGCAATGTTTGACTTTGATTTAACTTGTGTTTGTGTGAAAGCAGCATCCGTGTGAACTGTTGCAGCGTGGGATGAAAAGGAATTCAACCACTAACGGGGACAGAGAGGATGAACAGCAAACTCACTTGTTTCATTGAAGAGGAAGGAATCCTGGTACTCCTTCATGTACTGAGAGGATCTGGCCTCATCCAGGAACAAAGAGTAAACCCTTTTAATGTCTTCCACCTGAACTTCTGTCCCCTGAGGAAGCCAAAACACACAGATGACATCAACACTGAGGCGACAGGAATTCATGACTAAACTACTGAAATATAATCCATACACGGATTTTTAAAAACTTGCTTATATAAGCTGATAACAGTAACTTTTTCATGTGTTAGAGCTACAGCAGTACAATCTGCTTCATCAGACAGAGCCTACCTTGCGTTTGCGACACACCAGTCCAGCAGTGCTGATCAGCTGGATGGCATAGCGCAGCGACGTCTCCATGCCGATGCGAGTCAGGACGGTGTGAGCCTCTTCGCTCAGATCCACATCCTCCTCCTCACACCTGAAATAAAATAACACAGCTTTACTTCCCTTTTACAAAGCTGGGAAGAAGCAAACATAGTTTTCTGCCAGACAATAAACGCAGACTCTCACCGGATCTTGAGGATCTGCTTCGTTTCTTTTTCGGAGTATGGGGAGGTGGCGATGATGAGCAGGCGATCCAGCAGGTCGATGGGGATGCCATGAGGGCTCTGATAGTTTGTGCCACGGATACTGAGACACAAAAAAACTTGATACTTAGTTATATATTCAATATTCTGTTAAATATGATATGATTTCTGATTTTTATTTAGGATGAAAAGTTACAAAAGACTATTCAGAGATTTGAAGAATTAATTATTATGCATAGTATTTTAAGTCAATAGTTTTAACGATAGTCAGAAAAATCAGAAAAGGCACATATACAGGTTGTAAGAAATTAAAATTGCCCCAAAAATTGTATCAGACATTAAAATTCCATATTGGGGTTTTGCAAAATAAGACGACTCAAATGATCCGATGGGAGGAAAAAATGCAGATTTAAATAGTACCGAGTGATGCCTCTGTTGGTGGCCATAATGAGAACTGGGGACAAGTCACTCTCCAGGGCACGGTTCAAGAAGGAGAAGCACTCCATGTCCAGCATATGGACCTCGTCGATAAATAATACCTGGAACCACAAACATAGAACATTACTGAAGTAAAATCACAGAAAAAGAAAATATAAACACACTAGGGATGACCCCTAATAGTCGAAGATTCAATGCGTCGATGGGCGGAGCCTGATTCAACTGTCAATCTCACAGTCGAAGCTTCGCAGCGAAACAAGGATCACGCCATTTTGGCGATATGGGGGAGCTCAGCGTCAGATTTTACATAGAACTACCAGTTTTCTCCCAATAACTTAATATACAGCCTATTACAATATACATTTCAACGTTTAATGCTGTAAATAAACACAAGAATAAAACTTTCAATAAATGTTTATAAAGTGTGTGAATAAATCCAAAATTGTAACCCTAACCCTGGGTCGTCAGTGCGTATGTGTGTGTGAACACTTGCTGAAGAGACAGAGCTCCAGCTTCACTGGTGTTGTGCAGGACTTTCAGATAATTTATCACCGTTGATGACACAAAGAATATTATATTGTTTTTAAATAGCCAGCTACGTGAAATAGACCAGCGGGGAACCGCAACGTGCATACAGTTGATTCGACTATAGGCCTCAACGATTCAGATTCAACTATGTAAATCCTTAGTCGGGGAAAGCCGACATCCCTAAAACACACACACAAACACACACAGCTGAACCTACCCCAGGAATAATCTCTGCTTTGCCTTCTTCCCTCCACTCACAGACTTTGGCATTGATCTGCTCGCGGACTTCAGACTTGATCTCCCCAGTGTCTCCGGAGAAGAGAGCCAGGAAGCCTTGTGTGCGGCTGTTGATGACGTCAATCTCATGTAGGGACACTGTATGGACCACCTCTTTCCTCTTCTGCAGCTCTCCCTCTGGACACTGTACAAACTGCGTCTACAAGGATAAAGAAATACAATAACTTTTTTTTTTTTTTTAAACTGTCCTATTAAATAGATTACTGTTCTACAAAAGGATTATGGCTATATTAGATAATTAATTTCAAATAAGCTCAGGCTAATGTATTTCGTGATTCCACAAGTCCAATGACTCCAGCTGTCAAATTGTTCTGATGTGACAGGATACCTGAGCTCCCATGGCATCATAGTCTCTGGCTCTGGTGAAGGAGCGGCCCAACTTGCTGATCTTTCCAGTGGCTTTGTCAATGGTAATAACATCTCTGAGAGAAAACATAGAGAAAGACAGTTTAGATCACGTGTGGCTATCTCGAGAGATCCTGATATGCGAAGATCAACAAACAAGAGGTGAACTCACCCTGCTTGAACCTTCTCTTTACTGAGACTGTCAATCATCTTGTTGCCCAAGTCATATATTGTCTCCATCTCAGTAGTCTTTAGAGTGAGCTTGCCCACCTTGGCACCCTGAGACACAAAGACAAATATGCATAAATGTGTCTTTAATGATAGTAGTGTGTGTGCATTGTTTTACTCTTGCTTTAATGTCCTTTTTCCTGTAATATAAGCATTTACTGCCTTCTCACAACTCAAATAGTGTGTTCGGTTAAGATATTTTAAAAGGCATTGAATTAATAAGGAAGTAAGACTGTAAATTATGAGTCTACTTGTAGCACGTGAGCAGCCTACCGTTCCAGTGGCTGGTCTATCAATCTGGATTTCCACCACCTCTCCTTCAATTATCTCCGTCTCTTCTCTGTAAAAGAAACTCCGCTGTGAATAGTCATTCATTTCAAACAGTGAGAATTACAAAACACAATTAGCGTGTTTGCTCACTCACTTGATCCTCACTCCGATGGCTTTTCTAAAAGCTTGACTGAGCGCCTCGGTCTTGCTCATCTCCAGGGAGAAGATCTCACTACCGGCCAGCGCTGTGAAGGGTGTATCAGGGCCAAGAGACTGGGCGATGCCTGCAAAGAAAACAAAATCTCAGCTGAACATAAACTCAGCAAGTGAATCTGGGAGCAGGAACTCTTGCTTTAACAAAAATATAACTTGAGCAAATTACATCAATCCAGGTAACAATAGGACTTCCAGGGTAGGATGATTAAATGATATTGTGTTCTGGAAAGGTTCCAATGTGGCCCTTACCCATAGCGATGGCAGTCTTTCCTGTGCCAGGTTGGCCAGCGATCAGTACTGCTCTGCCAGCAATGTGGCCATCTTTAATCATCTCCAGAATGACCCCTGCTGCCCGACGGGAGGCCAGCTGGCCAACCATCCCCTGAGACACCTGCAGGTGAATAGAAACTTGAAGCAAAATTCAACACATATTGATACACACACACATATATATATATATATATATATACACACACACATATACATACACACACATACACATACATACAGTGAGGAAAATAACACCCTGCTATTTTGCAAGTTCTCCCACTTAGAAATCATGGAGGGGTCTGAAATTGTCATCGTAGGTGCATGTCCACTGTGAGAGACATAATCTAAAAAAAAAAAAAAATCCAGAAATCACAATGTATGAATTTTTAACTATTTATTTATTTTTATATTTATTATTCTCTAAGAATTTCAGATCCCTCCATGATTTCTAAGTGGGAGAACTTGCAAAATAGCAGGGTGTTCAAATACTTACTTTCCTCACTATATATATATATATATATATATATATATATATATATATATATATACACACATACATACATACATACATACACACACACACACACACACACACACACACACACATCATTCTGGGCTGTAATCCTATATATCTGTTGAATTCACAACATTTCTGCTTATAATCCTAAACTAGCCTTACAGCGTATACTGGAATCCAAGTAAACAGGGTTTCCTCACAGAGTTGTACTCTGAATACATCTATAAACAACCCTTTAGAAAATGAATGCCAATGAAGACTTAACGCTACCTGTCTTGGCTCCAAAGCATCATCCAAACCAAGGCCACGAATGTGAGAGTGTGCTCCTAAACACAACATAAACACACATTTAGAAGAGGGCGTAAAGACCAGGTACCACATGCATCAACATACATTAAGGCAGATCTATCACAAAACATATTTAGCAATCTTTAACTTGTATCCATGAACAGACAGGGTCCCAGTGTAAATGTGGATGCTTACCGATTCTCTCGATCCGTGTGATGTCACGAACCTCTGGAACCTTTGTTGTCGCCATCTGTATTTAGGTAAAAGCAGAACTATCTTTAATATAAAAAGAAAGTTACAAACAATCAATACTCCTCCCAGCTTTTCTTTCCCTCATTATTGGAAAAATACCTTTGTCTGAGGTGAAGGAGGTGCTATTGCAAAATGTAATGACAGTGTAACAAAGAAATACAGAAGTTGATGACCATTCCAACAAAGACTCAAATCTTTGAAGGTAAAGTCTTTCTAACCCTCATGGGACACAAAAAATTTAAGTCAGCAGTCATCATGGGAGGTTCATAAGGATCTCTGCTCTGTGCAACCAAAGGCTTAATGCACCTGATTTCAAGCCACAACTGCCTGATATCAGACTGAACTGTCAACGCATTGGATTTGGTAGATTTGCAGGTCTGGAGCCAGGCAAAGAGAACCAGGCTTCTGCTTCAACAGTACAGAGAGATGCTCTTATAGCAGGGCTTAAAGCAGCTCAGAAGCATTTATTAAGTGATCCAAACAGTACACTGATAAAGTTTGAGATCTTCAGTTCACTGATTATCAATCAAATTAAATGTCACAGAATTCTGCAATTCGTTAATCCAGATTCTGAACGTAAATTGTCAGTGCCTTAGGCCAGGGCTAACGTTATTTCCTTGTAAAGGTCAGGTTTCACCCGTAGTTACAGTGTTAAACAAGCTGGAGCTTAAATTTAACTAACAGTCGGTTGTCATAGTGACAGCTGCAACGCAACCCACAACACAATGGGCGAGCGTTTACCACCTTTTTGTGGCTTTTAGTCATATATGTCTTTTTTTTTATAAAACACTCATCACAGTTGGGCATGAGTTAAAGTCAAATGGCATGCGGGATCCACAAATCTTACCAGCTATCTTCTCGACAGCGCTAGCACAGCAAAGTATAATGCTAACGCTAGCTAATGTTATGTTAGCAAACTAGCTAGCACCATTGATTGGTTTTCTGTCTTTAGCAACAGCTATTATAACGTTACACCGGCGAAGATCTGATACTAGAGCTAATAGCAATAATTCAAACGATAGTAAACATGCTACGATATCAGGGTGTGAAAGACCAAGGTCTAAAGTATTTATTACAGTTATCGTATGAACCAAAACTCACCTGTGCAGCCACACTTGTGAAAATGTGAGAATGCGGCGCTTCTTTCTGATAGTGCGCAGGGTAATTGTGTCCGTGTGAAACAAGTCCTTCTTTTTCGATATAAGCTTT
>NC_060172.1:29947248-29978483 GCF_021292245.1 Micropterus dolomieu
AACTAACAGTCGGTTGTCATAGTGACAGCTGCAACGCAACCCACAACACAATGGGCGAGCGTTTACCACCTTTTTGTGGCTTTTAGTCATATATGTCTTTTTTTTTATAAAACACTCATCACAGTTGGGCATGAGTTAAAGTCAAATGGCATGCGGGATCCACAAATCTTACCAGCTATCTTCTCGACAGCGCTAGCACAGCAAAGTATAATGCTAACGCTAGCTAATGTTATGTTAGCAAACTAGCTAGCACCATTGATTGGTTTTCTGTCTTTAGCAACAGCTATTATAACGTTACACCGGCGAAGATCTGATACTAGAGCTAATAGCAATAATTCAAACGATAGTAAACATGCTACGATATCAGGGTGTGAAAGACCAAGGTCTAAAGTATTTATTACAGTTATCGTATGAACCAAAACTCACCTGTGCAGCCACACTTGTGAAAATGTGAGAATGCGGCGCTTCTTTCTGATAGTGCGCAGGGTAATTGTGTCCGTGTGAAACAAGTCCTTCTTTTTCGATATAAGCTTTGAGGTTGACTGCCCTCTAACGTTCCATGGTTGGTAAGTGTGTGTGTGTGTGTGTGTGTGTGTGTGTGTGTGTGTGTGTGTGTGTGTGTGTGTGTGTGTTTATGAAATTACAACTACTAACGTTAATTGTGTAGATTTCCCGAAGAAGTGTATGTACCTGTATTTAACTTCTTCATTCGAACAGACCATGTCTCCCGTTGTCCAAATTAAAAATAACTGTATCTAAAAACTAAATAAAATATGTCATTAAGTAGCCTATATGAAGGGTTTCCTTTAACTCTTGGTGGTGCAAAATGACAGCGTATGCAATCACTTGACATTAAACTTACAAAACATATACCCTACAGAGATATAGGTAATAGCGTGACTTGTTATTTTAAGTAACCAATCCTACAATCAGTAGCCTCTGGTCTGTGTTTGCGATGTCTAAGCCTACTTAGTCTAGGTAAACTGGACCAGTACTGTCTAGCCAATGAACATACAGGGGGATACATGGGATATACTGTATATGTTTTTCCAGAGTGCAGAGTGCGGTGCTGTTTACATTTCCCACTAGAGGTCGCAAGGCTCACAGGTGATTTTACAGATTTAAGAATTTCTGTGCAAAACAGCTACAACAGCCAAAGTTACAGCAAATTGACCCTGACGCCTGACTGGTCACCAGATACATCTGGACAATTTAGGGAATTAATATTCTGCATTTTGCCAGCAGTAGATTCTTTTAAATATATAAAATATAAATATTTTATAAAATATAAATATTTTATATATAAAAATTTAAAAAAAAAAAAAAACATAACATCATACATCAGCAAATGTGTTGATGATGTGGTGATCTCTAAGACAATAAAATCCTTACATAAGCAGAAAGGTTGGATAAATGGACAACACTCTGCAATTGGATTTTGGACTTCCTCCCTAACATACCCCAAATAGTTCAGATTGACGATCACCTTCTCCACTCTAACACCAGAGCTCCTCATGGCTATGTGCTCAGCCCCCTCCTGTTCGTGCTGTACACCACCAACTACATCCCCCGACATGGAGAGAAATTTGTTGTGAAGTCTGCAGGTGACATCACCATCATCGGCCGGATTTCAAACAACGATGAGATATATATTGGGAGGAGATCGACAATCACACTGAGTGGTGCACAGAGAACAGCCTACTGCTCAACGTCAGCAAAACCGAGGAGCTGATCTATGATTTTAGGAAAAAGAAGGAGAAGACGCAAACTCCTGTCTACATCAGTAGAGCTGAGGTGGAGCAGGTGAACAGTTTTCGGTTTCTGAGAATCAGCATCAAAGAGAATCTGGCACTGTCATCTAAAATCTCCACGCTGGTGTAGAAAGCTCAAAAACCCAGCACCTGTTCACCCTGCTGCCTTCTGGAAAGATATACAGAAGCATTTACTGTCATACCACCAGACTACAGAGCAGCTTCTTCCATAAGGCTGTGGTACTCCTCAATTCATCCTCAGCACAGCTCCACCTTTCAAATAGTTTTATTTCTAGGGTTTAAAATGTTCACTCATCTACTGTATATCATATTTGGATATACAGTTTGTTTTGTGAGTAGCATAAAGGGAACTTCAACATAATCTTGTTATATAACCTTGTGTTGTAAAATGATAAATTAATCTACCTTGTACCTTTGTAATGCATGTCTGAAACCTGTCTTTCAGAGCGCCCCCCTTGTTCAGAGAAATTGTGGAAAATGTAATTCCAGAGATTAAATGTCATTGAACAATGTCAAACCTGACTAGCTGACCATAACCTTAAGGATTCTGGAGGAGTTTTTCATATCCTCTCTATTTTATCTTCAAAGTGTTCCCTTGAGGCTGCAGTTTTAGGATTCCACAAACTCACTTCACAAGAGAAGGATACTGAAAGTTACAGAGCCTTTGTTTGTCAGTGTCACCAGCTGTGATGTTTCCTGGTGTCTAATCATTGGCTTGCATTTTGTGTTCTGTCCTATATAAGTGAGCTGTTTGATGTTCATGGCAAGTTTCGGTTGAACTGTTAATATCAAGTAGAAACTAAAGGAGATTATGGTTAAAAGGGTCGGATATGGGAAAATGTCACTGACAACACACATAAAAAACATGCTTTGTCATTATTCTAGTTCCAGACCTCTAATATTCTGCCAGTGAAATTAGTTTCTTCTCCTACAATAATCAAGTGGAACCACTTTTACAGCTATTTCTGTAAAGAAAAAAAAAATGCAAACTCACTAATGCCTCAGTAAATACTGTAACTGTCTGAGTCCAGACGTTTAATGAGTAACACAATGATAAAGATCTTTAGAGCCGGACTTAGTTCAGCATTCCACAAACATTTAAAACTGCAGCTAGATGAGGTCCAACCATCTGTGAACCCATCAGTCACACCTCACCTACTCCTGCATAGCTCCTTCCAAACCTCTCAGACCTCCACAAAACCAACACTGCTGTTCACAGACAAAGCCAGATTAATTTATTCTCTCATTCTTGAACTGTCTCACAACAGATGCATTTTGCTTAAGTTATTTTGAATGTTGGTGGTATTACAAATGCAAACACATTTTATTGGTCTTGAGGCATGCATGGTACATGTGGTTTGGGATCTTACTGACCAGCAAACTGGAACATAGAGTTCTTAACTGCTGTTAAAGCTGTCATGCATTCTATAAACCTAATTGCCTGTGACTGCCTTCAGTTTTTCTTTTTAGAGGATAGCATTGCATCTGATTAGGTAAAGCTTGAATGAATGAATGAACTGTTTTCTTCCATCCCAAGCTTCAAATGTTAGTGTGCGGCACGCAGGCTGAGAGGTTATTAGCCTGTGGAGACAAAGTTTGCAGCAGTATGAAGTAAAAATGTAACAGCATATCACAGTTCATCCTTGTTATAAAATGTTTATTGATTAAATAAGTCATATAAATGATCAAATGGCACATTTCAATCAAGTAAAGTCTTCATTATGTCACATGATAATGTAAATGCTCATTCACTTTGAACACCTGATTGAAGTCAATTTGCAGAATGTTCACAGTCATCAAGAACAGTTCCCCTGATACTCAACACATGCTGGATATAGTCCAAAAACAAACAACAAAGTATCAAATCTTATAAAAGAATTATAACAGAGGATTATAATGTAGGAGTAAGACAATGTGAAGTAATGTTTTTGTTCTGTATATCAATTACAAAATTGAATCACAGTTGATCATTGCAGGCGTGTTATATGATTACAGCTGGATGAGGGTGATGGCTGACTCGTACCAAACCCAGAAGCCTGGATAGACAGCCTCACTAAAGGAGGCCTTGAAGCGATGAATGAGAGACATGGTCTTCCCTACACTGTAGAAAGAGAGGGTACCCCCGGTGTGGTCTAGGAACACCCCTATACGTGATGCGTAGGGTGCGTTGATCTCGATCTGGTCTTTGTTGTGGCGGGCTGAATAGCTGGAATCAGAGCAGAAGAGGCTCCAAGACTTGCGGTTGTAGCCAATGCGGCAGGTGTCTCCGTAGCCCGTCCTTTTGATGCCTTTGTAGGTGACTCCGATAGCAGCCCCCTCACCGCTCCAGTCAACCTCCCAGTAGTAAGCTCCTCCAGAGAGAGCCTCCATACACAGGACCTGGGGCAGGGAGTCGAACCTGGCAGGGTTGTCACCGTAGGACTGGGGGTCTCTCTTTAGGGCAGCTTTCCTATTCCCTCGAGACACGTAGAGCTGTCTGTAGGCTGTGTTTGGGTCCAGAGTCAGCTGGCAAGCATCTAGGAGGAAAGGTCGAACATTTACTTCACAAAAGGAAGCATTTACTAAATTTGTTTGGGATAAATGTAAATGAGGAAACCCAAGTTGGACAAAGTCTCCATTTAACAGCATTTGAAAGCACCCCTCACCATTACACCACCATTTTAACTAAATTCTGCTATAACAAGATTTGAAAGTAAAGTGGGAGAGCCTCTGACTGGACACAAATGTTACATTCATCCACAGCAATTGCTATATATGTCAGAGGTCACACGCCTCTGAAGAACACTAGGGGTTAAGTGTCTTGCTCAGGGACACATTGGTGGGTGTGTCACAGTGGGAATTGAACCCAGGTCTCTCACATCAAAGGCATGTGCCTTATCCACTGCTCCACCACCACCTCACACATCACAATGATCCCAGGGGTTAGATATCACCTGCCTGCTGTATGCCTCCACCTCTACGGGTCACAGTTGGTGGGACACCCGGTGGCCTCGGCTAGATCTGCCCGGCCTATTATCTGGAATGCCAGAGGTATCAACACTGTTTGTGAGTTTTACCCCAAACAGAAGTCCATCTAATAAAGTGCATCTTTAACTGTAACTGAAAGGTGTGACTCAAATCCTTTGAACCCCAACTCTGGTGACCTTAAAGACTAAAAGCTGTTTGTTTGTTTTTTGTTAGATATTAGTGAAAACTGGCACCAGACAATTTGACTAAAACTATATTATATTATATTAATATTCTTATAATAGTAGAAAAAAAAAATCATGCATTTTCAAAGGATGATCACTCAGAGTGAAAGTGAAATACAATGATTGTCCTGAATGACAATAATTATATTTTAATGTATATTGAAGTTTTTGTTAATTGCTTTGGTTGTAATGTGACTAGTTATTGAACATCAGCTTTTTCATGCACTCAGTTTAAACATCGAGGGAGCACTTGTGAACTGTGAACTGAAGTAAAATCACAAAGCTGTGTACGTGCCAGCTCATATATGATATATATAAGTCAATCACAGTCTCTGTCAACACTGTAGCACATATATACAGTAGGTCCAAATATCAGATTTTGCGGTCTGCCACAGGGTCTGACAGAGAACCTCATCAGAGCCTAATGTTCCTCATACAGTAAAATGATTGGGGATCTGTGGGTTCGGTGTCAGTGCAGAAAACAAGAAAACAGAATCAGAGAAGCTGAGACTCACATTTCAGGAAATCGTCCCTGTGCTGAGGTTCCTGGACTGGTAGAGACTTGTACATGACAGCTTCCTCACCTTTGAAAGTAAAGACAATCATATCAGAAATAGTGCCAGTGACATAATGCATTATAATGCTTTGAACGATCTAGAATTACTTTCTAGTACATCGTGCTGTTTATTAATCACAGAAAATGAATCAAAAATAACAGCACAATACATGGATTACCCCTATGAAGACTAATACACTGTCAACCCAAACAGAACCACTAACTTGTAAAGACACTAAAAAAACCCCACTACCATTAAAATCTATTGCATAGTTGATCCAACTGAAAACCGTTTGATTCAAAGTAACCTAGTGTGGCTCAACATTTCTGAGTAAACACCGCAAGTTCAATAACTATTTTTAATAGTACTTTCTTGTAAGTGTAGAAAACCGGTGTGAAGTGGGCAGTGGTGATATTATTGTTATATTAACCCAAATACTGTGACTGTACATAACATCTCGAAATCCTGATCCGGACTGACCAGAGCAGAACATGCAACTTCTATTTAAGACGAGTGTGCTAATGTGAACTCGCTGGCAGTTTGACATCCTAATCAAAGTAAACATTTAACCATGCGGCAGCTGAGTGACCTCAGGCTATGCTTTAATGAATATTATGCTCCAGCCATGACCAAGCACTAAACAGGATTGCACAAAGCCCTGTTGAGGACAAGGGACATTTAACTTTTCCCGGTCAAATTATGCTTAACTTTCATTTTGTGTCAAAAGCATTTCTAAATGCTGTAGCTGTGTTGGCTTTATGGATTGTCTGACAGAATTAGTACTATTATTACTCACTTTTAATTGACCGTCTCTTCTTGGATTCATCCAGTTGACAGAAGGTCATTTTGTTAACTGCAAAAATACAAGATGAATGAGTTAACATGGTTACAGCTGTATATGTTTATAACATGTTCAGATTGATACCAGAGGAACAATTCAAAATCATTTTGTGTTTTTCTGTGTTTTTGAACAGCACGTTCTTGATGCTGGCTCTCCACTCACCTGTCTTGGCTACCTTAACCAGTTCCTCATTGCTGAATTCATTCAAGTGCTGTTTCATCTCAGAGACGGCCTTATTGACCGGGCCAAAGTTGAAGTAAGGGTTGACGGTCACTGAAGGCAACTCCTCAGCCTCATTCTGGGCTATCAGCATGTGGTAGCTCTAATAAGGAAAAAACAGCAATGCAGCTATGAAGAGGGAAACTTTAAATTAGTTTTTGTTGTGCACCATGCAGTACATTTGTGGTGTAATGCATGGTACATTAACTGGTACACATTTACACTTGAAATTAGCAGTGAGATGCAGAATAGGACTATATTTTATATGGTGTACTACATATGATGTTTTTTGCAACACAAGCGATTAACTGGTGACCCGTCCAGGTCTAAACTTGATAGGATAGGCGCTAGCCCTCTGCCACCCTGCGCAGGTCAGCTGGATGGTGCTATTGTGCTTTTGTCATATTGAGATGGTGGCACTGACTCTTTTGAGAGGCTGTCAGTTACCTGGATGAAGTGGATGTGGTCCTCAGTGCGGGACAGCTGGGTGATCTCATTGTCTCTCCTCTTCAGGTCCGCAATCTCATGGCCCAGACGCTCCATGTGGCCCTCTGCACTGTTGAGTGCGGCTCGCTTGTTGGAAGAGATCAGCTTGGTCATCTCTTGCTGCATCCTCTCAATGGAGCGCATCATGTCGCCAAACATCTTCTCGCATTCCTGCAGTGCTCTCTGGGCTGAACTCTGCACAGGAAACACGCACATGTGCCATTAATCAACGGCGTCACACTGGTTATACCAGCACACCGAGAGCAGCTGTCGTCACTCCTACATGAAGGAATGTTGTCTCTGTAGTTAACATTAACTTTTCATTCAATCCGTATGGGTTGGTCTGGTCTTATCTGTCTAATGGATGATGGTTGCACAAACCTTGAGTGAGTCCACTGCTTGTTTTAGTTCCTCCATCTGCTTGAGTCGGTCGTGAATCTTTTCCTGGATCTCAGCCTGGGTGGCGCCCAGCCTTTGCTACGAGTAACACAACAGACATTGTTAATGGTAATGACAGCAATTCCAAGATACAGAAACTCAGACTGACAAAATTGTCTAATCAAGATTTACTTGATGCCTTTGTAGGTAACAAGATAACATAAAAAAACATCAAGATAACTTAATAATAATAATGTAAGGGTCAAAGTTGACACTGGAAGCTGTACTTGCTGATAGCAGTCTTGTTTTCATATGGGCGGGTGCTTGAGGGGTTGGCTTAAGGGCTTGTTTCATCTATTGTAAAAGGCTCTGTCATGCACCTGCCACCATGACACTAGGTAAAGAACCTTGATATGTATGTCTCACCATAGACTCACAAAAGACAAAGGTTTTGAGAACGTTAAACAATATTTGTCATGCTGAGCAAACCACATTTTAACATTCTTACGACGCTTGTTGCTCAGCTTGTGACAGTCTGCAAAACCTGCGTCGTCACTTTGAATTTGAAGCGTTTGAAGCGTTACTTACTTGTTCCTCTGACCTCTCCTGCTCAGCAGACACCATATCGTGACCTTTGTGCTCTTTCACCGTACACAGCACGCAGATACACATCTGGTCAGTGCGACAGAACAGCTCCAGACCCTTCTGATGCTGGGGGCAGATTTGTCTGTCCAGGTGGCCGATTTCATCCACCAGCTTGTGCCTTTTAAAAGTGGCTGACTCAAAGTGGGGCTTGAGATGTTTCTCACAGTAGTGGGCCAGACACATCAGGCAGGACTTGATGGCTTTGTGCTTCTTGCCAACACAGATGTCACAACCTACGTCCTGGGGTCCTGCGTAGTTGTAGTCAGGGGACGGAGGTGGAGGTGGAAAGGAGTCGCTGTTTCGTTGGATGGTGGACTGCCGGGAGCCTCCCATGCGCCTCGGGGTGGGCCGCTTGCTGTAGCTGACCTTGCACTGTGGGCAGAGGTACGAGCCCGTGTGGTCAGCATGGTCCCAGTATGTCTTCAGGCAAATGGAGCAGAAGATGTGGCCACACGGGATGGACACGGCATCCCTGAGGTATTCCTTACACAGGTAGCAGGTGTCCTGCTCAAACGACATGGAGACAGTTTAGTGCTGTTCCCTCTAATGCAGTGAAGATGCCGCGAAGACAGGCAGTGACCTGTGTCAGCACAGTGGCAAAGTGAGCTCACAGGTGCAACGGACGCAAGTTATATAGAGTAAACAGAGAGGGAGGCTAAACTGGTTAAGCCGAAACCAATAAAACAAGGGTGGGGCCAGAAAAGTACACAGTAAATGCCTCCACTGGTTACAGAATGAAAGCAGAATGAATCGAATGTGTGACCGTAAGATACAAGTTTTGGCCATGGTATGTATGTATGTCATTTCTAAATGTTTTATTTTATTTTATTTAGAACACTGTAAAAAATAATATAAAATAAAAGGACAATATAGGCCTTAAGGTTTTAATACATTTTTGAGCAGGAAAGGGCTGAAAACAACATTAAAAGTACAGTTATACAACAATGTTGAGTATGCCATCAATGAGTATTTTCATCCCAGAAATACATTCAAAAGTAGGCCTCTATGAAACAATAGTGCGTGAAGAAACCACAGGTGTGTCAAGCTCTCTACAGCTGAGTGTACTCTAATTGCTGAGTGTTAGAGATTGCCTGGAGACAGACTGTTCCTTTGGGCATGTGAGGATACCCACTCAAGTCGAAGTACAAACTGACCTCAAGCTAAAAAGATTATTTTCTGCACTTTGACTAATAATAATACAACCCCTTTTCTGGTGGTCAGCTGTTGTGTCTTGTCAGTAGCAGCATTAACAGTGACTCTTTTCATTGTGATGTATGCTCACTGGATGAAGTGTAGTAATGCCAAATTAACCGCTTTGTTGGCCTTAGTTAATTCAATTCCTTTGGCCAGCCAGTGAGATTTCCCTAACCTTCACCTCACCTATAGCCAGTTAATTATCAACTTTGCACTACGCTGCTTTATTATGATGTTTGAAAGGACACACGCACTTTACGCAAGTCAGCTGTAATACTGTCTAAAATAAGAAAATATGTCGCTTGAAACCAAAGCAGTTATAGAATGTTTACTTTTCTTAGCTAAGTATGTTGCTCTGTAGATTTCATCATACAGTGAACACACCTCCCAGCCAAGATGGAGTTTCGGGGCTGTTGAAATGGAGATAGGAATGCAACTACACTTGATAGCCCAGATAACGGGAGGGCCAAGAAAGCCTACTTAAAAGATTCCATTGTATTAGAGCCAGCAGGGCCCGAGCTCCAGTGCCAGGCATTATAGGGTCTGTTGTCCGTCAACAACAGTGACTACGGCTGACATGAAAGACTAAATGTAGCATGTTATTTGACAAAAGATTCCACTGACAGGGGTCATAGTCCTCAGATCCAAATTACTGAATTATATTATAATTAGAATTATATTATAATTACATACAAAGTTACAAAGTTAATAGTCATATTTAATATTCATTGCACCTACTTTACATGTGAACTCAATAAGTGTTATTCTATTTCCAATGACACTGACAAATTCAACAAAATAATATCAGTTATAGGGGTATGTGGTTGAGCTTAGTCACTCTCCAGAGTTTTAGTGACTTGTCTGCTTATCTAAGTTTATTGTCTTAATCATATCAACAGTATTTAGAATTGCATTTCAACAGGCCTCAAAACTGATCTCGAGTAAGACATTTTATTATTGTCTTGAAAAGCATTTTCCCCTCTTTGCACATTTTTATGTTTTTATTTTATTTTTTATTTTTTTAGTTTGTTCGCCTTGTTATCTGAGCCACCAATGGTTTTCCTTGACTTCTGCTGCACCAACTCAACATTTCTTTCACCTAAGAATCTGTTTCATAGGCTTATGAGAGCAAACATTAAATGAACATCTGTCAAGCGTGCATTATTTACATATGACCCTAGCTCAACTTAAAAGCATGTGATACAAAATGCAAATATGCTTTCCCTGAACTTCCTCATGTTGCAGGTTTGTAGGACAAGTACTCCGTAGTCCAGTGGTTAGGTAAAACAAGCCACAAACAATGCACACAAAATCTTACCATGCCATTTTGTATTTTATGTCAAATCTGGTAATTGTTGTCACGATACCTTAAAAATAACAGGACCACTATTTTTGGAGTAGTCCGGTTTTCAGTAGGACATTGTTTCAGTACTCTTGTGTATGTGCCAGCATCAACAAATGTGTCAACTGATTTCCCAAAACACACTTAAATATTGTGTCTTCCTGTTTTTATTACTCACAATGTGGGTCCCTATTTCCTTTGATCAAATAGCCATTTGTGTTCTCCTGCACTCGCCTTGCAGTGAGCACGCACACTGAACTTTGATGAAGGGTGACCTTTCTCCTTGAACGTAGACTGAGCTATCCATGATTTTGAAGTTTCTGTCTGCTTCATCAAAGAACACTGGAACTTGCTACTCCTTTAGCGAGGCTTGTTGTTAAATCATAAATTCTCAAATAAATAGAGGTTTTGGTCATATATGCACTGTATAGTCCTCTATCATGAGTTAGAAACTCCAAAATAAATCCAAGATATATTCAAAGTCTTGTCCCTTGGCGGTGGTCTTTGCCACCAACAGGTAGTTAATCTGTAAGCACAGAGTGCCCTCTTTACTCTGGAGGAAGGAAGGAAATACTGGCTTATCAGAAACCGGACCAAATATGGAGTGGTGAAACTACCTAGTGTAGTTTCACCACTAGTGAAGGTGCAGCCAATGTACTTTTTACAACCTTAAATTAACTTTCTTTTTTGTTACATGATTATGCATCAGACAGTAAATGCAAAATACATTGCACAACTTTTATTTCAAGCAAGAATTCCTGCACATTAGGGACTTTGATGTTGAACAAAAGATAGAAAAACACTGCAGAAATACTGTGGATTACTGGTAGACACCAATAGACTAGGCCTAATTGAAATGCTAATCAGAGTCTATGATGTCAGCAGGCACTTCAAGTTGCAGAATGAGTCAGGGGTCACAGGGTTACATTAGGTAACTATGAGTAATCCAATTTTCATGCTCTTATCTTTTTTTGTATTATTCTTTACACTTGTTAAAGCACTTTGTAACTTGTTTTTGAAAAGTGTTCTACAAATAAGGATTATTATTATTATTATTATTATGAGTGAGACATTTCTAGGAATGAAATAATGCAAGTTAACTTCTAGTGAAGCACGCACACAAATATGTACATCATGCATTGCAATGACACCCCTGCACCTGAAAGGAATGTTCTGCATGTGTACACGCACTGTGCACGTGTGTTTCCGTTTGGTGTCTCAACCCAACCATGAATATATTCCTTCTGTTGCACAAACGTGGGAAAAAAACGTCAGTAAACCAGTCGATTCAGTAAAACTGAATCGACTGGTTTACTGACGTTTTTTTTCCACATTCAGTAAAACTGAATCGACTGGTTTGACTGGACAAAGTGCAAATACTGCAACCCTGAACAAGTTTGTGATGATAAAAGGAGCAAACCGGGATGTTTGATATGATTTTGAAACTCTGCTTGAGCTCACAGCGTCTTTGTTTGATTATTGGGTGGTCCCTTAAATTCCTACAGTACCTTAGGCTACATTTATGTTTGTCGGACTATAACCGGTTTAAGACAATGGCAATTCTGTCTGACAACAATAGGTGGAAATACAGCTGCCGAGAAGTGTGTGCACAATACATCCACAGATGAGCCACATGAGAACTTCGGGAAAAAAGGATACCATGAGGAAAATGGGAGCTTTTTCTAGCACATTTGTTGCAACTTCTTGCACCTTTTATTCATTCTTTTTCTTTCGCTCTGTCCTTTCTCTTTCTCACCTCTCCTGTCTGCCCGCCCTCTCCCTTTCCCTCTCCCTCTCCCTCTCCCTCTCCCTCTTTGCTCAACCTGCTTATCTGAACTGGGCAGGGCTCGATATACTCACAACACAGGGGGAGGGCCTTGTCTGCTTTCAATCAATAACCTCTGGAATTCAGAAATACAAGTAGGTCGTGTTTCTGGCAGGTTGTTCCACACTCTTGAGGGCGGGCTCCTAGGCACACTCGACAAAATTTCTAACTGCTCCTGGCATTCTCTGTCTGTTTCTGACAGTGTTTTGAGTCCATTACAATGGCTGATCACACTACTCCAGATTACTTCAGCTGTTCTCTGTGTCTAAACCTCCTAAGGGACCCTGTGGCTATCCCCTGTGGCCACAGTTTTTGTATGGACTGCATCAGTGGCTACTGGAATGAAGCTGACTACACGGGGATTTACATTTGTCCCCAGTGTAAGATCACATTCACCCAGAGGCCGGTACTGCGACCAAATGCCACTCTGAGCATGGTGGCTGAGAAGATCAAGAAGAGCGGTCTGACCCTCAACCTCAACACGTCCCAGGGGAACCTCTATGCTGGACCAAGTGATGTCCCCTGTGACTTCTGCTCTGGAAAGAAATTAAAGGCTGTGAAGTCCTGTCTTAACTGTCTGGCGTCCTACTGCGAGAAGCACCTGAAGCCACACTATGAATCAGCCACATTCAAAAGGCACAAGCTGGTGGATGAGCTGGGAAACCTGGACAGGAAGATTTGCCCGCAACACCAGAAGTCCCTGGAGCTCTTCTGTCGAACAGACCAGATGTGTATCTGTGCTATCTGCACAGTCAGTGAACACAGGGGCCATGACATTGTCTCTGCTGAGGCAGAGAGGGGCGAGAAACAGGTAAGAAATCCTCCTGTCTCTGTTGATGGCTCCTTTTAATGGACTAAATTCTCAAAGGCACAAGAACAATATTGTTCACCTATTAGAAAAGTCACATTCAATCAGCTTCTCAGAGAATGAAAGTATTATGTCAGAAAGATGAGCAGTGTACTATTTAATAAGAGAAAACACAAGATGAAACTCGCCTCTTAATACAATTCTAATGTGTTTTTCAGACAGATGACCCTTTTAAAAGAGGCACAACCTTGACCCATAGGAAATATATAGTGATTTGAGTATTTTGAGTGAAAGCAAACAGGGTGTTTTTCCCAACTCCTGCCCCTGCACTACGACTGGCAGTTGTACTTTGACCCATTTCGTCAATGCTATCAGCTAAACTGGCATTCACTGGCAAAACAAATCCAGCTCTCTGAAAGCTGCTTTTTCTGAAAGTTCCATCTGTGGGATAGATACACAGAAACTGCAGACTTCCTTCTGCTCCATTGGTTCCCACCTGTGGGAGTGCATCTAATGATACTGGAATGTCAGGGAGTCAAGGCCTTCAACACCTCATGCTCAACCAATCACAGTGTTTGTAGCCGCAGCAATGCACATACAAATGACTCACCAGTCACTCTGCCCAAAACAATGTAGAGTAGATAAGGATGTCAACAGATACTGTAGTACAAAGCTGCAGTGTTCAGAGAACTATAGATTTTATGTGTTTTTATGGCAGCCAGGAATTTGGGCTAAAGAGTTTTTAGGGTATGATGAGGTAATAATTCACCCCGCTGTTTTCTGTACAACATAGGGACTCTGGTTTCTCTCATACAGCGATTTACAACCTGAGTTTCACACATCTCACTCCGTCTCCCGCTCTCTCCCCTCCCCCTCTCATGTTCACCCCACCCTCCCTAGATTCCCCACATTCCTCAAGCTTATCTTGAAGAATGGGTTGGTGGGCTCGAGTAAAAGCTGAATTAGGAGCCGTCTATTCTGCATGTCAGTGCTGTGTGCACCTTGAAACATCTTTTTAAAAGTCAGGCAGCGGTAGATTCACATTCCTCACATGGCCAGAATTCCATTACAGATTTCCCCCCCACCTCTTCCTCTGAGATAAAAGCTGGCCTTATTAAGAAGATTCTTTGAGTAGGGTTTAGTAGACATGCCAAAGGGCCTCCCCAGATATTCCTTGATGAGAAAGAATGTTTTTATTGAACCAACATGTGGCTTTACATCTCACACAATTAAACAGCATGATGTTCGACTACATGTTATAATTTGAATTGAATGCAGCTTTTGAAGAAGTATGCAAAATCTGCATATTAAATTAAAGGAAGCTATTAAAGCCAGACAGCATAGTAGAGTTCATGCTTAACAAAACAGTGAAATAGATGGCTGTGTAACATACCTTCATTTTGCAGAAACTCTTGGGAGTTTCCCAAGCTGAGATTAGACAAAAATGCCAGGAGAGGATGAAGGAGCTGGAGGAACTGAAGACTGCTGCAGATTCACTGAAGGTGAGGATTATGTGTTGATAATCCATAGATATACTATATCTTTCCACCAACCAACTTTCTTAATTATTAATATTTCAACCAGTAAATTTCATGTATTTCCATGCAAGAAATTGCTGTAAGATGTTTACTATTGCAGTGTCTTCTGTAAAACACTGACATCTCGGCTGTTCCGTCCAGAACTCGGCCCACAGAGCCATGGTGGAGAGCCAGAAGATGTTTGAGGACATGATCCGCGCCATTGAGAGGATGAGGTCAGAGGTGACCAAGCTGATTGGTATCAATGAGAAGGCTGCTTTCAACCAGGCTGAGGCTTTGATCGAGCGTCTGGAACAAGAGATTGATGAACTTAAGAAAAAAGAGTCCGGCCTCAAGCAGCTGTACAGCACCGATGACCACATCCATTTTCTGCAGGTAACATACAGCTTTAGAGCAACTATACATTTAAGAAATACATCTGGAGTTGCCATTCGATGGTGTTAACTCACAACACTTGCTTTTCTTTTCTCATCAGAACTTCAACTACCTCTGCACCCCCACTGATGACAGCTTCATACCCAGAGTGACGGTGAATCCTGACTTCTCCTTCGGGGCTGTCAGGAAAGCTGTGGCTGAGATCAAGGAACGCCTCGAGGAGTTTGGCAGAGAGGAGCTGCTTAAGATCTCCAAGTCAGGTCTGACTTTAACAGCAGAAACACAATACTTCTACATGATGGCCAGAAAGCAACAAACTTGCTAAATATCAATGTGTTCTGTCTTACAGTGACTGAGGTCCCAGTGTACACTACAGAAAGTCGAACATTGGACAGAAGGAGCAGAGGTGAGCGCTGTCACGTCCTATGGCAATATGACTGTAGGAAGTTAATTATTATTTAGGTTGATAATGTAGTCGCCATATATTATTGGAGGAAAAACCACAAAGCAATTATAAATGATAAAATTGCAAAAATGCATCAACAAAAGAATTAAAGGCATGTGTGTGGGTGTATGCAGTTCACATTGACCTAACACAGTGATTGTTCATGTTCAGGCAAAGAAATGGCAGTGGACAACGCTCCTCCTCCAGAGCCAAAGGGCAGAGCAGATTTTGTGAAATGTAAGTATCTGGTGTATTTACCTGAAATATGTCAGTTGATGACTAACACAATTCAGTTACCAAATAAATACTATAAAAACATATTGCTTCTTCTCCTTCAGACTTCTGCCAGCTGAAACTGGACCCTAGCACAGCCTACAAGGAGCTTTACATCTCTGAAAACAACAGAAAAGTCATCCGCACCAGGGACCTGCAGCCCTACGGAGACAACACGGAGAGGTTTGACAGCTTTGCCCAGGTGCTGTGCCGGGAGGCCCTGTCCGGAGGCCGCTTCTACTGGGAGATCGAATGGAGTGGGGAGTTCTCCGTTGGAGTGGCCTACAAGAGCCTTAGCCGGAAGGGCAAAGGCTCACTGTGTCTGCTGGGCTACAACGACAAATCCTGGAGTCTCCTGTGTTCTGACACAGGTTACTCCGCCTGGCATAACCGGGTGGACAAAGCCATCAACGCCCCCCACTCCCCCAGGATAGGCGTGTACCTGGACCACACTGCGGGTGTGCTGGCATTTTATAGCATTGGCAGCACCATGACCCTCCTGCACAGGTTTGAGACCAAATTTGTTGAGCCCCTCTATCCAGGCTTTGGAGTTGGAACCTCAGTCAAGATCTGCAACATCAAATGAACACTGATATCTGAGCTCTTATCTGAAAATCTGAACATATTTTCCATGTGCTTCTCATAATATACAGCAATGCTTTGGTAAAACGTATTTTTGAAAATTTGGAAACTGTACCAAACTACATTATTATTTAAGAAAAATATCCCTCTTAAATGCGGTATATACTGTTTTTTTTACTCTACACATTATACATTGTTTTGCATTGTGCTGTTAAATCACATTTACAAGACATTATCGAAATACATAATTACTACATAATCCCACAAACACAATATAAATACAAGTGTTATCCTTTTTTTGCATATAATAATAACTGCTTGATAATATTACATATTAACATGTCTGCACGCATGTGCTCGCCTCTCAGTGAGCTAAACGTGTTAATGTTACATGCACAGAATACATTTTTACACTACATATTACTTCACAAAGGGTGTGACATATTTCAAGTGATGATGTAATTATAAAGCACAATGAGTGTACAGTGAGTTAACCTGTTGTACATTTTTTTATGATAGGTCATTACATTGTTGGCCAATATTATTGCATAATTCATTTCTAATATATTACACTCTTACGATCGGTATGATTAATACAACAAGCTTTATATTGGTGCTTTTACAGGTATTATTATGGTTCCAACACCTCCAGAAGAATATTTCATCGTCATTTCACTGTCATGTTTTGATATCATCTGATAGTTGCTGAGAGTATTTACAGTGTTTTTTTACTTCACTTGAACTAACCCCTATTTAATTTGATGTATATTTACTTGTATAATGGACAACCAGAGTATAATTGATACCAAGAAAAGACTTGTTTTGTAACAAAATTATTCATTGCAAGTTCTAAATAAAGAGCTACATGAATTTTGTGATTTTTGTTTATTATTTATCTATACATAGAAACATATGGATTAAATGTTACTACATCTACACTGCCAAATGAAATGTCTCATTGGATTAGAAATGATAAATCTGTTAAATGTGGATTTAAATGAGAAAATAGAACCGCTCTCTACTTTCAGTACTAACGCTACCTGAGTAGTGACAATACTGACAGCTCCCTCTATCGGTTGCTTACAGGAATTGAACTGAAATAAAATTGTAATGACCACCGTTACTATGATATAATGTATGTACTGTATAAAATATACAGGTGCATTTTAGAAAATTTAAGTACTATGGAAAGGTTCATTTTTTTACATAATTTTATTAAAAAAGTTAAACTTTCATATATTCTAAATTGATTACACAAAGTGAAATATTTCAGGGTTTTTTTTGTTTTTTTAAATCCTGATGATTTCGGCTTACAGTTCACGGAAATCAAAAATCCATCTTAAAATATTCCAATAAATAATATAGAATACAGAAATGGAGGGTAAGCCACAGAAGGTCATTGCTGAAAGGGCTGGCTGTGTCAAAGCATATTCATGGAAAGTTGACAGGAAGGTTAAAAAGTGTGGTAGGAAAAGGTGCACAAGCAACAGGGATGACAGATGAAAGTAAATTTTGCTTTTCATTTGGAATAGTCCCAGAGTCTAGAGGATGAGTGGAGAGGCACAGAATCCAAGTCCAGTTTAAAGTTTCCACAGTCTGTGATGATTTGGGGGGCAGTGTTATCTGCTGGTGTTGGTCCACTGTGTTTTAGTAAGTCCAGAGTCAATGCAGCATCTGCCAGGAGGTTTTAGAGCATTTCATGCTCCCATCTGCTGACAAGCTTTATGGAGAAGCTGAT
Organism: Micropterus dolomieu; assembly: GCF_021292245.1. NCBI lineage: Eukaryota > Metazoa > Chordata > Actinopteri > Centrarchiformes > Centrarchidae > Micropterus > Micropterus dolomieu. Next base: position 29,965,458 of record NC_060172.1, read on the forward strand.
TTCCTTTTCCTGCAGGACTTGGCACCTGCCCACAGGTCCAAAACCACCTACCGGTTTGCTGACTATGGTATTACTTAGTTTGATTGGCCAGTCAACTCGCCTGACCCAAACTCCATAGGGAATCTATGTGGTTTTGTTAAGAGGAAAGTGAGAGACACCAGACCAACAACACAGATGAGCTGAAGGCAACTATCAAAGTAACCTGGGCCTCCATAACATCTCACCAGAGCCACAGGCTGATTGTCTCCATGCCACGCCGCATTAATGCAGTAATTTGTGCAAAAGGAGCCCCAACCAAGTACTGAGTGCATAAATTAAGCTTTTTCAGAATTTTTTAACTTTTAAGAAGGTCAACATTTCTGTATTAATCATTCTTTATTCTAATATTTTGAGATATGGATTTTTAAATTTCCATGAGCTATAAACTGTAATCATCAAGATTAAAACCAAAACAGGCCTGATATATTTCACTTTTTGACTTAAAATATGGGAGGGAAATGAACTTTTCCACAACATTCTAATTTTCTGAAATGCACCTACATATACACTTACTGGCCACTTTATTAGGTACACCTTGCTAGTACCGGGTTGGACCCCCTTTTGCCTTCAGAACTGCCTTAATTCTTACATACTTTCAACGTGTTGGAAACATTCCTCAGAGACTCTGGTCCATATTGACATGATAGCATCACACAGTTGCTGCAGATTTGTCGGCTGCACTTCCATGATATGAATCACCCGTTCCACCACATCCCACGGTGGATTGAGATCTGGTGACTGTGGAGGCCACTGGAGTGCAGTGAAGTCATTGTCGTGTTCAAGAAACCAGTTTGAGGTGATTTGAGCTTTGTGACATGGTGCATTATCCTGCTGGAAGAAGCCATCAGAAGATGGGTACACTGTGGTAATAAAGGGATGGGCATGGTCAGTAACAATACTGTCAAGTGGTTATTTGAGTTACTGTTGCCTTTCTGTCACCTCGAACCACTCTGCCCATTCTCCTCTGACCTCTGACATCGACAAGGCATTTTTGTCCACACAGCTGCAGCTCAATGGATGCTTTCTCTTTTTCGGACAGTCCTCTGTAAACCCTAGAGATGGTTGTGCGTGAAAATCCCAGTAGATCAGCAGTTTCTGAAATACTTCAGCAAGTAATCTTGAACACGTCTACATGCCTAACGTTGTCGTCATGTGATTGACTGATTAGCTATTTGTGTTAACAAGTAATTGCACAGGTGTACATAATAGTACAAAAACCCCATGCTGTCTCTTTTGAGTATCTCATTGTCCTAGAACATATGTTCAATGTAAGTTATGACCATGTGATATAGAGGAAATTCATCACAAGCTACATAGGACTCCCAAGATATATTTAGTACGAAATATTTCCTGCTGAGCTTATTTAAGCAAACATCACATTCCTCATTAGGATCCAGATGCACAGCCGTTTCAAGCTTTTTCAAAATCAATTTGTTTGCGTCTATTTCCCTCCAGCACCAGCAAAATAAATGTACATGCTGTCTGTATGAACTGCCTCTTCCACAGTGCACTGGGGTCATGTTTAATGAAACAAACAACACCCCACCCACCGGCGATGTTCCCGTCTTCTCGCACTGCAGTTGTCCTCAGATGGCTTCTGCCAGGCTGGGAGTGAGTAAGCAAAGAAGAGATAACTTTACCTAATAGGCCTTCATCTAGTTTTGCAGGGATGCTCTGCCATGCAAATTCCCTCCTGTTGATGTCCTGATAACTATTTAGTAAACAGTAATAGATTCTGGAAACTCACAAATAGCGAGGATCAGTCTCTCTTCCAATGAAGACAAGACAGGAGAGGCAAGAGAGAAAGGAGAGATGCCTCAGACTGCCTAGGGAACAGCATCAGCTCACAAATCAATGAGTATTGTGAAACAGGGGGAAACGTAGCCCGCTGTGATACACTGAACCAGACGGCACTCCCTTTCTCCCACCTGTGGAACAGATTCATGTAAGAGGAGACTGCGTGGGGTGTTTCTTCTTTGGATAAGGGGGATTTCAGACAATCTGGCCTTGATCACAGCCATAACTAACCTCACAATGAATGATGAATGGGAGGAAAGAAGGCAGGGGTGGACGATAAGAGGAGAGAGGTCAAAGGAAGTACAGAAAAATTAATGTCACCTACTGTTTGCTGAAGTATATGGCTAAAATTGGCTTTTTATATAAATTAAACATTGACTGTCAGTGCCTTCCACATTTATAATGTATTTATGGTAAACGTAGCTTGACTATATGGGTGAAGAAATCCATACTGCATTGTTTGTCATGTTAAGGACACCTTTTTATCTTGAGCTAACATATAATAATAACTAGTGGTGGGCAATGATTAAATTTTTTAACCGCGATTAATCGCATGATTTTCAGCGATTAATTGTGATAAATTGCGTAGGTATGCACAAAATTGAATAATGAATGCTATATACATAAAAGTGCGCTAACATGTAGTTTGCAAACACTTGCTTTTCAATATTCTCTTTATATGGCAGCAATAAAATATATCTTGTAAATCTCAACTTAAACATTAATGTAATCAAATCAAATATAAAACCAAAGCTGTTTGCCACTGCCAGGGCATTACCTTTTATAGCTTGTAAAACAAGTTAAACAAGAGTCCAGAGCCACGATCATAACATCATAACAGTCAACTTCTGAGCAACAGGTTAACATATATGCATCTGTTTTCTTGTTTTTTCCTGAACAGGTATCAGCACAAACATTTTTCTTTCACCAGGGAGCAGCAGAAACAGTCTATGTTCAGTAGTGTCCCTGTCAGAGTGAGGTGAAGCAGTCGCCTCACGCACACGCCCATCCGATGCCAAAGTTGAATTGTCTTGTCTTCATTGGAAGAGAGACTGATCCCCGCTGTTTGTGAGTTTCCAGAATCTATTACTGTTTACTAAATAGTTATCAGGACATCAACAGGAGGGAATTCGCATGGCAGAGCATCCCCGCAAAACTAGATGAAGGCCTATCAGGTAAAGTTATGTAGCCTGTAATTTTAATTTAAGTAAAATAGGCTACAGCTGTGTAGCGCACAGAAGCCGTTGCCATGGTTATTATCCATAAAGGCCTGCCGTATACTCGGGGACCGCTTGTCTCCTTTTCCCTTGAGGAGCACAGAGCAACCTCGTGGGCACTACGTAGTGATTTTAAGAACGTTCCTAAGACCGACATCTTCTTCAATAAAAAATAAAAAAGTGCTATCCACTTTGCTATGGCACTTTATAGCTTGTCTTGCTTTTGTTTATCTACTTCTCTCACACGCTGCATCCAGCGTAGTCTGCCGAAACCTTCCTTTACTGCTTGTTTGGGTGGGTGATTTGCAGGCTGATCAACATCCCACCCCTCCGTGACCCATGGTTTGACTGTATGTATATTCAGAGCCAGTGGCCTATGGACTTTCAATAAATAAATAAATAATAATAAATAACAACAACAACAATAAAAACTGTTAATGTACTAAAAACTAATTGTCGCCGTTATTTAATTAATGCGATAATGCGTTAATATGCCTTGCCATAATAATAATCAGTTTGATTAAAAATATCAGTTTGGTGGATATTGGTTCAGCAAGGAAAGAATACTATGAATAAACACTTGGCAACACAGGCAAGGAAAAACTTTAAGCAGAACCTTGACTCAGGGTGGGCGGTTGAGAGAACGGGAAAGGGGGGCAGAAAGAGAGCATGTGCGAGAGAGAAGCAGCCCATTTATACTCCTGCGTAGGGTGTACGTGCGTACCTACACCGTAGGCTACGTATGTAGCCATGCATTTATATTTGCGCATAGGTGTGTCCGTCATTCTGCAATTACACCCCCAAACGCTAGTCGGCAGTAGCGCTACAGCGTTGACATTTGCTGGCCGAGCAGGCTAACTTCCGGTTTAGAGCTCCGCTAACGTAAATGGGGGTAAAATTGTATTCATGCGGCTGGTGTAGCCTTTTCAAATGTTACCGACCGAATTCTGATAGCGAAACGAGTCACGGGTTGTCGCTCGGGTTGCAACGGTAAAATATATTGATTCACTGTGTTACAGCCGCCGTTTTGGCCACTAGTAAATATTACTTCAAAGCACGGGGTACTTCCGGTCAGCTCGAAGGAATTGCGAGGCTACCCAGCCGACCAATCACAGAGCTTACGCTCCATTTTTGAGGAGGTGCACGTCAGGCGACGGCGTAGCCTCTGCGTTGCCCCGTAGCCTACGCCGTCACCTACGCCGTCGATTTGACACAGAAGTATAAATTGCACTTAAGTCTAGACTTGACATTTAAATGATTTTCCTGTCGGTCATGTAGGGGTATTGACACATACGTGCCTAAGCCTGTGGTTAACTTTGCATTAACTGTATGAACAATATGACAGGAATAATCACTCCCAAGCTGTGTTGGCTTTCTTTGTCAACCCAGTATTTAGTTCACAAAATTATACATGCTGCTTGGCTTCAATCTCCTCTACCATCAACATGGTCTCATCTTCCAAAATGTTTGCTTTTCTGTTTTGGTCCATGGCAACTTCATAATTAAACCCTCATTTGTGCTAGCATCATTTAAAGGGATACTGCAGATTTTAATGCAGGTGCCGTCAATTTCAAGTTAATTTGAGATTTACATCACAGGTATGTACACTTCAAATGCTTCTTAGAACATGCATAAGCAAGGTTTTTCATGCTCAGTATCTTTTATTAATCAAATGTAAGCACACCGTCGGAAATTATATTAGGACTAAGTACAAGAATAAATCTAAGAACAATTTTATAAATGAGGCCCCTGTTCTTCAAATGTGTCTTAACTAATTCAGGCTAATATGTGGTTATCATGCTAAAATAATCCTGATAATTCTCATATAGATAATCTGGTTCTGTGAACAGTATATTAATTAATAGTGTATTAATTTTACATCCCGGAAGGAATTATCTTAAATAACAGCTGAGTGAAAAAATGACTATAGAGTTGAAACCATTTCCAGCATTCATATGACTGGCTGAATGAGGATCATGTGACTGCAGTTACATAAGGAACCCTTCCAGAATGCACTCGGGCAACAGATTCATGAGCCAAAATGTAAAGTTAAAGTGTTATTATTTTCCGCATTGTGTTCCAAATTGTTTCACACTGTTAACCAACTAGCTTTTAACAGTGAATGCGGTCAGACTATGAATGATAGCGGCAATGACGGTGCATGATTTGGTGAGGTTCTCCGCATGGATACATCAGTGAAAATCACAAGCCATTAAACTGAACCCTTCCCAAAATCTAGCAGTTAATCATATAATATGTTACATCAACAGTTTTTCAGTGTAAAGTGAGCATTTGTAACTGAAGATTTATGAATGTATGGGGTTCACAGTAATATGTATGCATCATGATCCACGTCAAATCCCATGTCTAATCAGGCTAACTAGGTGATCCAGGTACGAAGAACAGGGCCCAGTGGCACTTTCCTCTTGATGCCAAAAGTGTTGATGGCTGTGGGCTTTGGCTGTGTCTTTTGTGGACGTCTTTTATCAGAGGCAACATGAGAAGAGAAAATGAGGAGACCCAGAGTGGAGGACGCCTGCTGTATGCCTCTGCAGTAAGGTGAAGAACATCATGAGGAGGATGAGGAGGAGGGAGATGATGGGAATGGAGGAAGTGTGACAGATGGTGCAACACTGCCCCCATGTGAGAGGACTGTTAGAGTGGATATTGTAGCACTGCCACTTATTCTCTCTTGGCAGCCCTGTGTCTATCAGCAAAGAGCCATTACATGCATCTTCCTTGTTCGACACATGTTATAGGGGAGCCGTGCCCCTTTATGAGTAAGGCTTTATGTGGCTTTCAGCCTTGATCCTTTGTCAAGCTTAAATCCCCATCGCACCAACATTTGACACATTCTTTCCTTGTTTACAGTGAGGAACCCTCTTCCAGTAGATTTCATGTCAGTCAGCAAAATAAAAGCAAATAGAGGTGCCAAGAGGCTGTCAGGGCAAGAGACAACCATCACAGGTTACTGTAGAACTGGTCTGCATTGAGTTTTTCAACCATAAGAGTTATTGTGGAGGACAGGAGAAGATGGATGTCTTTTTTTGGATGGTAGATGAGAGGAGAAGAGGCTGTGAAAATCCTTGATGTTATTCAGATCCCACTGACCTTTTCTCATGGCATGTTTGCTGGCTTTTTTGAAAAGGGCAACCACAAAAAACAGGAGCAAGCCTTTCCATACAGGTAGAAAGCAGAGAGGGGGAAACCTTTGCAATGCTGACAGTGTTTGCAATGCATGTAGAGGTGATAACAACATGGAGAGCAACTGCTACAAATAATCAGTCAGGACACTTCAGGTGACCTCCGTTTGGCAAACCCAAATTGTTTGGAAGACATAAATTCTTCCCCTGTTTAAGACCTAAAGGACCATGACCATCTAAGGTCGCAGGGACGGCAGAGAGAAAAATAGGGACTCAGCATGGAGACTCCAGCTATTAACTGGTCAAAAAGTACTATCAGATGTAAGACAAAAAAACTCTATCTAAAACTAACTCCCTCCCGTGCTTTTAGTCTTCTGTTTCATGAGCCACTGCTAAAAAGAAAAAAGGCTGGTACAATACTAATTCATACAGGCAATTACAGACCCAAAATGTTCAGTAGTAGTTCAGTTGGTAGAGAATAGTGCCAGCATTGCCAGAGGGCTAGTAGTTTAAATCTGACCTGGGCCATGCATGTGAAAAAAAACATATCTGCATTCATTATAGGCTACAGTGGTAAAAGTCAGGGCAGTTCATGAATATGTGCGCTGTGCAATTAAATGTTAAATGGGTAGAGTATTACAAGTATTTACCATTTCCTGGCAGGAGCATGTAAATCATCCCATTAGGGGAGATGGAGCAAGTAAAACTTTGCACATATAAATTCTAAAAATCAAAAATACATAACCTCTGACCACACAGGTGGTTTTAAAACAATAATGCTAGACCCAAGCATGACTATAATGCAAGAAACAAGAACATTATTTTTAAAAATGAATCGTCTGTACTTGTCAAAGGAAATTATTCAATTGTCTTGAAATTGTTGAAAGACAAAGCACTACATGTATACTTTTGAAATTAATCTCAAACACACTACAACAATCATTCAATAGCCTTTTCACTGCAGTGCAGTGATACTGTCGTCACATACTCACAACGCTGTTGTCTACAAGGCTCCTTTTTACATATGGTCATCAGATGGACTCAAATGAAACACACTAATAAGCACAGCTTCCCCTACTGTCTTGCAAATTTCATTCTGACACGATAGTGGGAGAAATAAAAGTGAGCTCCTCTTCTCCCTTGTTCAGCATGACGGCAGCTTTGTTCCTAAAATAGTCTGGCTTGTGATTTAAATTCAGTCTGGAGTATTGAGAGCAATGAGACAAGATCAAAGAGGTCTCTTTAGACTCACTTACTGCAGAAGAGAGAGGAGGCGAGAGAAGAGAGGAGAGAAAATACAAGTCTCGCTGGATCACACAGGGAAATTATTCTCTGCATACTTCCAGCAAATCATATTAGATAGAGTCACTGTGGCAACTACAGAAGATAATCTTTAATGTGCTCTTTAATGAGAGGGAAAATGTTTGTCTCTTGTGATTGAAGCTCTCGCTGTGCAAATTATATCCAAATCAGTTCACCAGCATGGGCTCTTCACTGATGAAAAGTGGCTGAGGGATAGCATTCAATTAGCGCATTAGATTGACACAATCAGAACATATAATGGGTTTTAAGTCCTTGGCCACAGACTCATCACTCAACGACTGAAAATGGCTTTAAAAAGGTCATTATTAGCTAAGTGAAAGAGAAATATTCTTTTGGTTTAACTGGATTGGAAGAAGAGCCTTCAGCTGGTTCTATATCTGTTGTGGTACATGCAGTGCTTCCACCTAACGCCACCATACACACTAAGGAGGTCCGGACAGATGTGTCTGGTGTGTGACAGTAGTCACTGAATAATAGACAAGACAAGATAAAAATTGTGCCTCCACAGTCATTATAATCTTTGAAGATGTTGTAAGGTAATGTAGATTGTAATTGTTGTAATGTAGATTAGATTCTCTCTCAGCTCAACTAATGCTGGTTAAGCACAGAACAAAGTTGAGTCATCAGCATACATAAGTATATCGCCATTTTTAATAACATATGGTAAATTATTTATAAAACTTGAAAATAAGTGGACCAGAGCAACTCCACCTTGTGGAACACCGCAAGATATTGAAAAACACGCTATGTTCGGCCAGAGAGGGAAATCTTCGTCCAAGCAAGAGCTAAAGGTGAAAAAACACATTTGAGCTTGGCAATAAGAATACTGTGGTCAGTGACATCAAAAGTTGCAGTAAAACCCAAGAGCACAGCTAAACTAGTTTCCTATCATCCATATGTGGTAACTCTTGATCAGTCGTGTTGCAATGCAGTGCCCTCGCCTATAAGCATGCTTTTGTAAGTAGTACATTTCTGCTAAAATAATTTAACATTTGATCTTTTCAAGTATCTTACATGGAGTATACTGATAGGTCTACAATTGGAGCCAGTGGAAAAGGTCAAATGATCTTTGGGAAACTGTATGATTTTAGACTCTATCCATAGACAGACATTCGGACAGGTCCCACTGAGTAAGAATCTATTAAAAATATGACATATTGGTTTGGACAGCAGCCTAGCTGCAATTTAACACACATTTCCATCCGGGTTATCTATACCAGGAGATTGTGTCACCTGAAGAGCACCAACATCTCCTCAACTGTTTTCAAATGCAAAACATGTATTCTACCTCATTATACTTAATATTGTTGTATGTTAAATTGACATCATGCAAGATCTTAAGCAGTCTACTGTCTAGTAAGTAATTAGCTACATCATCTGGCCTGATGATCTGACCTGCACATTCATCATACTTTTGAGAACTGCATGACTTCTCACACATTATTTCATTTATGAGCAGCAACCTTGGCTTTGTTCATTCGAAGCATTAACGATCTCAACTTGTCATCAATCCATGGTGACTACTGCACTTTACAGACCTTTTTCAAAGTGGGGCTTGCTCATCCACTAACTACACTAATTTGTCCATGATATGATTCAAAGCAATGTTTACATCATTTTCCAGACAGGCATTAGACCAATGTAAATCTTTAACATCATTAACGAGTGAGTCAGCATTAAACCTTTTATATAACCTGCTGTAAACAATCCTGACTCCAGATTGTGTAATCTTTCGTGTTAACGCAATCAAATTATCATTACACCCCGCTGACTCTGCCTGTGAACTCAGCTCAACCACCATTGGTTGTAGAAATTGTTGTAAAGTGAGTCACAACCTGGGTACAACTGGAAATCTTCCATAGAAATAAACTTAAGTAACTTTTAGAAAACCACTGAACATTCAGGTCACCAAAAAGGAAGATATCTTTAATATAATCTGTCACTAGATTTTCATATTCTATATACTTCCCATTAGAACCGAGTGGCCTATAAAAATAACCAACTACGTATGTTTACAGTATGGAAGGTGAATCTGTAGCCATTTTAGTTCAGTCTCTTTGTAGCACAACTGAGTACAACTTAGCCACCATACTTGTCCCTTTCTCTTATATATAACCTTGATCCGTCTACAGCCAGCTCAGAATCATCAAAAGTAGTTTCCAGCTGTGTTTAAATCAAGGCCTCAGACTATGTATATTATGCATGAAGACTAATGTAAATATCTATGTAGAAGACATCGGAATTGAATTTGAATTAAAATGATCAAATTCCTGAGCGAATTACATTATATGCACATGGTTTAGGTTTTGTCTGATGATAATTAGCTAACGACCAAGATTGTTAAACCTCTACAATTATCCCAAAATCTAGCTGAGTGTGTGCAATCGGAACAGATGTGCACACATGAACACAGAAGAGCACAAACACACTCTGTTTACAGTAACACCGAAGCTACAGCAATTATGGAGCTTCTTCACACGCCTAATTAAGACTCTTCAACCGTTGTTCTGTCTGTTGTTTTTGTTTTAATCTCTAACATGCAAATTATGCTAATCTGGCAAATTAAACATCTTGTCAAACAGATAAAAGACAATTATTTTAGATGCCTGTATTACTGTGGAAAGACGATGTGACGAGACATTTTTTTTTAACTCTGCTTCATGGTTTGTGCTTTATTTAACTGAAATGTGCTGATCAACTGTAATCTGATTACTGATCTAAGCACAGCACTGCAAATAAAATGAATATGCTCTCCAAGAGGGAAACATAAATCCCCAAACAAGATCATTAGCCTGTGTTGTTAGCTTCAGCCACGATTCTGTCCAAACAACACTACAGACTCCCGAAGGTCCTGTAACCTTTGACCCCTGTGCGGCAGAAGCGATCCTTCGAGAAATCAGCCTGATTTCCTGAAGCCTGGACAGCTTCAGCCGGCGGGTTGATTAAACAAGTCCCAGTGGCCAGCAGTGTCACAGCCGCCCAGATTATCAATCAGCATGACGTCAGGGAATTTGGTTTTACGTGGTGACAGGTGAGATTCCTCCATGATAATGCTGTATGATATCAGCTCCTCCACGCCACCCAAGATGATTAACGGCAAGTTGTCCGCACATTGTAACCACAGCGTGAAATCGATGCCTCGCACTTCGCCCTCATTTCTCTTTGCCTGTCTGTCTCTACTTCAAACTTACAGTAAACCCAAAGCATTAGATTATAGGGAGAGGAACTGTCTGCATTCATTCACTTAATATAACATAACAACTGTACATGAACAGGTCTTACTGGGATATTGTCTTGATTTTCAGTCAGATGAATATAAACTATCCCACAGTATACTGCTGAAAACTCATCAACCCTCTCAACAGCTGTCCACAGTGAGAGAAGGCTGAATGTTTACGGGGTGGTAATGGGGCAGTGGATAAGACACATGTGTTTGGTGTAGGAGACCCGGGTTTTATTCCCCACTGATCCAGCCAATGTGTCCCTGAGCAAGACACTTAACCCCAAGTTGCTCCAAAGGCGTGCGACATCTGACATATTTGGCAATTGTAAGTCGCTTTGGATAAAAGCGTCAACTAAATGAATAAAGGTAATGTAAATGTAATTTTTAGTGATACACACTATATACAAGCATTCCCTGTGCATTTAGTATCACGTCCTGTATTATGTGACTCACCAGACAAACCCCTATGTATTTTTGGTTGAAGTTTTTTTCCCCCTCACTGCCAGACAATATAAACTGTTTCATAGTTTTTAGTATAGCTATTTATACTTCTTTAGAAATGCTGTGGTTCAGTTTAACAGGATTGTCAATGTAACACTACTTCAGATTTGTGACAATTGAGAGTATTTAAGTGTTTACTTTGGGAAAGCAAGCTGTGAGAGAAGAGTTGGAAAGCTTTCAGATTATCAGCTTTAGGTCATTCATGTTAAGCACAAATAACCTTTTACATGACAATCTTTTTTTTGCCAACTTGCCATCAAATGTGCCATTATGTAGAAACTCTAAATATTGCATTAAAAATTAATAGTGTCCGTTTAACCCCTGCTATGACAATAGTGCCTGGAGCGGGGCATGAAAAGCTCATTTCTAGTTTGGATTGAGTGTTCAGGATGCCATAAAATACAATTCCTTTCATAAAGGCTGCATATCAGTGCTTAAATGAATCTCATCATGCCAGCAGCTTTAGCCATCACTATTAATAATATCCACTTTTCATAAAGCTGCTGATTTCTTTTATTTACGCTCAGTCGTCTCTGCTGGCTGCCAGTGGAAAGCGAGCCCGCATAATCACTGCTAATAAATTAAGCCCAATAGAACTGTCACATCTCATTTGGACTCATTTGCACATGATTGTGTTTGTTTATGTTCGGTCTGGTTGAAAAAAAAAGAAGCAGCTTTGACTGGCAAATCGCTGGAATTAATGAATTTCACTGCTGTCCCTCTCCACCCTCCCTTCCTCCCCACGCTGCATGAGAAATCAAACGCTTTCTCTCCGTTTCCTCTGGCAGAAATCCAACATGGTGGCGTGATCCTGAGTCGAACACAGCTGTCAGACGTCAACAGACATCTTTCTTTGATATGCTGTGTATTTGTGTGTGTGTGTGTGTGTGTGTGTGTTCGGAGGCTCTCTCCTGGATTATTAGTGTGGTGCATGTAATAAAAAGCAATCAGCTGCCAGGGGGAAAATGATTAGGCTGTATATGATGACAGGCACTGAGCAGAACAGTGAATGATCTGCAGCTCCCAAACAACTCTCCTTTCATTCCCACTGCTTCACACACATCCCTGTCACACACGGCTGTTCTCGTGTAGAAACACAGTTACAGATATTTCAGATGTTTTATGTTAGAAGGTTGCAAAACAAACCGTTCATAAATTGGTGGACACAGTTGATGAAACATAAGACTAGGAGTCTACAGCCATGTAGACTAGCCAGTGTGAGGCTGTTACGTTAACATGTTCACAATTGACACAAAATGCAGTTGCAATGTTTACAAGGGCTGCAACGATAAGTGGATGCAATCAACAACGTTGACTATAAAATTTCGTTGACACCTGATTCTCAGCAGAGCAGGAAATGTCGACACGCTGTTACAGAGATGCTTTTTAAGAGAGAGTTAGCAGTCTTCTTATTAACCAACGAAGGTTAAAATCAAAGGCAACTGGACTTGGTTGAAGATACTCATCGAAAGGACTTCTTCAGTTCTGACTGACTGGCAGGGAAACTCAGCTATTTAACCTCAGTGGGGTCGTTGGCCCGGGTCATCGATACCGCTGGTTCGTTAGTGTTCCTTGTTGTTGTGACGACAGTCGTTACAGTCGTTAAGACTACCTGTGGCCAAGACTGAACGACCATCGTTGGTATCTTCACCTGAGGCCAATAGGTTACGTTTGTTGAGTTTCCTGGGAAGTGATGAAAGGACAGCATTGTAAGTGGGGGATAAGTGGTGGCGTAGACCCCCTCCTCTGTTCAATGACGGCTTCTCAACCCTGGTGTAGATGG
>NC_060172.1:29978503-29980090 GCF_021292245.1 Micropterus dolomieu
TGGATTGAGATCTGGTGACTGTGGAGGCCACTGGAGTGCAGTGAAGTCATTGTCGTGTTCAAGAAACCAGTTTGAGGTGATTTGAGCTTTGTGACATGGTGCATTATCCTGCTGGAAGAAGCCATCAGAAGATGGGTACACTGTGGTAATAAAGAGATGGGCATGGTCAGTAACAATACTGTCAAGTGGTTATTTGAGTTACTGTTGCCTTTCTGTCACCTCGAACCACTCTGCCCATTCTCCTCTGACCTCTGACATCGACAAGGCATTTTTGTCCACACAGCTGCAGCTCAATGGATGCTTTCTCTTTTTCAGATGGTCCTCTGTAAACCCTAGAGTTGGTTGTGCGTGAAAATCCCAGTAGATCAGCAGTTTCTGAAATACTCAGACCAGCCTGTCTGGCACCACCAACCATGCCACGTTCAAAGTCACTTACATCCCCTTTCTTCCCCATTGTGTTGCCTGGTTTGAACTTCAGCAAGTTGTCTTGAACACGTCTACATGTCTATGCATTGAGTTGCTGCCATTTCATTTGCTGATTAGCTACTTGGGTTAACATATAGATAGGTAAATATCTAGATGGCTTTTAACTGCATAAACAAGACAAATACAAATCCAATGCATTTGTTAAGGAGGAGATGGGGTGTGCAACAGTTAAGTGAGTGGAAGGACAGAATTTTGTTTAGTTATATACACTGCTCAAAAAAAATAAAGGGAGCACTAAAATAACACATCCTATATCTGAATGAATGAAATAATCTCATTAAATACTCCTTTCTTTACATAGTTGAATGTGCTGACAACAAAATCACACAAAAATTATCAATGGAAATCAAATTTATCAACCCATGGAGTCAAAATGAGGCTCAGTAGTTTGTGTGGCCTCCACATGCCTATATGACCTCCCTACAACGACTGGGCATGCTCCTGATGAGGTGGCGGATGGTCTCCTGAGGGATCTCCTCCCAGACCTGGACTAAAGCATCCTGGACAGTCTGTGGTGCAACATGGCGTTGGTGGATGGAGCGAGACATGATGTCCCAGATGTGCTCAGTTGGATTCAGGTCTGGGGAACGGGCGGGCTGGTCCTTAGCATCAATGCCTTCCTCTTGCAGGAACTGCTGACACACTCCAGCCACATGAGGTCTAGCTTTGTCTTGCATTAGGAGGAACCCAGGGCCAACCGCACCAGCATATGGTCTCACAAGGGGTCTTAGGATCTCATCTCGGTACCTAATGGCAGTCAGGCTACCTCTGGCGAGCACATGGAGGGCTGTGCGGCCCCCCAAAGAAATGCCACCCCACACCATTACTGACCCACCGCCAAACCAGTCATGCTGGAGGATGTTGCAGGCAGCAGAACGTTCTCCACGGCGTCTCCAGACTCTGTCACGTCTGTCACATGTGCTCAGTATGAACCTGCTTTCATCTGTGAAGAGCACAGGGCGCCAGTGGCGAATTTGCCAATCTTGGTGTTCTCTGGCAAATGCCAAACGTCCTGCACGGTGTTGGGCTGTAAGCACAACCCCCACCTGTGGACGTCGGGCCCTCATACCACCCTCATGGAGTCTGTTTCTGACCGTTTGA
>NC_060172.1:29980190-30015979 GCF_021292245.1 Micropterus dolomieu
TGGAGGGCTGTGCGGCCCCCCAAAGAAATGCCACCCCACACCATTACTGACCCACCGCCAAACCAGTCATGCTGGAGGATGTTGCAGGCAGCAGAACGTTCTCCACGGCGTCTCCAGACTCTGTCACGTCTGTCACATGTGCTCAGTATGAACCTGCTTTCATCTGTGAAGAGCACAGGGCGCCAGTGGCGAATTTGCCAATCTTGGTGTTCTCTGGCAAATGCCAAACGTCCTGCACGGTGTTGGGCTGTAAGCACAACCCCCACCTGTGGACGTCGGGCCCTCATACCACCCTCATGGAGTCTGTTTCTGACCGTTTGAACAGACACATGCACATTTGTGGCCTGCTGGAGGTCATTTTGCAGGGCTCTGGAATTGCTCCTCCTGCTCCTCCTTGCACAAAGGCGGAGGTAGCGGTCCTGCTGCTGGGTTGTTGCCCTCCTAGAGCCTCCTCCACGTCTCCTGGTAGCGTCTCCATGCTCTGGACACTACGCTGACAGACACAGCAAACCTTCTTGCCACAGTTCGCATTGATGTGCCATCCTGGATGAGCTGCACTACCTGAGCCACTTGTGTGGGTTGTAGACTCCGTCTCATGCTACCACTAGAGTGAAAGCACCGCCAGCATTCAAAAGTGACCAAAACATCAGCCAGGAAGCATAGGAACTGAGAAGTGGTCTGTGGTCACCACCTGCAGAACCACTCCTTTATTGGGGGTGTCTATTCCATTTGCACAACAGCATGTGAAATTGATTGTCAATCAGTGTTGCTTCCTAAGTGGACAGTTTGATTTCACAGGAGTGTGATTGACTTGGAGTTACATTGTGTTGTTTAAGTGTTCCCTTTATTTTATGTGTGTATGTGTCTCCTGGTTTTCTCAGCAGACAATTTTCCACAAGAATGTGATTATAAAGTAAAACCCACATGAGGGTCCTTGTAACAGACTGAGTTTGTCTAATCACAGTCATCCCATGATGTCATTTTCACAGCAGACACAGATGTTACCAATACAAATAATGATATCTCCGTTGTCCGACAGTGAGCCAGCATGTACTATACCAAACCCCTGAAACTAAAGCAGCTAAATGGAATCCGGCCATCGTCCACTCTATGAATACCAAAAACACTTTTGTATTTTTGTCACACTCATTTGTTAAATAAATGCATGTCATTAAATGCAAGGAGTCACAAAACAAGATGTTTTTTGGACAATAGACATCTGTTTATTGGTTCCCAGGATTCTTGCAAGAAGTTGAGCATACAATGCTCAAGAGAAAAAAAAAAAAGCTTATCAGTCCTAAATTTAGACATCATAGCCAATGATGCCTCCTTTGCCAATGCACTCTCCAATGTAGAACCACATCAACACTTCAGTGGCCACCAGTCCATTCCTGAAAGCATCCTGTGAGGAAACAAAACATTGAATTAGATTTGCTTCTGGAGAAATGCATCAAGCTAAATCTAAGATTAGCCACAGATGATCTTCCTGTCATTGTTTTTCTGGAGGATTGATTAAATCATGTTTTCATTTCATACAGCAGACTTTACCAAAGAAAACAGAATAATGACATAATAAATTCTCAAGTGTTTCAGATTGCAGAACATCCCCTCAAGTTCCACTCTATAAAACCTCTAAACCCATAGTACATTATAGTCAAAATCTTTTTTCTATAGACTGATGTGATCTATGTACTGTAGATCACATTAGCTGATTTGCCAAGGTTTTGTGAGCTGCACAGCTGAGATTTTGGTCTCCACCATTTTCATAAGAAAATGTTTTCTGATATAAGTTTTTTTTTTCCTTTTAAAGAAAACAGTTCTCAGAGATGTCTCCTGAGTGACCAAGGTATTCTTTCACAACATGGTATATTTTAATGCTGAAACATTCTATTCACCTCCATTGATTCTACAAGGATTAAGAATATAATATTTTTTGTAAACCTTTGTGATGAATGACATTTACAATTGAAGAATACTGCACACTGGTTTACAGTTCACCATGGTAGTGAAATCTTCATGGCAACAGAGTCTTCGGGATATCATAAAGTATCCACTTCTCATTAGTTTGAATGTTCCCTACAGATATTACAGTCTAGTGTTCTCTATGAATGTAGGAGACATGTCTTGAGAACCAGCTCTGAAGTCGGTATGGGACATAAAAAAAAAAAACATAATTTAGATGCTTGTGTTTTCAAATGATATGGCATGGCATATTTTTAACCAATTACTGGAGATGTACATAAGTTCTATTTATACACACAGAAAACAATCAAACACAACAAGGTCGTAATAGCACACGCACCTTTACTGTTGTCTGACCGAGACGTCCTGTCTGGACACCCTTGATGAGGTTTGTGGCCCCCTCGATGGCCTTGGGGATCTCGGCAGGGGAAGGGGGGACAAGTTCAACACGGGCATAGTGCCAGAAGGTTGCTAGCCGGGGTTTGGAGTAGGTGACAGCGGCTAAGAGAGAACAAACATTGCAATTACGACTCTGTTGCAACTAAGTTAGCTTTGAGCAGCAGAGCTCCCTTGCATGCTGATTAGTGGCGTTAGCCACTTAGCTTTAGGGCGTTTGCTAATTGAGTGTAAACAATACAAATAACGCGTGCCAGCTAGCAGAAAAGGAACGTAGACAGAGCAAACAAAACAACGTGAAATCTCATTTCAGTGTTGTCTGCACCGAGTAGCATTAGCTAACGTTATAGCCTCTACATTCAATTGATGGCTGGGTCTCGGGTGTAATTGACAGCGTCGGCCGAGGTGACGTTAGATGTTGTCAATAAGGATGATCCTACCTTCACTTAAGTTCCCCATTATTGGATAAATGTTGTAACTTAATAGCCACCAAATCAACTTACCGCCGACTAGAGTAGGTACTTTAGCGACCAGCTTTTGCATTGCTTGTGCCATGTTGACGTGTTTGTCGATGCTAACTGCTTCCCCGGCTCCTGCTAGCCGAGTGAATGTCACCTCCAGGACCAGGACCCGCGACTGCAGCTGACCACAGAAGTGCCTGTACAGAAAGAGCCTGCAGTGCTAACATTTGTTAAGAAATATACTCTTCTTGTATAATTGTAGTTTACATTATATGATGACATGTTTATTTGTCATACAACATTTGGACGCCCAGAATTTCAACAGAATTATATTCCCACTCTCCTCACAGTGTTTAGCCTTATAGTTAAGTTAGATAATCCATTATGAGTCAATGCACAAGTTACATTTTGCCAAATGGCCTCTAGAGGGCGCAGTAATCTGTATTGTTATGGTGGATCATAAACAGTATTTAAATACATTAGATAAAGATAATTAAAAAGGACATTAATTAGACATGTAAATAGGGGTTAAAGTGTATTTATAAATTTATTTTGTTCTTTATTTCAGAAGGGATCATGTACGTTAATCAACATCCAAACAAAATATAAATGCTCCCGAGTTAGCCACAGACTAGTTTTCATCGGCTTATACAGACTGCATATGGAAACATTTTATAATGTAGTATACTATAATATCATAATACCCTTTAAACATTGGCTATTCAACAAGAAACAATGACATATCATATTAAGGAAATTTATGAGATCCATTCTGGGTCAAGTAGGCTATACCTTTCCAGGCTAAATAACTGGGAAATTGATGAAAGTAACAGCACATAGACTATACTTGGGAGGGACAAGGTCATCACCCCAGAGCATGATCTGTCCATCAGATCACATCTCAGCCAAGAGCCCAACTCCACCAAATGATGTCATGGACAATCAGATGTCTAGTGTATTTGGTCAGATCAGTTACATGAAAATCTTGATTACATACGTTGTGCTTTAACACTTCACATCAGCACTTTCACAATTGTTTAAAACTTGTATCATGTCATGTTTCATGTCATGTTTCACATTGCCATTTTGTGTGTTTGTAATATGTGTTTAGGCTATGTCATTTATGGGAGTTCAACATGGCAAACGGTTCTGAATATTCATATTCATATTATTTTAGCTACATTTGAGTTATATTCTCAATTCTTAAAACACATACACATAATCCTCCACTCACATCCAAAACAATACAATTTACACTTTTTATGTAAAATTAAAGGGCCATACCTGTGTTTTTCCTTAATTATCATTAGTACTTAACATAACTGCTGAACACTTTCAAAATGAAAATGTGTTTGGTGTCGAATGTGTTTCTTCTTTCACACAGGCACTGGGTTCTATTCATCTCAGTCCAATAAGAAATTTGGTTTATAGATGTTATGGTCCTTTACACTGTGGAACATTTTATTTATTCAGTATTTTATCTGATTGTGATCATGTGTGGCAATTTTTGTCTAAAACTAAACGTTCTACATCTATAGATTTATAACACTGAACCAAAAGACATTTTCATATCACACTACAAAATGTCTTTGTGAGTTGACACTGTTACAGTTTCATCTTGTTTATTGTATCTGTTTCATCACGTGGATTCCTTTGTGAAACCCCGGGATTAGATTAGATTAGATTAGACCTCCACGGCCAATATAAGAACAACAACAAAAGTTGAGTTTTCTTGTTCAACTCAGTCTGAAGTCTCTTGTGTTGGCAGTATTGTCTGGAAGAATGTCTTCAGAATTGTGTGAGCATCTTTGTTGCTTACAGGAATGTAATCTCATAATTTTCATCCTCCTGCTGAGATACAAACAAGAAAATGAGGTAAAGATTATATTCACCGATTAATTGAAACATAGATTATGTACTAGGTTGTTTTTTTACTTCACTCACTGTTAAATCTTTGGTAGGTGAGCTAGTCTGCTTCAACTTGTTGTAGCTAGTTTTATCCATGACTAGTAAGGTAAGAAAATGTCCTCCTTCCTTCACAAGCATAATCACATCTTCCAGATATTTTTCTTCCACATTTTGTCCATTGACTTCCATCACCACATCACCCACTTGTAATCCTGTTTTGTACCCAGAGCCCCCAAATGCCACCTACAGGAGAAAAAACAAATCTACCAACACATTCGACAAAAATGTCCAGTAACGAGGTAATGTTCACCAAGTGCAATACAGCACTTCATCCCCACCTGGCTAATGAAGGTCCCAGCACGCTTTGGGACACAGCCCAGGTTAAAGCCAAACCCCACAGGGCCTTTTTGAAGAGAACAGTGCCTAGGCTCGCAAGAGCCATCTACTTCTTTTTGTGGGGACTGCTGTGCTGCAGAGGCTGGTTCGCTGCTCTCCTTTTCTCTCTCATCAGCATCATCCTCACAGAAGAGAAGAGGCGATAGACCCAACTGTAGAAACAAAAATAAGGAAAGAAACCGTAAACCCTGACTCTTATCTGATATGAATTGCGTTTAGATGTAGCTTCCAAATATATTACTGATGTTTATATCTTCATCTCCATTGTTTAAAGAAACATCTGATAAATCATTTTTTGTTTAGCTTGGACAATGTTGGGGTGAGCCACATCTCAAGCATTTGGAGAAATAAAATCTAAATAAAATTGTGTTTCCTAGCATGTGGAAAGTGATGCCTACCTGGGTGTAAAACTCCATCCCCTGGGGAGTGATGGTGGTGAGGGAGACTTGTTGTCCACTCAGTCTCACTCTCTCTACAATCTCCTCATGTGACAGTGATTCCACTGACTGTCCATTGACTTCCAGCAGCAGCTCTCCATCGTGCATACCTGCCCTCTCTGCTGGACTGCCACTTTCCATCTTACGCAGAACATTAACTATTATTGGAAAATACACAGATATTTTAGTCGAAGACTAGACTCTGGAATGCTTGTGTTTGAGTTTTACGCTCTATTTGTCCTCTCACATGTGCGTCCTGATGGCGCCTTTTCCAGCCGAAGTAAGAAGCCGTAGCCCTCAGGCCCAGAGATCAGGTGGAGTTTTCTGGCTCTATATGGCAGGTTGTGTGGAACAGCCATGGTGGGCAAGATGGGCATCCCCTGTCGCATGTAGGTCTTCTCACTCTCACTGTCAGTCACTAGGATGGTGATGTGATTGCCACTTTTTTTCATCTACAGCAAAACATTATTTGTTACAGCCAGACAAGGCTGGAGAACATCAATCTGGTAATTCTTAGTGGACCTATTGTTTGTATCTGCCGAGCTGCTGAGCTGCCAAGCAACGTTACACTTACTACAAACATGCACACAGCTACACACACACACACACACACACGGTGAAGGAAGATTGATTCAACAAATGAGTGATACAGAGTGAAATTGTAAGTTGTTATTGATTATTGCTTGGTTAACTTTAGCTACATTTACTTGATGTAATGGAAAGGGATAAGAAAGGAAAGGATATTTTAGTTGACTATGGAAAACACTAGGTAGCGTGAACGCCATTGATAAAACCTATCTATATAGCCTAACAATGTTGTTGTCTGTGAAAACTAAATGTCATAGTGTCCCTGTTAATGCTGTTGTACCAGTATATCCTTCAATTTATTGACCAGATATTGGAAGATATTTTAGAAGAGAGAGAGAGAGAGAGAGAAAGAGAGAGAGAGAGAGAGAAATAGGACATTGGCAGGGCAGCTGATTCTGAGGTCAGCAGTGGTCTACAGATCTAAGGAAATGTGCGTTGTTGTTTTTTTCTTCTAACAGTAGGCCGCAGTTGGCAGGTCTAGGTACCAAGGCATATCCTAAACTAAATTATTTTATAATATTTATTATATATGATATCTTCTGATCCACTTAAATTTCTGCATTTATTGGCTTTAATAAATTAAATAAATATGTAGATGTAAATGTAGACTAGGCTATACATGATCATATACCCACAGATATACAAACACACAGATTAATATAATATAACATAATAAAATAATATAATAAAATGAAAGCAATCATGCATACATACTCCAAATCTTTTATACCTTCCGCCATCAGGTTATTAAATTCAGACAGTAGCCACTCTAAATAGGATCCTTATCAACAGCTTACATGATAAAGTATTTGTATGCAAGCCAAACTACAGAGCAAAATCACACTCTGATTAAACCAATCTACAGTGCAGTAACAGTAATTAGTGTAATTTAATAGCATTTTTCAGACATGCAACTTATCTAATAGAGAGAGGAATTAGATATGTCATTACATTATCACACATTTGCATGAGCAGACAGATAGCATTTAAGTCATTTTTGTTAAATAGAGAGGAATTGGAAAAGGAGAATATGGCTGTTGCTTTTTACTTAACATCTTGGCTTCTTCAGTAACAAAGACAGTAGACAGTAACAAAAGATGCGAGCGCAAAGATTTTGCAAGCCTCCCCTCCCCGTTCAATCCTAGTGACATCCCTGTTTAATAACCAGTTTTAGAGTAAATGTCAGCAAATTAATAATTATTAATAAAAAGACTTCATACCATCTTGCTGAGTGCAGAGTGTGTGAGATCAGACACTGTTGCTCCATTCATCCACACCAGGTGATCTCCTTTACACACCCCTGCCTTTTCAGCTGCACCTCCTGCAACCAGGCTCACAGAGTAGCGACCTTTCTCTCCTGCAGAGCAGAAACACGAGGAGCAACTGACTAACACTGCACCGACATCAATTAATCTCGTACCTTGAACTCGTGATTACCTTCCATTGGTGTGAAGTTGATGCCCAGACCTGTGACAGGATCCCTGATGATGTGGCAGAGTCTGGGTGGCTTGCAGCCCTCGCACTTATACGCCATGACCAGACCTCGGAGGTCTTTACCACGGGACACAGCCTGCTCATACTTCTCCCCATCCAACACTAATAAACATAACTGGTGTCTGCTTAGCGTTATCTTCCTAGCCACCTGATTCATAAAAAGGGAAATACATTAGTTGCTGTTAGATTCCCATCAGTTCTTTGGAGATGCCTCTGACAATTCAATAATGCAGGGAGGTCATTTTACCTCTGAGTGAAGAACATCGTCAACAAAGCAGTTGTTGACTTCCAGAAGCCTGTCTCCATCTTTAAGTCCACTGCGCCCTGCCACCCCTCCTGACACAACATTTCTGATTATGTGACCCTGGTGTCCCCTCTCCACCCGCAGATGGAAGCCATAGGACTCCCCTCCCTCTCGTTTAAGAACACACAGATGTGGGCTGGGTGTCGACATAGGGTCTGAGCAGGAAGAGACAGAAAAGTGCTGTCAAACTTTAGAGTGACAGTTCTGTGTTTCAGACCTCATGATCTGAAACACAGAAGATCATGAGAAATGTGTGTGCAAGATACCTGCGTCGTCTGTGATGACCATCACTGGGTTGTCTATTCCCTCTTTAGGATTAAATGTAAATTTCCTGCAAAAGGAGTAGTAGAGACATTTGACATAAGTGTTCGGGTTAAACTACTGACTTTTAAATTTGGTACGAGTACAAAAAAGAACAGCTGTGCACTTTAAACCTGCAGCATATTTTGTTTCTAATTTTCAACCAACATAATCAATAATTTGCATCAATTACAATTAGATTACAATTTTTAGTGCAGATTAATTGCATAACCTCACCTGTATTATTATTACAATAACAACGGCATAAATCTATCTGTGCACAGTAGGCCTTATCTTATCTTAGTAATCTTAAAGATTACTCTGTTCCAAAAGTCGACATGTCAAGCCAAGTCATTTATAATTGCAAAGCTGCATATACTAAACATTAATGTTATATGGTTTGGGGGGTACGTGAATGCTGTAATTCTGTTCAGGCTAAATGTCTCTAACTTTATTTTTATTGGTAGCTGTATAGTGTTCACATTTCAGTTTGACCTGACTTTGAAAAAATGACGAGGCTATTTCAGAATGTATGAACACTGCTGTAAGCAATTAGATGAAAAGCGTACTTACTCTGTTGAACCTATTTCCATCAAACCTTAAAAAACAGAGATCAAATAAATGTAATGGCTGTCGGAGCATAATATTTAGGTAGTGAACTTCAACATTCACACATTTCCAAACATATTTACCATATTTGGTAGAATAGTGTGATATGGTTACCATATTCATTTTCAACAGATAACAATGTTCGACGCAGCAGCACAAAACATACATCATCAACATTAACTTTCATTTGCATTATGATATATTGATTTGAACTTACAGCTCTGTGAACGTCTGCGTGGTTCTGTCTGCTAAACTTGTGAGGTACCAGCTTATTTGAGCCTTGGATGACATATGTGCTGAATACCAGCAGAGGCACCATAAAACAGGGCTTGACTTTTGTGATTATCTTTAGTCTTTGTACTCTCTAAACAGGGAGGGGATTAAGGAACATTAAAAAACCTTAAAGTTGCAAAAGTCTGATGAATATGTGACAGATAATCAAAACTTTTGTTTCTTTGTGGTTGGTGGCTACATTATTACACCAGGATAGCTGAGATAATGATACATTGGCTGTGGAAAAATACACTTGAGCCTTCTGATAAAAAACATTCTGATACACAGAGCGCTGACCCTTGTGCCATCATGCACCGAGCAAGCGTCAATCAAGGGCAAGAACAATTTAAATGCTGTTCAAGCAAAATAGTCAGTTCTTGACACCTCATAGTTTTCCAAAACATTCCTCTTACATGAAGGGCTGAATCATTATTTGAACGCTTTAATCATATATATCTGAGTTGAGTGTGCAATTCCCATTTGCGCAGATGACATTGCTTTATATTGTGTTGCTGACTCTGTCTCTCCAATTAGCCATACAGAAATTTATGCACTTTAATGCACTACAAGATGCACATACTAATATTAAATTAGCGTTAATGAAAATAAAACACAATTCATGCAATTCTCTAGATGCAAAGATACAGATTACAGTAACATACATTTTTCCAATTTTTAGAGTCACAGAATGCCAATATCTGTGCATCTGGCTTAATGAGAAATTAACATTGAAACATCATATAGTAAACCATAAACTGTGACTGAAAATTAGCTTAGTGTACAGACACAGAAGCAGCTTCCATTTTAGCTGGTGAAACGATTGTTGAAGCAGTTTTCCTCTCAGATATGGATTGTGGGGATGTCATCAGGCTGCTGCCTCGACTCAAGGCTAAAGACTCCATTTACCTCTCTGCTCTCAGGTTCATTACTGCACTCACCACTGCACTTTGTATGATAAAGTTGGTTGGCCTTCCAACTCTGAGAGAAATAATAACTAGTGGCACTTATTTATCTCCCTTGTTGTTAAATTGCCATATATCATCCTTGCTGTTCTGGCACAGTGGCCTGTAATTAGCTGCTCCAGTGATTGGTTGATGTTCCAGCAGCCTTGAACCACAGCCGATCCTGGAAAACCTGCCTTTGCTGTTAGTGCAGTGTCCTCATGGAATCATGTTTTCAAAAAATCAAAACACACCTTCCTACCTCTCTGTGTAATTGTTGACTCTGTCTGTCTTTTTATTATGTTTCTATTAACTGACGACAGGGCTTTGACATAAAAGAGCATGTATATGCTCAGCCAACCTACCCTGTATAAATAAAAGTTGAATAAAAAATAAATAACAAAAATAACTGGTTCCCGGTTGCTCATCCTACCACCATTAGAAGGACTGAAAATGTCTCAAACACTAAAATAAAAACAAACCGTTGTTTGCAATAACGTAACACATCACATCTACACGGCAAAGCAGCCCCTCTCCTGAATAGCTTATACCACAGGCACTTTGGTGTGCTAATGGGTCACTGTTTGCTTTTCCCCACCATAAATCTTGTTTTAAATGTACTCGGGCATAGTTGTTCTAAATAAACAAACAACAAGCTGGTGAATTTCAACCAGGGTCTGCTGAATAATCACAACCTTATTTCATAAAGATGAGAATTTGTGGGTGTAAATGGTGATCACAACAACTGGAAAACAGCATTTTTAAATACATTTTTATGTACTTGGAAGTGCTGTTCAAACAGATAGAGTCTACTTGTTCAACAAGTATAGAAACCAAGTAAAGTGTTCCATTCAAAATGTCATTAGACACAAAGACATAGACAATGACGTGATTTAAATTTGATCCTAAATGCAGCAGAATAAAAAAGAGGGCACAGGCATGAGAAATACACTGAGAGTTCAAAATGTCAAAACAAAATGTAGAAATACGGTAAAATACACAGACAAGAAGGACAACATGGATGAGGCAGCTCAAATAAGATAGCTGGAAAACAAAAATCAGGACATTGTGAAAGGTTTGAATGTGTTACCTGTATTTGATCTCATGTTGTGTCTCTTACCCATCAGCTCATCAGTCACACACCACACAGAGTGACAACCGCGGGAGTACTGAACACTCAAAAATTTATTCTGACCCCAGAGAGACTCCTCCCTTTGAGGGACACCAGGCTTAATGTTTAATCTGTGTGTGAAATTTGAAGCACACATACCTGTGTGTAATTTCTGCTTTGTATCGTACCGTTGACAAAGAGTATGAAATGCATGAAAAGACTGTTCCTTACAGTGCTATCTCAATGAATGACTTGCATCTTGTTATTGTGAAAAAAACTATCTGTGCCTGTTCCCATGAGAATCACATACGAGCCTGACTGTCGGCGCCAAGGTCAAACACTCAGTGACAAATGGCACAAACAGATCAACATTCCAATAAAAATAACAGAGTAGTGATTTGCAGTTCAGCAGAAGTAATTGTTGCCAATGCACATGGTGAGCATGACTAAGAACTGATATACTGGAAATACAGATAAAAGAAGGATGACGGAGAGTGATGAGAAATCAAAACAGTCGTGTCTATTTCACTTGAAGGTATTGGAGAGAGGAGCTTATTAAATGGATTCATAGTTTTGTCTAAGGTGTACAGTGGTGTTTATAATTCTAATATGTACAATAGTGTCTGCTCGATAGCATGTCTGCACTCCTGTATAATTTTGTACATCTGCTTTTTTATACTGTGAAGTGCATTTTATATTTCACTGCACAAGCTCCCCACCCAGTGTTTTCCCTGTGCGTTTTTACCGATTATTGTTTATTGTTCTATTTAGCACTGTAGTCCATGTGACATGAAATTTCGTTCCCCTGACTATACATATGCGGAAATGACAATAAAGCTGTCATTAAGTAAGCCATTTCATCACATTTTTCTCCTTTTCCCATTTTTTAACTAAATTGATTGCGATGCTTCTTTGTCAGCATCGTTGCTCACATTTCTCTGGAAAACATCGTTACAGGAGATATGAGGAGATGGATGTGATGACTTCCAGCATCTTGAACGTTTATATGAGCTCAGGTTTTCAGAAATGATAATGAGTCAAGACCCTCAACTCCGATCTGCTTTCCTGTGTTCTAAAACCTCGAAAAAGACAACAGTAAAAGATCAACATTCCTGGTAAACACCATAGTTTTAACATGAAAATTGGAATATCTGCCCCAGATTTTAGCCGTAACTTATTAATAATGTCTGACCAAATACAACTCAAATACCATAAACTGCGCCTCCCACCGCACACACATGCTCATGGCATGACCTCTCACATACTGAGAGTGTCTCCCATGAACTTAGGCAGCGACAGTATGTGCACCTCTGTCCGAACAAAAAGGTTTTATGTGGAGAGATTATCTTTTAATACAATCCCAGCACCCATTATGGTTTATTTGATCAGTTTCAATAACATTCCACCCAGGACTGTGAGTGTATGGCTGTGTGTGCATGTGTGTGTAGATCCACCATGCCAAGTGTCACCAAAGTGTCACAAACCTGAATTGTTCTTCTTCTTTTTTTATTTGTCAGGGACTTTGCAAAAGAAACACATTGTAACAGGTTACAATAACTTGGGACAAATTTGTAGCATAAAGGGTTTCTGGCTAAAGCTAATTTGCGCCCCCTTTCCTTCAGGTTATGAATGTGATTGCAGTAATTAATTTGGTGTCCAGAAAACCTTTTTGGTTTGATTCAAATTACAGGTTATATTTGATGATGTTTTAAAAATACACCTCTGATTGGAACATTTGGTTGCTTGATTATTAATAATATGCGATTCCTTTACAAGGCAGTTAGGTGTTTTGGAGAGGAGAACTTGCTGCAATTCAGGATAAACTAGACAGGCTTGTACAGAACTGGCACTTCTGCCTCTGAGCATGGCAAGTATTCAGATGTTGTTAGGAAAGCACTGTGTGCATTGATTAGGTCACAAAGCCACAGAAGGTGAGACGCTTACTAGTCGTCAGTTCACCAAGATTCTGACAGTAGAGTATTCTAGACATTCAGTGCCACCTGTTGAGCACACGGTACTATTGTATATTTCAGGAATTAGATATGCAGTTTATCATCATGCTTACAAGTGCTGTACAAATTCAACTGCACCAAAAACATACAGTTCCTATGATAGAATCATTCATTTGAATGTGAGGATAAATGCAAGACTTCAGCAAATCAAAACAGTATCTGATTAAAGTCAACAATATCTAATTGAAGCCTCATTCCACTAGATGGCAACAAAATCTAAATAAAACCTACACTGAAAACAGTTCTAACCATTTCAGTTGAAATTATATATAATTTCAATTAAACATGCTAAGGAACATGTATTTATTGTTACTTGATCATGTTCCAAAACTGGTGTCAAGCTAAGTCAGTCACAAGCTCTGAACCTCTTGTGTGTTTATTATTTGGGAGAACAGGTTTGACCTCCCTACTGTACCCTACTGGTTTTGAATTGTGATTTTTACTATGATGAGGGCAGCTGACTCATACATACATGTAACCAAATTGCAAAGACAGCAACAGGTCCCTCCTTAGGTTGGTATTTGTAACCCATGAAAAACTATCTTGCAAGGTGCAAAGGCCCACACACAGTCAATTAGTAACTTCACCGCAACTGATGTTCAAAGGTTAGGATACAATATTCTGTGTTTTTTTTTTAAAAAGAAATGAAAATATGTGACTGAAGATGATTTCTGCAAGCATTATACAGAATCAGAATCAGAAATACTTAATTGATCCCCAAGGGCATATTTGTTTTGTTACATTTGCTCATGTGACAAGACATTCAAGAAATAGAATACAAATAATAACAATATAAATAGAAAATGTAGTAACATAAAAATAAAAGTTTGTAGAATTATGTAAAGTATACTACAGTATGTGACAGAAGTGTGATGATGAATAAATAATAGTAATAATTCAATTCAATTCAATTCAGCTTTATTGGCATGAATGTCAAACAACAATATTGCCAAAGCTATAAAACAAATACAAAAGAACAATTCATTTTATACAGTTTATTAAATAAAGTCAATAAAACAGTAAAAGTGTGTTTTTGAGTGTGTTAAAATAAATAAATAAATAATGATGATGATGATGATGATGATGATGAGTACTGATAATGTTGAGAGCTGTAGTGGATTTAAATCCTTAAAGAATCCTTAAAAAAATCCCCAGCATGTCTTACAGTTAAATTTAGCACATAGACAAAATGTTGTTTACAAGTTTACAATAGTGGTATTACCTGACAATGAGAGAGGAAGCTGAATGAACTTGAACCTGCTAAATGACTAACACAAAGAGAGAGAAATAATAGAAAGTGTATTTGTGCACAGTATGTTTGTGTGATGGCACTCCCCTGACCTCCACCTTCTTAAAGTGGAGAATGACAGAGAGGAGAAGGAAAGAGAAAGGAAGAGAGAGAGAGAGAGAGAGAGAGAGAGAGAGAGAGAGAGGACTTCTATGGGACTTTTCAATCCTGGTTCTGGATCCAAGTTTCAGTCCCGCTCAGTCATCCCTATTGGGATCCTCCCAGCCACAGGAAGACACAGAGCTCCCATCTGTGCCTAAATCCTTGCCAAAGCACTGGAGTGTACTAACGGTCAAAAATCTGTAATGGAGACAGTTACCTTTTTGTAAGCCTGATCCCACATCTCTCAAGTCCAAGCATGGCTGCTCTTCTGTGGACCTCACTTGACTCCTTGTTGGAGCTACCGGAGATGAGATGCATTAAATACAGATGAGGACTTCCTGATAGACAGTCTGTGAGGAAAGACCAGAGCAAATGCTGCAGAACTACCAACACTGCCCTTCGTATTGCATGGAGCCTCAGGCTAATCTCAGCCTCATGTGGGCCTGTGTGACATCCTTGCAGAGAGTCCAAAGGCCACTCTTTTATCGTGACACACACATGGCTTCTCTGTTAGTGTCTGTGTCTTGTGTTTCCTCGGTCTGAGAATCCATGGCAACAGGAGCGTGAATGGTCTATTCAGGATTGCCTCCACCACACCCTCTGCCTCTGAAACTATAGATCAGCAAACAAATTGTACAGTTGGTTTGGTCCAGGTTTATTAGGCTTGGTCCCAAGTGGAAAACAAATCTCAACAATTTAGTCTCAGAGGAAAAAGAACAGGCAAACTGCTCCATGCAATCCTCTGTCATCTCAGCATCTCAGACTTGTCTCCTTTGAAATTCATACATTTGTGTCAGCTTTTTAGAGGGGGGAATCCTCTATTTTTGAATGTAGTGGGCTAAGATTTGTAGCAAAAACATTGGTGATAAATATAATTTGTGTGTTTTAAATGATAAAACACACAATAATTGATAATTGATAATTGAACACTCTGTATTCCTTTAACATGAATAAGGTTCCGTTTACGATGCAGGAATTCTTTCTTGAATGTTTTTGCAACTTACACATCCAACCCCCAACACTTCCTCTTAACATTTGATTGTGAAATGTGGCTTTTTTGTTTGAGCAGTTTTGGCCAGAGGATCCATCTGGGTGGATCACAATCACAATCAGAACAGATGTTGTCTAGTTTGACTGTGATGATCTTGGACGGATGCTCTTTGGAGAATTCATTATTATGACACCACAGAATAACAAAGTAATAACATAATTCTTAGCCCAATTTGATGACATTTCATTTTTGTTTTTAAAACTAACTTGATTTGTTGTCTGTTAATGGATCTGCAGTGAAAGTATCTAAATGCACAAGACTGATGTTACACTTTTGAGTGTTTAGACCTGATGTACTTGTTCGCCTCTAGCAATTGGTGAAAAAGCTGAAGTTGAAATTGGATTTTTATTTTAGAAACAAGTTATGTTTTTCCTTTGAGGCCAAAAGGAGACTAGTTGCTTATGTCTGTGTTGGACTATGGCGATGTTATATACATGCATGCATCCAAGCAAAGCGTACACGCGTTTGACACTGTCTACCATGGAGCACTGAGGTTTATCACATATTTTAAAGCCTTTAATCACCATTGCACCATTTATAGTCTGCATTGTCCACCCATAGACTTGACCACTAGCATACTTTTATTTATAAGGCTGTTTTTGGTCTGCTTCCATCTTACCTAAAGATCTTCATCCATGAGAAAAGCATCGGATGATCCTGTCTTTTTGGTTCCACATCTTTCTCCTATTTTCTGTCCCTAAAGTCTGTACTAAATTGCCTGAATCTTGGGAGCTGGTCTCACTGGATGCATTTAAAGTAAAATGACTTGGTAGGCACATCTGGCTGTAGATGTTTTGAAAATGTTTGTCCTGTAATTTATTATTTATTTTCATTGTAAATTGTTGTATGAATGTTTTTATGTCTGCAACCCTGATAATTGTGCTGCTGCTTGTCTTGGCCAGGACACTCTTATAAAATAGATTATTAATCTCAATTAGACACCTGTAACATAAAACATATGTCTGCACTGCTAGTAGATATTTGGTACTGATCTGATTCTTTCATGTGTCTGGCATCTCTGTACCAATGTTTTTAGATTGACTTAATTTTACTGTTATTATCCAGTAGATATTAACACAATGAAACTGCTATAGTATAGTATTCTGGTTTGTAGTTTTACGCTCCCCAACTATTATAGAGACAAATATCATGTGCTGATTTTCCTTAGACCACTCTTTTCTTCAGAGGCCATAATTGCTGGCTCAACAGAATGACATCTCTGCTAAAAGGTCAGCTAGTATGAGGCATGGTTTTCCCAGCATTCAGTTTTACATTGAGCAATAAGGTTACATCCTCTGCCAACAGAAATTGTGGTTGTAAAAAAGGGAAATGATCACTTGGGTGCACACTCCACCCAGCAGATATTGCATGTGTCTGACCAAAACACACAAATCCTGCTTACACACTTCAATGAAGATCATTATTTTATAGCCTATAGTTTTATTCTCTGATTTTCTTGAGAGAATGACATGAACTGATTCTTATTTCGAACATTTGAAGTTATATTTTTGGTGTAAGAAGATACATTTGGTTCTCAAAAAATGCATATTTTGCTTTGATTGGAAGCTGGGGCCATGACATGTTAGTGGGCGTAGGACAACTATGTCAGCATAAAAAAGCTGCCTGCTTGTCTTCCTGTGTAATAAATGCTAAATTATGTGTAGTGGGACACTACCACACACATACTGCATGCACATGTTTATGTACATATAAAAGGTTTGTCATTTACATTTTGACAGCAATGTGGGTCCAAATCATCACTATGGGTGAAAGTTCATTCCTTTAAGTGAATTATGGATGGTTACCAGTAATCTTTAACGAAAGGCAAATAAATCAAGGTTTAGCAAGATTTATTATGATATGATAAGAGCGAATGCGAGGCATGCTGACTGAGAGCATATGAAATTTAATTTATATACAACTATTAATGTTGAATGGGCCTAGATGGTTATTGAGCGCAACATAACGTTGAATTTCTGGCTTGGGTTCAGAGTGTTCTGATTGGCTGAGAGGAACAAGTGTACAACACGTAGGACTGACGTGAATTTAGAAAGACGAATGATGTGGCAAAAATCAAAGGGCGAATAGAAAGAAATAGTTCCAGTTTTACACTTGTTCTTATAGACTTGTATGTTGAAGTCTAGTGACGCTGTTTTGTATTTGAAAGAGGATATCATACACTGTAAATTTACCAATTAAATAGTAATTATACAAGCCATAATGCACTTTAAAAAAAAAGTTAGACTGCATATTCATCCGCCTTATTGAATGCACTTCCATTTCCGGGATGTTTTCTCTGCTGACCAACCTCCACCGCCATTGCAGGTCCAGGGAGTCGGTGTAGTGGCAGTCAGTCGTTAGCCAGGGAAAGCCCGCAAGTAAACAGTTTAGGGACGAATAAAAAAGTACTATCACACGGACAGTACGTTTTACACAAAGCTTAGAAAAAATTCATTTGGACTTTAGACCAGAGGCTCCCTGGCTGTCCGGCTAGGATCTGAGAGAAGAAGCCGTAGTTTGTTAGCATTAGTAGAAACCGGAGGAGAGAGAGAGGAACCGCCATGGCTCAGATCCTGCCTATTCGCTTTCAGGAGCACCTGCAGGTACGGATGAATGAATGGTTAGATTGTTAGGTAAAGTTAGACTTTAAGTGGCAATCACTACGAGATTCTCTGTGTCTCCAGAGACTTTTCAAACACAAGTTAAGGATTGCTAACAAGCTAAGTTAGCTTAAGCGAGCTATGCTAACTAGCTTGGCAGGGTGGATGACGTTTATCTTAGTTAGCATCTAGCCTTCTTGCTAACGCTAGCCACCCTTGTTCATGATATAAATGACGATAGTCTGCAATACACAAACAGAATGTACATACTTTACATATTGCTATTAACTCGTAATCAGAAACGTTGTGTTAACATAATCCTTCCTCGTGTATCGACCATGAACAAATTTCTCTCTGAAAAAGTATTTGTTTTCCCGGAGCAACGTTAACGTACACACAAATGCTCACTGCCATGTCAATACTGCAACGAGGATGAGTATTAGAATAGCTGTAAATGTAATAAGTTATTCATTATCTTATTGCCTCTACTGAGTCGCATTCTGTAGGTCACGTGTCATCACGTAGTAATGTGACTGATTAATGGAAAAGTGAAAATAATAATTTTACTTTTACAGGTCACTTATTGATGTTGCTTTGACAGGTTGTAAAATATGCGTCGTCCTATAACTTTGAAAGTGATTATCAGACGCCAGCAGCATATCACGTTGGATGGTTGTAGAAACGGTCATGTGGTGTGTTGGTCTGACCCATGTTGAATGACTTTTCCAAAGTTCTCTGAGGCTCAGACATTTACTGATAATGACTTTTGTTTCTATTGTCGCGTAAAATCTCCCTTTGATACGGTACTAAAGCTGGTATTACAATTTCCTTAAACTAGACAAGGTGTTTTCCTTGATTGTCCTGCTCTATGTACTATCTGATCTGTGCTCACTTCTTGGTTTAAATGGCCACACCTTCAGTACAACCCCAATAAAACTGCCATTTGGTCAGGTTGAGGAAGTGGAAACATTCATTGCTCTCTAAGCTTGTGGATTCTGTAATTCTGGCTTTCAAGATGTAATGAATAAATTATAATGACTTTTTGTGTTGCAGTCTAGCTTCAAATGAGAAATTTGTTCGGGATGCCTCAAGAGAATAATTTATTCAGTCATTTTTACTTTTTTTTTTTTCTAGCCCAGGCAAAAAACATAAAGCTTTGGGCCTCACAATGTTATGACATTGATTACTTTGGACAAACTGTAGAGAAATTATTTGTGTTTCAGGCTTTTCATGTTGTTTATGTAGTTTTCCTTCATTGATATGAGGCTCTGTCTCAACACTTAGAATAAGTAATAGTGTTTTGACACTGATCTGATGAGGGGTCATAGGTCAGGGTCAGTACCATTGGAGTTGACTGTGACTTTCAGTATCTTGCTCAGTGACAGCTCAGCAGAGTGAATATTTGAACCCATGCCTTTTGATGTTATATTTTACTCCTGCTACTACGAAACTATCACCCTTCTTACAAATCATTTAGAATAGTGAGGTTGAGTAAGGTACTTGTAAGGTACTACTTCTTGTTCAAAAAGTGCTGTCCATAATGTTAAAGCAAAAGACATGTGCAACAATTCACCAAAGACACAATGTAACACAGCAGTCTGTTATTGCCATCTTAGTTTATGTGACAGCAGTTGATGAGTTAATATGTGTAGGCCTAAGAGATTGTATGGAGATTGAGCTTCACAAAGCTATGCAGAGGTCTTTTGTGCATACAGTTACAATAAAATGATTATGGAATTATTTTTGACTCCTTTTGTTAAGTCCCTTTGATTGCCGGAGTGGGAGTGAAAGGAGAGCAAAATACAAGTGGTGAATTACTGTGGGTACTGTGCATTAATATTCAACTAATATTTTATCTTCAGCCAAGGGAAAGGGTTGTGCAAGCAAGCCCAGACACTATATATTTGCAGTGAAATTATACTAGTAGCTTGTTGACCTTCACACTTGTTGATATTTTCTAATTTTATGTACTCTTTTCGCATAATAACTTATAGCATTTTATTCAGATTACTTACAGTACCGCACTGTAGTTGTCAGTGATATGAACTGCCAGGCTGTGACTGAAGTGTGCTTTCCCTGATTTATGTCATTGGCACGTCACAAGGTCATTTTGTGTGACTAATCAACTCCCAAGGGATTTCCTGCACATATCACTAATGCATGACCTGCATATGCTGTTTCATACATGTTTCACAGAATACATCCCTTGAGCAGATCATGCAGAATATTAGAGCTGGCAGAAATGACCTAAAATCTACATCAGGATAAATTGTGAGAATCACAAATGTATTTTCTGATGGGTTTGTGCTGAGGAGATGTCTATCCATTAATCTCGTGGGCTGTCAGTTTGTCAGGTACTATAAGATGCTGGCATGGCTCCTCACAAGAGCTCCCAGGAAGCAGGAAGGAAGTTCTCCTAGCTTATTGGTACAGTAGAGTCACATTAATCATTTACCGTATCCACATTTTGAAGATAAAACTTACACATATGATTATCTAATTGACATTTCGGTATTAGATTTCTCTGGATCTAGTGTAGGGCGCTAATATACAGAGCCAGCTGGCTTTGGCAGCTTAGAAGCAAGCATTTACCTTGTTCTGTGCTCTCTCTCAACCCCTCCCCCCCTCAAACTGCAACTGCAATTGTGTGTCTGTCATCCGGTCAACTTGCATAGCTTGCATTTTATACATCATCTATTTATATAGTATATTGTAGACTCCAGTTAAGGAACTTTAAAAGCTCAAGTGTGAAGTAAAATATCTGTAACATGCCTGGTGCACATTAGAGGAATTACAAATCTTAAAACGTGGAATACCATGTATCAGATTACTTATTATTTTAATAGTAAAAAACTCTTACAACAGATGATTCTGTGAAGATGCAGGACCCCACACTTGGCGTTCACATAGACACATAGACACTTGTACTTGTGTGTGCCATATTTTGCACAGCAAAACAAAAAAGAAGAATCAATCTGTGGATGAACTCGTGGCTGAGAAGACTAAGTCAGCATGGGTTATACATTCTATAGTGCGAGCAAGTACACAACATACGGTTGGTGACGCTTCCCGGTCAGCTCACATCTCATTGGCTATTACGGGTTTCTGCTCAATATTTCGTTGCTGTTACCTTTCATATTACAGGAAATAATTAGGCGCATGATTAGTCTCATCAACATGAATCAATGATTCGATTGGGAACACCTCTGCGAATTCAGAAGGTGCAAAACAGACCCAGTATCTGCCCAATTATCTCTACGTCGGCCAGCATCAGGAACTCTCTACGATTCTCACACAACATAATCTGTGCACTCAGTTTGTCAAGCACTCCGCTTTCTACACATATGCTATCAAACCAAAAATATGTAATGTTAAATGAAGGACGTTCAAATACGAATGGCAGCACCTAATACTGCCAAGGAGCTTATAAGTGCTACAGTTCTGATCAATCAGGAATAGGGATGGGGATCGAGACCCGGTTCCAAAATTTCTCAAAACCCGAAAATCAATAAGGTTTGAGCTTATCGATACTGCTACCGAGACTTGCGGGTCCTATGATGTGACGTTATGTCTTGAGTGTCAAATCTGATTTAATTTGAAACTCAATGGATAAGGAAATCATCAGGCTGCAGTCTCTGCCTGCTCACTGTCGGCTCCTACCATAGACTGTATATTAAAAGGCTCCTACACACACGAACACACACACACAGCAGCAGCGGCAGCAGTGCCAGAGGCTGCGCCGTTGCGGTGGAATACGGTGAGTGTAAGTTAACGTTAGCTCCAAACTACTGTAGCGTTAGTTGATGACAGCTACGCTCGTTAATGTAAGTACGTGCAATAAAACCTTTGCAAGTAAAAAGACGATACTTGTCTGTAAGGTAATGTTAAACATGTAGAAAGGGTTAATTTAATCATCTCGGTCCTCAGTATCTCATCCTGTGTGTTTTATTACAAGCATAGCTAATGCTAGCTTGGCATTAGCCAAATGTTAAAAACAAGCCAAATAGAAAGCTGTCTGTCTGGAGCACAGACTGGTCTGTAGTCTTAAAAACTCAGCTGCTCCTCCTTCTACCTAGTAACGTTACCTGCAGCCAGCGAGAGAGGAGGAACTGATACAGGCTGATGTTGTTCTTTCTAAATGTCACTCACTACTTGTGATGTCAGATAAAGTTATTGAGTTACTTTGCTGTTGTAAACATTAATGTTGCTGCTCTAGAAACAACATTTAGCTGTATTTAAAATATTAAATTAAAAAAAACCAGGGAATTAATGTACTTCAATATGTTTATTTATCGTTATCTCATGTCAATATATAATGTATATATTGTAATATATAATGTTATCGCACATTGAATATTTTCCTCATACCATGCAGGCCTACCTCCCCATTGGGTCTGGTCTTGCCAAATAACCATCACTAAATAATAGTAAAGTATCGATAGTGGTATTGATAAAGAATCAGATCGTTAAGCAGTCTCAATAAGAGTGTCAATAAAAATTAACGATCCCCATCCCTAATCAGGAACCAGTATCACTTTAAGACTTGTCCTCGATATCCATCCGTACCTGGGAGTTGGCTGTCTGTAATCATTAAAAGTGGCTCTTGGATCCTGTTTATGTAATGACAACATGGTGCCCATTCTTTGTTGACAAAGGCTTCCTTTGCAAATAGTATTTAGTAAACAGAGTTTGACAAGCCAGATTTCCTTTCTTGTGCCAAATAGATGATTTGAGGAGGGAAAAGCTTTAGCTTATCAAATACTGTTAAGTCAGCACAGTATTTCACATACGAGTCCATAATGACATGTTACTGTGGATTTACTTTCTCTGCATCTATGGATGTTTTGTATAGTATACACAATAATATGCTGTGTCTACAAAACATGTTATCGATTAACACTCTTGACTAAACCAGTTACAAAACCCCCACCAAGAACCTTTTTATTAAATGTACAATATGTAGTTCACATTTAGAGTCTCCCGGAACGTCTAGCAATGGTGGGGTATCATACACAAAGTTTGTATTTTGTAAAGGCTACGAGATTTTATGATAAGAGCCATTTACAGGAGTTTTCCTATTTTTATTGTAGGCTGTCTTTCTGTTAAGAAAACATTTTACTTCATCCAACAGTGTTAGCCCCATAAGCAGATAATCAGACAGGTTGTCGACAAACCCAGAGTTATCAGAACTTTTTGAACTTTTTGGTGACAAAGGCAAATATAAAATGATTATCCTATCTTTGGATTGCAAACATCCATTACTTTCATTTAGTGGACACAGTATTGTGACATCCTCAGAAAATACATTTTCTCAAACACTATGTTTTGGAATGTAGATGATGATTATGATTAGCTATGTATGATTGTAGCACCATTGTTTCATTGTCTAAGGAAAGCTGTGAGCAAAATTTACAAACTGCCCAGAATGCTGATATGAGCTAAAGTAGGGCTGGACAATAAAACAATAACAATAATTATTGCGATTTAATGTTTTTCAATAACAATATAACAAATGTTCAATAAATATTCAATAAGTTTTTTATTTATTCACTTCACATTCACGAATTAGGACTTCATTCTTTTATTAAGATATTTTGGTGAGGAAAAAGCTCTGAAAAAGCTTTTACTTAATGTGTTAACAAAGATTTTATCATAAATGTTTTACCTCATATTTGTGAAGTGATCCACTGTTTGGCATCAAGTGTTGACCATAAAGAAGAGTTAAAACCACAATTAACAGGTTTCTTCAACTTTCACTCAGGAAAGTGAAAGTTCTGGGCAATTTGTAAATCAGCCTTTAAACTCGAAAGAAATAACGATTTGATACTTATCCTGATATTTATCTATCGAAATATATGAAACTTTTTATCGTGATGACATTATGGCCATATCGTCTAGTCCTAAGCTAAAGAAAAATAAATAATTCAGTTCCCTGAATGCCCAGAAAAGATGGGACTTGAAATCTGGCTGTACTATTATTAAATCCATATAAGTGTTGTTTGATAGAAAATGTAATTTGAGGGATACGCCTCTGCCATTACATCCCCACTGTTCGTTCATTTTGCCATGCTCTTTAAATATGACCTTACAAGGTTTGCAAGTTGCACTTTGAACTGTGCTTGTAACAAGCTGATATCTCGTGACAGGCTGGGGAGGATACAGATATGCTGAACACTTGACATTCTGCAGCCTAAATGTAAGATAATAAGGCGTGCATTTAGGGGGAAAAGGAAACTGCATTTCCAGAAACCATCTCAGCAGAACTGGCTCAGAGTGGAGATGGACAAGCTCCAGAAACCCATGCACCCCCCACCCCACACCCTTTATCTCTTTATCTAACTGTAGAGGCGGCCCTCTTGCTCCTCACCCCAGTGCTGGTCACATGTCCCCTACCAGTGTCACATGGTGGTGGAGGAGGCAGCACTGGGCAGGCCTGTTGTTTCAGTCCTGGTACACAATGGGTCCCTGGTTTCCTGTTGTGGAGCATTGCCATGAAGTGCTGCAAGCCTCAGCACATTACATAGCACATCCTTCCCTGCACTGCCTTGAACTGTACATGTGCGGGGCACACAGGTCTTTTTTTCTGCTGAGCAAAATGCTGCTTTCCTTAGAAGGAAGAGCATACAGGTTAAATCAACAGATGGGACTCCTTGGGGTCATTAGTAAAAGTTTAAATCTGGCAGCTGATTCCTTACCTCAGAGATCCAGTAGCAACAATCAGCTCAGTTTTATGGCTTTTAACGGGACTCTGTTTGACTTGGCGTCCTCACGAGAGAGTGCCCTCTGAGATGGATGTCTGCTATGGATCAGCAAATGCGCAAGAAAATATTATCATTTGGTCTGCATGATGTATCAGTTATTTGTATTGAGCAAGAGTTGCATAAACAGTGTTTTGGGATTTTGGAACCTATATTAAATGTAGGCCTGAGATTGCGGCATTTACTCAACTATGCTCATGCTAAAGAAAAATAATATTTTCAAATTATTTTATGTCAAAGTTAATGTTTTCACATTTTAGTCGTAGTACTTAGTTTCCCTTACATTGTTTCAGACACTAGGAAACATTGTTTAGTAATAAATCAGAACACGTACCAATAAACTATAATTTGTTTAAACGTTGTTTTGTTTTCTTAGTATTATAGTCACAGCAAACAAGAAACATGGTGGTGCTGTATTCGCTGGTATAAGCCTAGCCCCTAATTAAATATGTATGCGAGTTAACTCCATGTGGGGATGTTCATTGCCTTATTTTCCCATTCATTCTCATTTCCTGATGATGGTTGGGCTTTGCGTGTACTTAAGCTGATGTGTTTTGGTTCTTCTCTGCAGTGCACTTGATCACACTGTGAATGGAGCTCATTTCAGAATGTCCTGCCCTATGATCTGGGCTCCTGCTGTGCCCTCAAAGTGAATGTTTATTACACCAAGTCCATGTATGACATAGATCAGGGCTGTGACTGTTTGTACGCTTGGCCACTGTATTTTTTTTCTGGTGGCAAAGAAGAATGTGAAGGGTACTGTGTTACAGCAACTGACTTTATCTCTCATTGGCTTTTTGAATTTTATTATGTAGACCTTGATAACACGTACAAAAATATCAGTTAGGACATACTTTATCAGTAACTGTGGCATACAATATGTCAAGTAATTTCCGCAAAGCAGTAGTTTTTCATCATGCTGACTTGACTGTAAATCTTCAATAAAACATCCAGTGAGTTAGCAATAAATGTTACTCATTTCCTGCCACTATCTTTACAAAATGTTCATGTCACCTAGCTGGGTGGAGGTTTAAGTGAGGCTCACATAGTTTTACTTATTTGTGTGGCACTTTTGCTTTCTCTGGTGCAAACATTTTGCCTTGTGGAGACACTAATTTGGGACATGCCCTACTGTAATGGCAGGTCATTGAAGGTGCAGTTCTGGAAATGATTAGAATGGAGTGGGGCAGAGAGGTGGAGTTAATGGTTTGTCAAGGCACTAATGATAGTAATACCTTGTAATAGTGAGTCACTAGGCCTGTTGCTTGCAATTTGT
The DNA here is from genome assembly GCF_021292245.1 of Micropterus dolomieu. Lineage (NCBI taxonomy): Eukaryota > Metazoa > Chordata > Actinopteri > Centrarchiformes > Centrarchidae > Micropterus > Micropterus dolomieu. Next base: position 30,006,458 of record NC_060172.1, read on the forward strand.
TGCTGCCATTGGACTGGCTCGCTGTTCTAGTCTTGGCAACATTAGCATTCAGGTACTCGTATAGTGATTATTCCTACTGTCCTATTTTCTCTCTATTAAGTTTTATTCCATATACTTTCCTCATCCTTTCAAAGTTTTAGACATTGCTTCTTCTTGTTTTCATTAGTATTTCCTTTATAAACTATTAAACTCACTCACCAGATTAGTTTCTTGATTTTCATGCTAGAATGTACATGATACTTTCCTTCTCACTCCCTTAGATTGCTATCCAGTCTCTCTTGTGCTCTCCTCTCACTACTGAGTTTCAAAGTAGCCGTTGACGTATTGAAAGGTTTTGGGCTAGCATCTGCCCGTAAAAGCTTGTGCTAACAGCTAAGCTAAAAGCAGCAGCACCAAGGCAATGGCAGGCTAGACTAAATGATTTTCCATATTGGTAGTAACTCCACTGGTTTGACCTGCTTTCACCCAAATTCCTGCTCATTGATATCACAGCAGTGTTAGCCCACAGCAGTGTTTTACTATGACGTTTCCATAGTAAACAGACAGTAGTACCATATTTATTGTGATTAGGCTGCGTTGCTCTTTCCTGTTTTACGAATGCTTTTCATGTGAATCAAAGGGCTTCCTGCTGATCCCAGAATAGATGGCAGATGGTAGAGAGTGAGCACGTAAATCTGTCTAGAAAACTATTGTGTAATAAGAAAGGATGACCCTCCTCTTGTGCTGAAGACGTAAATAGGGTTCAGAGATTAGAGAGATGATTTAAAGAAATTCAGACAATTAGATCATGTTTAGCAAGTCCATTTCAAGGAAGACGACAGTTTTTACAGTGTTTTGATAGAGCAAACTAGAGCTTAAAGATATGCAAAAAAAATTTTTTTTAAATGAAATTGCGATTATTTGAACAGATGTTGCGAGATGAGTTACGATTTTATTGGGAATGGTAGTTTGTGCGTTTTGTGATTATGAACATGATTTGTAGGACGGGGCACAATGCTACATTTAAAATGGTATTGCTGTGACACATTTTATCTTTATCAAGAAATTGAAGCTTCTGTGATTTGGATATTGCATTGTGATTAGGATGATATTTCGATTAATTGTCCAACCCTAGGGCAAACTATTGCTACTCATTACTTAAAGCAGATTTTTTTTCAGTGTCAAGGAACAAGTATATTCTCCCTGCAGGCTCTTTTCCCTTTGTCTGGTGTTTGAATAAACAAGGCTCCCGGACTGGACAATGGCTGTGATAAGAGGCATGGGAGTTACAATGACGTTACTGTATGATGTCACCCACTATGGCGAAAGCTTGCTCCCGACCAGTTTTCAGTTCTTTCCTCATAGCCAGTAGTAACACTTGTTCTGTAAGGTAATTTATCGCAATGTCATTGAGAGGGAACCATTCTTTTACACTAGTGAAAGAATGTGGGTGGGGCAGGGCTGGGGGTAGAGGGTGTGTCCTGTCATTGATAAAAGGGTTTTGTTGAGCAATTCCTGAAACTGTGGTTTGTGTTTGCTGACTCTAGGACTCAGTTATGCCAAATTGCTGACAGTGGAGCTACACATATTAGCAAGCCTTGAAATGAGCACTGGTCACCAAACATGTGTAAAATGTATCTGTGGCTGGTTAGGCTAGTAGACCCAATTAGTTTCACAAAACTACTTGACATTTGGAAAAATTAAATTAGAGGGCTACAAATTATGCTTCTTGGCTCTATAGCTGGTCATTAATACCTCTCATTAAATTACAGAACACAGGTCATTCAAATGTAAATTTAACATTTCGATGTTTAGCTAATGCCATTAGCTAAAGTCTTTATATAATTTTATTATAGAGTTATCAGTTATTCATGACCATGGGGAGACATCCAAGTTCAGCTGCGTATTATAGAGATGTTTTGTCAGATTTGGTCTCAATTTAGATTTCTGCAGCTGTAAACACAACTTAATGCTGCTGTGTTGCTGTAATAATAATTTAAACAAGTTGATAATTCCCTGTTAAAAAAACACCCTCCTTGCAGTCTTGATGGGAGGACATTTTACTGGTAGCTAACTATTGAGAGGCAAATACTTAATGACAGCAAAGTGTCTCCAACTAAATAAATGTATTCATGCAGATTTATTCCTTTTTTTTGTGTAAATAAATGTTCAAGGTATAATCATATGACTTGTGATTGAGTCTGGTAAGCCCTATGGCAAATGGACATTATGTCACAACAAAGGTGCAAATAATTGACCACAACAAAATCGTCTAAAGATTTATCTGCAGAGCCACTGTGTCTGATCAGAAAATTATGATCCAAATAGCTTCACGTAATTACACATGTAACATTTGTACAACTGTGATGTATTGCTGATACGCTGTGAAAGTAGAGGAAGTTGCAACAGCAAAGCATGGCCTATAGGAAATGTTTTCAGTAGTTTCATTTCCTTCAGGTTTACTTAACAACTGCGTTGCTACTTGCATTTTGTTCGCAGGAAGACACTGAAATTCTGCATTTTGTCACTTACCATGTCTTTATTGTAGTAGAATTTGATTTGCATGATAGATGGTCTTGACACTCCTGCCCAGAGCTGTTTTGGCACTGCCCTCAGTAGGTAGTGCTGTGTCAGGGTTAGTGTGAGGCAGGCATGATGCCCTGTTTCCAGCCTTGGCAGTAAGCTGCAGAGCTTGGTGGTGTCATAAGCTGCAAAGCATTTCAGACATAGCCTCAGGCTTTTGTTTTTATGCAGTTTTAGGATTTGAATTAGCGCTTCATATGAGTTAGCTTAACATCATGATCTTTTATCACCGGTGATTGTCAGGCCAGGTGTTGCCATGTTGGCCTTGACAAACTATATCTTAACTAAATTCAAGAAGTTGCAAGAAGTCGGACCTTGCTAAACTGCAGTGAGACTGCAGTGAGACTACAGTGTTGTGTAATATAGTTGTGGTTTCCTATTTGGCCCATGCCTTGAGATCTTGGCTTTGGATTAGCCCTCCACCCAGCCCAGCTCTGTACCACTCTAGCTCCATGTGTCCAAAGAGTTGCTACTCAATGTCAGGCTTGATGACCTCATTGGCTGGCTGTGGTAGTGCAAAGCAGCTGAGCAGAATCAAAGCCTTCTTGTTGGACACTGTTGCTGCACCAGGTGTTTTAATTCACTTAACTGTTAAAAAAACCATTATTACGGTACACAGTGTTAACTAAGTAACTGGGGCTCTCGAGCTCCCTGACACTTGAAAGTCACATCCTGCTGTCTTTTCTTTCTTTCTTTTTATTTTTCCATATGGCTGCTAGAGGGTGACATGAGAGGATTTTCACTCATCTCGCCTCGCCCCCCCCCCCCCCCCCCCCCCCCCCCCCCCCCCAAAAAAAAAAATAATTCTGTCTTGTCCCAATCCTCGAAGAATGACTCCCATACCAGAGTAAAATAATTCAGAAAATAGTGTTTATTCATATTAGAAATGCATATTTATATATAAAAACGGACATCTGAATCCCGTACTACCCAATTCAGTTTAATTTTTGTCCTGTCCCAGTCCTGTGATAAATAGTGAAATTGACTCCCATCATGTGGGAATTCCACCGGAATCCTGAAAAAAAAGTCAGCCTCTAATGGCTGCCTGGGCATCTCTTGGGAAATACTATACCTGTTTGCAGTGAAATTAAAATAAACTATTACTACCTCTTCTCAGCAGCCTGGAGATGAGATTGTGGCAGGAAGAATGTGATGTCAATGTTGTCATTAATTTTCTTTGCAAATGATATTTAACTGTTATCTTTTGCAGGCCACTTCTGTTCAGCCTAACATGCCCCCCATTTTTTCTTTTAGCTCCAAAACTTAGGGATCAATCCCGCCAACATAGGCTTCAGCACCCTAACCATGGAGTCCGATAAGTTCATCTGTATCCGGGAGAAGGTGGGCGAGCAGACACAGGTGGTGATCATTGATATGGCTGACCCCAACACACCTATCCGCAGGCCCATCTCAGCCGACAGCGCCATCATGAATCCAGCCAGCAAGGTCATTGCACTTAAAGGTAAGGCAGTGTATTGGCATTGCAGAGGCCACATTTCTCTAAATCAGTGTAGGAATTAGCACAGAAAAGAGAGCGAGAACTACTTTATATTACTTCAGTGTTGTATTTTAACTAACCCCCTGTAAGGGACCTGCAGCATTCAGTTCTGACATGTTTGGTCAATATAGTGACATTATCCATTTAATAATTAAGAGTATTTCAAAATTATTTTCATCTGTTTATGCCCATATACATCCAGCTACCTTAGTTTTCTGCCTATGAAGTAGGTTTTATTGGCCAACATGTATTGTTTTTTTCCAAACATTTGTCCTGTAAATATTCAAAATGGCATATTTTTATTTTTTTGTCCAACATCCATGATTGCTTTGACTTTTTTGTTGTTTTTGTTTTTGTCTTTTCTATGTTCTTTTTTTTTTTCTTTACTGCTTTCTTATGTGTTTGCAGACGGTGAGTTGAAATTTAACTACTTCATTGTGGAAGTAAAATCCTGTTTTCAAGACCGTTTTTATGAAATTATCCAAACTTATCCCATTCAGTATTGCCCTCTTCAGTAAACAAATGAAGAGTACAGACTATATTGGTTTATAGCTGACATGACTATATCTACCATTGTGTACCATTGGATCATTTAAACCCTGGTTTTGGTACATTTCTCTTTAAACCTGTAAGTTAATGGCCTAGCCTTTAATATTTTTCATATTTCTTAACCCATTTCTGGATGATTCTGTGGACCTGTGATCCATATCTAGGCCATTGGAAATATTTCTTTGTAAACAGGATTTAGCTTTCACAGCCTTATAGCTTGCTGGCATTCCATCATTTTTATTACATGTACAAGTGATTAAGAACCTGTTTTACATGTGATAATGGTCATTTTAATTCACATTTCTTCTCAATTTCCATTTGAAATCCATGTCTTCTTCCATCTGTGTGATGTGGTAATTACCCAAACCTGTTGTTTCACTTGTTTCCCGCTGTGTTTAATATTTGTTATTTAATTTAGCAACTTTTGACAAACTCGTGGTTCTCTATACCAAGGGCTGAAGATTAGTATTACCAGACAGCCTAGACTTAAAGCGCTGACTTGCAACTGTGTGGGAAGTCTCGTGGCATCTGACCGCAGGACTGGTTTGATTTCACATGTTCCTGGTGGGACATTGTTCTATCATAAGTAGCTCCAGATGAGGAATGAAATGAGTCAAGAAGAGACTTTAAAAAATAACCTGTGAGGCTTGCTCGTCAGGGTGTGAGAAGTAGAGTTAAGGAGCACTTTCTCTTCAGCAGATCCATAAGCCTAACCGCCTTGTGTGTCCATCTGTGTTCAGCTCTTGGCCTTGGCTCTGTCCAGCTATTAAAATTACACTTTATGAGCCAAACAGCTTGTCTTAGGATGTTTTGCTGAACTATCTCTCTGTGGTCACAGTATTATGCTATGAAATGAGTGGATGTCTAAGGCCCCCTGGTCATACAGGTTTTCTTCTAAAATGATTTTGATCAGTTTAAATGATCCTTAGGGCGTTGACATGACCAAATTATTAACCCCTGCTCATTGTACTTGTCAAATAGTGTAAAATACTAACTAGTCACCTAGTGAACATCAGTTAGTGTTAATGTTATACATTGCGGAGTGAGGAGGTAATAACAGGTTGATTGTCCTTTTTGTTTGGTTAATGCAGTGGTGTCGATGGTAGAAGAACTTTGTAGGTTTGACAGTTTGTGTAAAACTGGCCCTCCTCACTTTAACATCCTTTCTTTGCTGACTGTTTTCCCTAAAGGACAACGTACAGTTATAAATTGTGTGCGGAGCTTTTCTTGAGTTGTAGCTCATTGCTGATAAACATGTGACATACAGACAAGAGCAGGAGTGACCATTCTCAAAATAATTATATCTCTTATAATGCTCCCTGGATACATGTTACACAGCAAACACATAAGGATTGTCGAAAAGCTGCAAAGAAAAAGACCACCACAATAAGCAGTAAACGGGGTCGTCCTGTGATTAGGACAGCTCAGATAATTCTTCCCGCAAAAAACAAACGAGAAAAAATGGGACAAAAATCATGAGTAAAAATAACGAGTCCTACAAATGCAGAAACATTTCAGCAGCTCACATTCCTCATCAGCCACAGCACACATGAGTTGTGTGATTATGGAGGATATGTAGTGACTGTGAAATGGAACAGTTACAGTAGGTCAGCAGTGTGTGCAGAGCTCCAGATCCATGTTGGCCCAAGCTGTAGTCCCTGGCTTTTCCTCACTAGTTTTTTCAGTGTATGGTCAGTGTAGACCTTTCCTCCCTCTTTTTCCACCCCCACTGTCTTCCCTGCTCAGTCTACCATAATGATGCTTCTCAGCCGACCTTGTCATGTGACACAGTATCGAGCCTTAACCTTTTCATGTAACCATGTCTGAAGGACGGACACAATGCGCTCACACCTCCAACAGCTGATCATGATTCACTTAAAAATTCCCTTGCTCGCTCTGAAATTTGGCTGCTGCTGCAAGTGGTCCAATCGAGACGCCGCTTTTTGTACCCTGATCCCTTGGCTTAGTGATGGCAAAATGATCTTGACGGTTGTGCTAACGCATTGGTCTTTGCTTTTTCTCACATTGTTGATGAGTACTGAATAATGAGCAAACAAGGAAGTCACACTGCTTCTTAATAAAGCTTTAGCTCTCTAAATTAACCCTAACTTAAAAAAAACAAGAAATGCAGGTGAGTAAACCTTTTCTGATCTGTTATCAGGACATCGCAGGACATTTAACTTCAATTTTAGACAAACAACTATAATCATTATTGGAATCCTTTCCTGCAACTCTTGTCTAAAAGTCTCTTAATTGCTTAAAACATGCCCTCTTCCCTTTTAATTGTGCATCCACGTATGTGTTTAACTGTCGTATCACCGTTATATACGTATTTGACTCAGATGCAGATGTGTTTGCCTTTTTTGTGAGTTGTTTTGTTTCTTGCTTCCACCCTCTGTCTTCTTTGTTTCTGGATGAAGGCTGTTCATTTGATGGGGTGGGCCACGTAGTCGGACATAACAATACATGACATATACTCAATACATTTATTAAACAATCTTTTAAGAGTTGAAGCATTGTCTTAATTACTCTGTATTCTTAATTTAGATTATACTATTTTGCTAAGAAAGAGGTAAACATATATTCAGTCATCTCACAGACCGCAAGGAGCACTTATAACCTTTTTTGTCTTTTTTTTTTTTTTTTTTTGCTCACTGGATTGTTTCGTTAAGCACATTGAAAATAACTAAGAGTTGCCTTAACTCTTCCTCTTTATGTGCTTGAACTGCACATAAATTGACACAATGACATCTTGTGTAGCCTCTCAGGAGGGCAAAATTTTATTCACTTTCCTTTCTTTCCATGCCTAGTTGTCTCACTACACTTCAGATATGACACAATTTCCGACTACAGCATGTATGGCATCCCCTTTCTATCAGTCATGGTGTCGTTGCTTGATGACCTCTGTCCCATGACTACCAATATTTCAAATTTGAATCCCTCTTTTCTATTGAAATTTGGTGTTTCTTTTCCAATGAGTGTGTGTGTGTGTGTGTGTGGACACACTGTTGTCAAATAATAGAACTTTCTTCTGGGGCCTGGCTCGCGCCCCTTTTTCCACCCCTCTAGCTGCCAAAACCCTTCAGATCTTCAACATTGAGATGAAGAGCAAGATGAAAGCGCACACCATGACGGACGATGTTACCTTCTGGAAGTGGATCTCCCTTAACACAGTTGCACTTGTGACTGATAATGCCGTTTACCACTGGAGCATGGAGGGTGACTCACAGCCTGTGAAAGTCTTCGACCGCCACTCCAGCCTGGCAGGCTGCCAGATCATCAACTACCGCACTGACGCCAAGCAGAAATGGCTCCTGCTCATCGGCATCTCAGCCCAGGTGATTTTCTGCTCATGTCATCTTGGTTTAACACAGTGGTGTAGAACAGAAACGTCTGAAACATGTGTTCATCACAGAGAATAAACAGTAGAAAGACTGTTTGCATTCATAGGTAACAATAGATGCACAGTAGCTTTGCCTTTTAGCATGAGTTAGCCACTCAGTTTGTTTTGTAAATGTATTTATGTGTATTGTTTTGCCTTTTTCAGCAAAATCGGGTGGTGGGAGCCATGCAGCTCTACTCTGTTGACAGAAAGGTTTCACAGCCCATCGAAGGCCATGCTGCCAGCTTCGCCCAGTTCAAGATGGAGGGGAATACAGAGGAGTCGACTTTGTTCTGCTTCGCTGTCAGAGGCCAGGCTGGAGGGAAGGTGAGTGATGCTAATAATATAATGGGGGATTAAATGTCATTGGCATTCTTTTAGTAAAACTTCTGAGTCTGTTTCTCACACATGTTTTTCTTTATTGACGCAGTTGCACATCATTGAAGTGGGGACCCCACCAACTGGCAACCAGCCATTTCCAAAGAAAGCAGTGGATGTGTTCTTCCCCCCAGAAGCCCAGAACGACTTCCCTGTGGCCATGCAGGTGTGGTGCACACTTCCATAATTGACCACCTGGGTCACTTTTTCAAAAAGGCAGCTGTATTTTATATCAAATATATATTGTCTGTATTTTTGCCCCATACGGTGTACAACCATAGACTGTATATAAGAAGTGGAAGTAGTCATCGTGACGTCATCTGTTGGTTTGTGGACTGCCGTTTTGAAGCCTCGAGTTTGGCCGATAGGGTGGCACGATGTTGAGTTTTTGCAACCAGCGGCACTGGACATGACAATATTTGGACGAGATGGTGGAGCAAACGGCCGTGTGTGGAACTAGCTAGCTTGCTTAGCTAGGTACATCTGTAATTCACGTTAACTGTCATTTCAACAATTTTGTCTAGCAAACAACAGTCTTAAAACTAAATGTACTCACCAGAGAAAGTCAACAGCCAACTCCTAATATGCTTTTTCAACAGCGCTTGTTAAATTTACACAGTGCCGTAGGTACGAGTCACTCTAGCCTGACTGACAGCTCACCATGGTAAGAACTTTACAATCACAGATAATCCCGCCCTGAAGCATATTCTGCTTTATGGTCTATTTTCCCCTAAATGGGACCGTAATTTACTAAATGAAAATCATGCTGTATTGAAGAAGACATGAAACTAGTGATTGAGACCATAAACTCATTAGTAAAGTGTTTACTGAGGTAATAAATCAGCTGAGAAGTAGGGTCACTTTACCATTATTTCTAATGGAACTGGTCGTCTTTTTGCAACCAGTCTGGTCTGTTGCATTTACAGACTGTAAATTTGGAATTTGGACGGGTCATTACACATTCAAATGAAGTGTGAACGTCAAATAGTAACTGCCCTTGTTCATACAAAGTGAAATCATTTGGCTTATAAAGCAAAATTCTCTCTCTATATATCTATCTATCTATCGTTTTTGTTTGTTTTTTTCCCCCACAGATAAGCTCCAAGCAAGATGTGGTTTTCCTTATTACCAAATATGGCTACATTCACTTATA
>NC_060172.1:30015999-30047625 GCF_021292245.1 Micropterus dolomieu
CCGTTTTGAAGCCTCGAGTTTGGCCGATAGGGTGGCACGATGTTGAGTTTTTGCAACCAGCGGCACTGGACATGACAATATTTGGACGAGATGGTGGAGCAAACGGCCGTGTGTGGAACTAGCTAGCTTGCTTAGCTAGGTACATCTGTAATTCACGTTAACTGTCATTTCAACAATTTTGTCTAGCAAACAACAGTCTTAAAACTAAATGTACTCACCAGAGAAAGTCAACAGCCAACTCCTAATATGCTTTTTCAACAGCGCTTGTTAAATTTACACAGTGCCGTAGGTACGAGTCACTCTAGCCTGACTGACAGCTCACCATGGTAAGAACTTTTCAATCACAGATAATCCCGCCCTGAAGCATATTCTGCTTTATGGTCTATTTTCCCCTAAATGGGACCGTAATTTACTAAATGAAAATCATGCTGTATTGAAGAAGACATGAAACTAGTGATTGAGACCATAAACTCATTAGTAAAGTGTTTACTGAGGTAATAAATCAGCTGAGAAGTAGGGTCACTTTACCATTATTTCTAATGGAACTGGTCGTCTTTTTGCAACCAGAAGAGTCGCTCCCTGCTGGCCGTTCAATAGAATGCAGGATTAAGGGACTTTGGCGTTGGAATCACGTCTCGGACCGGAAGCTTCCCGCTTCTGTAGAACTTAAAATACTTCCACACACTGCTTTTCAGATGCTTTGTGTCCTCATTTTCATTTATTAGCTAAGTTTACCCAGAGGTCATAGCTGATAGTGAATTTTAAGAACGCCCTCTGCTGGACACGAGCAAATTATTTTAAATGGTCTGTTGCATTTACAGACTGTAAATTTGGAATTTGGACGGGTCATTACACATTCAAATGAAGTGTGAACGTCAAATAGTAACTGCCCTTGTTCATACAAAGTGAAATCATTTGGCTTATAAAGCAAAATTCTCTCTCTATATATCTATCTATCTATCGTTTTTGTTTGTTTTTTTCCCCCACAGATAAGCTCCAAGCAAGATGTGGTTTTCCTTATTACCAAATATGGCTACATTCACTTATACGACTTGGAGACAGGCACCTGCATCTACATGAACCGCATCAGCGGAGAGACCATCTTTGTCACCGCTCCACATGAGGCCACCTCAGGCATCATCGGGGTCAACAGGAAAGGACAGGTAAGAATGTCAACCAGTGGTTGTCTAAAGTGCTCAAGGAATTTAAATATATGGTTAGCTTGGCTGCTTAGTCTTGTTAATGTCAAAGTAACCAAACATTCCTCTAACTTCTATCACACATCCAGAACAGAACCATTTCTTTATTATGTATTCCTTGTAATCAGCAGTCACATGTCCAGCAAGTCTTACACTGGTTCATGAATGGAAATATTTCTATCAATTGTTGCATTGGGTAAAAACTACAACTCCTTGTTTGTCTGTTGACATCAGGCAAGCTCAGAATTTGCCAGGAGTCCTTATAAATAATCCAAGGTGTAGCGTTTCACACAGAGAGAGGAGAGACGGTTATGTCTTACTGCTTTTGCAAAGCTGAACCAGAGAAGAGAACTAGATCCAGCCAGCTGATGAATAATGTTCCAGCCAGGCCACACACCACATGAATAATTGAGAGGAAAGCTGATAGGAGGCAATGACAGATCTCTCTGTATGACGGGGCAGTGAAGTGCGTATGTGTGTTTGTACACACATCACATGCACAGAGATAGTGATCTGAGAGATCATAGCCCACTGTCTTGGCCCCTTAGTAGGTTGGTGACCAACAATATTGGTAATCTGATTATTATTACTATTACTACAATGAGTTTCCCAGTAAATTTTAACTAAATTACATTTTTTAATTTCTTTTGTTTCTTGTTGGACTGGACAAGTACAACAGTGAAGAATGTGCAGTGCAGGATGATTTAATGGTAGTTTGAAATTTGAGTCAAGGTGTAGGTGAATATTTGTGCTAAATCTTCTGATTTGAATTATTTTTATGAATTAGTGTCTGATATCTACTTTTTTCCAGTCACTATTATTGCTTCCAACCTGCCTAAACTGGTCACTGTAGTTGGTTTGTTATTGGTAGCTATGGACAAGCAGTGCCTGCTTATGTGTTACATGCAGTGATGACTGCAGTGCAGAACTTCTGCACACAGTCCAGCAAGGGACAGAGGAGGGCAAGGAGTGAGACAGCAATAGGGGAAAAAGGGCCCTCCACACAGCACATGATGTGAAGTGGGAGTCACAGCCTGGTGCCCTCAATCCTCTTAGTGCTGGTTCTCTCATCCAATCACAACCTCCACCTTATCTTCCACGTCATCAGCATGGCAGAGACCTGTGATATCTGCCCTACAGTTTTATGTGTGTGTGTGTGTGTGTGTGTGTGTGTGTGGGGCCATTTTATCACTTGATACGACAGCTCGTGTGTCATCTAACTTGGTGCTCTCTTGTTGAGAACAGTTGCTCTGGCAAGTTTGTCTCATGAGACTGATTGTATTTAAATGGTCTTTTTACATTTAGGGTATCGCTAAATATGTCGACAGCAGTGTATCTTGTCACTTAAGAACTGGCTCCTTTGTAAAGAGGATTTCTTTTATGTGTAATGTTTCTCTCACATGTTTTTGTTTGTAATTGTTCCTGACTTTAATATTAGCCTTTGTCTCTTTTGGGTGATGTATCCTCCTCCCTTACTATACCTACATACTTATGATAATCTCCACTTCTGCTCCTTCTTTTCTTTCTGTGTTTTTATTTCAAATACCTCTAATTAGTCCACCCACAGTATAGTGAGTAAGTGACTCTGCTTTAGTGGCAGGGAGAATAAGATCTAGTCACCCGTGTTAAAAGCTGGGGCACTGACCTGCTAGGCTTGTTTGTAGAGCGGGCAAACACTGGCTGTCTTTCTCCTTCAGCCCCCTGCCTTTTCCTCCATCCTGCTCCTTTCATTCGACTCATTCTCCTTTCTCTCTCTGTTGCTAGACTGCTCACAGACCATGCGTTACACTGACCCACTAATAATACATTTGCATTTAGCAGCCACAACCCAAGGCCAGACAGAGTTTAATGGAGTTTAATGCTATTGCCTACAGTTACATTCAGCTGAGCTTACTCACTCTGCTAATTTCTGGCACAGGGCGTGGAATGCGTTCGTTTCTGCCAGTGTCGTCTAGATGTATCTCAAATAAGACAGTCCATCAAATCCACTGGAGATTCCACTTTATATCCGCTTTGTCGATTGATTGGTCTAGCTTGAATTCATAAGCTTGCTAAAACTTGGAACGGTGGGGTTCATTTGACTTAATTTGATTTGAGGCTTCCTATATGAAGAAGCACATGAAGGGAAATGTTAAAAATGTTATGAAATATGGCCGCATGATTACAGTGTTACCTTTTAGGGGTGGGAGAAAAAATTGATTCTTAGATGCATCACGATGCGGACGTAGAAGACTCTGACTCGATTAACAGTGTCAAAAAAGCCATTATTTAAATGTCAATTGATAACGTATAGTTGACTGAACGCAAAAGGCGGAACTCTCGGAAGTGCAGTGCCCGGACCGTCTCTGGCGACCATTGTTCCCCCCCGATGTATTCAGCACACCACTGCTGCGAAATGAATAACCACCGACTTAATTGTCACCCAGTAATTAATATCAATGCACAAATAATGATTTTAACTCGTACATTGTGCAAGCATGGTGACACTCAACGCTTGGCAGCTATCTGTGGATCCTGTGTGTGAGGACGAGCGAATTAGAGAGAGTGAGCAGCAGAACATGACATAAAAGTTAGCAGAAGAAAAAAGAAATTAAGTTTTTGTCTGGTAATTAACGTGCAGTGTAGGTCACAGTGTGTTCGTTAATAAGTCTGTAGTTTCCCCAACTGCTGGAAAAGTGAAGGCTGTTAGCGCTAGAGAGCATACTTACTATTTACCTACTTGTCAAGAGTTGCGAACATCAGGTATAAGCTTAGACTAAACTGGTGTACAGCTCTGTCCTGTACACATACTGTACATCCTGATTATTATATTTCAGTTTTCTCTGACAACTGGTTGTTAAAGAAATGAGAGACCATGGAGATGAGGGAAGTGAAGTAAATTAGGGATGCAAACTAGTCCTTTTAAGCTAATTAGGAGATGTTTCTTTTGGATTCTTATGTGCTTAGTAATTATCCAGAGATCCGGTATAGAAAGAAATTATGCATCAAGATGCATCGATAATTGTTTTTTAATCACATTGTAGCACTCTGAATCGGGCATTACAATCGTGAATCGTAATCGAATCATGAGGTGCTCAGAGATTCCCAGCTCTACTTACCTTGAGTCTGAGCTCTAGTGTACTTTACTGAAACATTCTCTATTCCCTGTAACACAGGTGCTGTCAGTCTGCGTGGAAGAGGAAAACATCATCCCCTACATCACTAACGTGCTGCAGAATCCAGATCTGGCTCTCCGCTTGGCTGTCCGCAACAACCTCGCTGGCGCTGAAGAGCTCTTTGCACGCAAGTTCAACAACCTGTTTGCTGCTGGCAACTACTCCGAGGCTGCCAAGGTTGCTGCCAATGCACCAAAGGTACCTATCCTGTTGGCATAAGGGTCAATAAACATATCGGAACAAAAATGTAGTATCAGATCCATATGGTTGTACTTATTGCAGGACCGTTGTATTTGATTGCATTGTATTCTACCTACGTGTTTTGCCTTGTATCAGTCCTCTCACCTTCCACTGACCTTTCCCCTCTCAGGGTATCCTGCGAACCCCAGACACCATCCGTCGCTTCCAGAGCGTGCCAACTCAGCCAGGCCAGACCTCCCCCTTGCTACAGTACTTTGGTATCCTGTTGGACCAAGGCCAGCTCAACAAGTTCGAGTCCCTGGAGCTTTGCAGGCCTGTCCTCCAGCAGGGGCGAAAGCAGCTTCTGGAGAAGTGGCTGAAGGAAGACAAGGTATTGCAGATCTCCATCTCAGCCTCCAGTCACAGGAAGAGGCTCTTCCTGAGCTGCCTGTTTACATGACTCGCCTTTTATCATAGATCACATGAGAACATCCGTTATGTAAAGAATTTGGAAAGTGTCCCTTAGAAACATTTGGGTGGTTCAAAGCTGCTTTAATTTTTTTTGTCATCCACATATTTACCATATTTTACTATAAATATTCTTTATGTCAGTATGCTCTCATTGTGTCATTTGGCACAGTATAGATGTGCTTTCATTGTGTATATAGCTTTTTTGAAATGTATACAGATGCAGTATAAAAATTAACATAGATAAAAAAAATATATATACACGCATACATTAAATGAAGAAAAGAAAAAATCTAAAGAGATAGAAAAGAAATAAAAGAATAACACTGTATACTTGTGTTAAAATTATCCTGAATTGCTTCCAGTGCTGACCTTACTTATCCTGCGTTTCAGTTGGAGTGTTCCGAGGAATTGGGTGACCTGGTGAAGGCAGTGGATCCCACCTTGGCTCTCAGTGTCTACCTGAGGGCCAATGTCCCCAACAAAGTCATCCAGTGCTTTGCAGAGACCGGTCAGTTCCCCAAGATCGTCCTGTACGCCAAGAAGGTATGTCAGTCTGAGATGGTATTTGAGCTCTATATTATAATTCCCAAATGATGAAATGAATGGCCAGTAAAGACACACCATATGAAACAGAAAACCTTCCCTAATTCAAGAGTGTCAATAAAGTATATAGCAAAAAAATGTCAAATGTTTGATGCTTATATGAAGTTTTATGAACTTAAGAGTAGGGCTGCGATACGTCGACTATAAAAAAATTGTGAAATTTCACTGTCGACTCATCGGTACATAGCTGCTGTTTAAGGGAGAGATAGCAATCTTCAAATTAGGAACATTTCTGGTTGTTTATTTCTAACTGCAATGCACTACAGGAAGTGCTGGGGGCAGTATCGCTTACACTGTCTTGACTGTAAAACTACTCACGAAGAAGAAGCTTTCGTGCAAGAAGCGGAAGGCAAAGGTGAAAGAGGCGAACAGCTTTTGTTTTTACAAGTTTAATCACTAAATACACTTTTGAGTGGTTTTGAGGTGAGAAATCAACTGTGTAGAATTTGAATATTGGCAGTTTTACCAAAGTTGATTTGAATTTTTCATTATTTTATTTTTAAAATTTTACTAGGCCTATTTAAAAATGTTATGATTGCAGATCAGCGCCGTAGCGTATTCGCGGAGCACATCCTCTCGCTTGTGTCTCTCTCTCTCCCCCTCATGAACACCACAGCACAAATCTGTCCGTCACAACGCTGGCAATGTTTGAGACCCAGCTTAAAAAAAAGTTATTAGTAATGAGTAATGGTTTAAAGTACATCAAGGAACATCTGGCTTGTGATGTAGCCTACAGAACATTCTCCACTGAGTTATTGCCTAAAACCTATAAGCACTTTTGAAAAATAAACTACAGGAGTAGTTTGAAAGGGAACTGTTGCTTTATTATTCTAAATAGACATTACATCTTTAGTGTACAGTTGTGGTTATAGTACATGCTTTTAATTTGCTTTTATTTTATATAGTTCCAAAGCAAAAATCTTGTAAAAATCGGTGAATTATAGGAGTATCCTGTGCTGTCTTGCCTTCTTCCCTGGTTTCCCCCTGGCACTGATACTGGTGTTCATTCTAAATAGTAAACCTTGTTCACTTAATGGTAACATTAGCTAGTTAGGCTGTGTGTTGGAGGACAGTAATTCACTTGAAAGACATTTAATTAGTTAGTTAGTCGACTACGAAAATAGTCATTAGTTGCAGCCCTACTTAAGAGCTCTTCTTGTTGGACTTTGTCAACTAAATTAATGGAGATAAACAATGGCCCTAAAATTTGATTGTATACAATTTTTGTTATTTCTAGGTGGGCTACACTCCAGACTGGATCTTTCTGCTCAGGAATGTGATGCGAATCAACCCAGAACAAGGCCTGCAGTTTGCCCAGATGCTGGTCCAGGATGAAGAACCACTGGCTGACATCACACAGGTCAGAGGAAAGGAGCAGACATTTCCAGTGATCCATCAGGAATACATACATTACTTATGAACTACTTTATAAAGTATTTAAGAAAATGTTTGGCAGTCTGTTATATCATATAAACGAGTGGACTAGGTCAGTGTTTAAGAGATTTATGTCTTACTTACCGAGATGAGTAATTTAGGAGATTAAAAACCAACTGCACAGGATGGTTTGGGTTGTACTGCTGAGTCTGAGACAGACATTGTGACCTTACATCCTGAGCTGTCAACAAGTCGACCCCAAGCTTTCCTTGATATTGGACTGGAAACCATTTGACTGAGTCACATGACATGCTAACATCTGTGAACCTCAGCTATCCTGTAGTATAAAGGAAATGCACCTCTTCCTTTGCTTCCTGCCACTGCAGACACGCTGCACTGCATATGTGAGCTGCTGTCAGAGCCTCCTTTGTTGCCTGAAGCACTGTACTGGTAGGGCCCAGGAGTTTTAAGAATAAAACACATTGCAGCAGGGGCTTTCTTCAATCTTTGGGAGTTGAAATGTGTTTTTTTTTTTTCAGCCAACTTTCACTTTTCATTGCAAGTGGCCAGCTTTTAAGAAGTATGTGGTCTTCTTGCATCTGTCAAGTTTTTAATTCTGTCAGTGGTGCAGAAGGTTAGGAGACTGTGGCAGGTGTGTTGTACTTATCCTGAGGGGAGGTTTGAGTGTACTTATAGCTACACAGGTTTCCCGCGGCTCCTTAAAAAGTCTTAGAAGGTCTTAAATTGAAATCAGGGAAATTAAGGTCTTAAATTGTCGTAAATTTACTGTAGGTATTAAATTTGCCGATGGTGCGTTTAAGGCGGTTTTAATGCCAGGTGTAAACAGCATCTATGTTCCCCAATTCGGAATATGCAAAGTCATTCACATGTGGTGAAAATGAAACTGCTAAATATGGCATTGCGTCGTTCATTAAGAGATCAAATGCGCGTCTCTTTTCTATCAAAGAAATTGTTTCAAAATTTGAAGTCTTAATTTTATATTTGTTGAGGTCTTAAAAAGCATTAAATTTGACTTTTAAAATGGTGCAAGAACCCTGCTACAGTGCAGTAGTACTTCATTTGTTCAAAGACTTGTTTTAGTAAGTAATATTCTTGTCAGACTTTTAGTAGCTACACAAGCATGGTCTCTTTTCCTCTCTTTGAGTTTTAGTTCTCACCCGTGTGTCTCTGTGTCTGTCCAGATCGTCGATGTATTCATGGAGTACAACCTGATCCAGCAATGCACCTCATTCCTTCTGGACGCTCTGAAGAACAACAGGCCCTCAGAAGGACCACTGCAGACTCGCCTGCTGGAGATGAACCTCATGCATGCTCCACAGGTGAACACATTTAGTCGTACTTTACTAAATGAAATCCTGTTAATAGAGCTGGGATGCAGTTTTAGCTAACGTTTTTTTTTTTTATTATTGCTTAATGTCATGGGTTGCAGGTTGCTGATGCTATTTTGGGAAACCAAATGTTCACCAACTACGATCGTGCCCACATCGCCCAGCTGTGTGAGAAGGCTGGGCTCCTGCAAAGAGCGCTGGAGCACTACACTGACCTGTACGACATCAAGCGCGCTGTGGTGCATACACACCTGCTCAACCCAGAGGTAGGCTTCAGTTATTGACTGAGGGAAACTGAACTAAAACTAGAGGCTACTGTTCTTTCTAGTAAGAGAAACAATAGCTTACTGTGGATTTTTTTACTAACTCCATGGAAGATATTGTACAACGTATAACTTAAAGTAACATTCCCTCCTGCACCTCCAGTGGCTGGTGAACTTCTTTGGCTCTCTGTCCGTGGAGGACTCTCTGGAGTGCCTCAGGGCCATGCTGTCAGCCAACATTCGCCAGAACCTGCAGATCAGTGTGCAGGTGGCTTCCAAGTACCACGAACAGCTCACCACACAGGCTCTCACCGAGCTCTTTGAGTCTTTCAAGAGCTTTGAAGGTGAGATCCTTTATACTGGCATACTGCTTCATTTGATATGTGAATCTTTTTTAGTGAAACACTGTAATTTCTAATCCAGACAATACAAATGTTGGGCTTTTTGACATTCATAGACATTGATGACATGCTTGCTCATAAGACTGAGTGCAGTCAGAGACACAAATTCTTGAGAAGAAGCCAGTACAGTCCTTAAAAGTTTATTGTATGGTTTATAATTCACCTACATATCCCTGGATCCGGCTAGACATTAATGGTATTTGACTTGTCCTTCAGTTTTATTTATGCAGCCATTACCTCTCACCACTGTACTTATATGGATGGCCCCTCACTATCAATTAGACAAGTAGGCCAGAGCAGAGGCAGGACAGTCAATAGACTGTGCAGTATGGCCTGGAGGTGTATTAGTTGAGCTCCTCTATTACTGGAGAATAAAGGTTGTAAGAGTAAACTAAACTAATTGGGGGGGGGGAAGAAAAACAGCAGTCAAGGAGCTACATTTATCAGGTACAGGTACATACATCTTTTCAGGATGTATTACTGGATCCACAAAGCTATCATTAGATGGGTGGAGCTGTAGACGTGCATGTCTTTTGAAGCTTAATATAAGTGGCTGACTGTGTCTTTCAGGTCTGTTCTACTTCCTGGGCTCTATTGTGAACTTCAGTCAGGACCCTGAAGTTCACTTCAAATACATCCAGGCCGCCTGCAAGACGGGCCAGATCAAAGAGGTGGAGCGGATCTGTAGAGAGAGCAACTGCTACGACCCTGAGCGCGTCAAGAACTTCCTCAAGGTAAAGCCTCAGGACAGATGGAGTGATCAAACACTGACATTTAACAGCTCTTTTCTTCCTTTACCTGGTCCTTTTATTTTACTTTTGTCACTCACTCTCCTCTCTTGTACACTGTATCTTTCTGTCCTTAGAAATTATGTTGCTTTTTTCATTATCAACTCTTTTCTGAACAACACCAGTCTTTTACGCCGTGTTGGTTTTAAGGTATATTATCTTCCTAGTGTTTACGATTTTAAAATCCCAATTTCCAGTCTGTTTTCATCGCATACTCCTTGAAGTGCTTTGTCATTCTTTTAAATGCTACATGCTATTAAAAGAAAAGCTTCACAGATTAACAATTTGACCCCTTTCTCTAGATTAGATTCCTATCACTATCAGATCCTCAGCAGTCTGGTTTAAAATTATCAGAACAATCTTCTTGGCAGTCACTTATCTTTTGTGCTTTTCCTCTTTTGTCTGTGGAATGGCAGGACATGTATCAGGTAGATCAGTGCTTCCCCACAGTACAGGACTTCTCCCTTTTTTTTTTTTGCTTTCACCCCTACCTCTTAACTTTAGGCACAGGAAAGCGGATTTGTATGGAGACGTATAAATGTTTATACACCACAATCCATATATCCTCTGGGTTGCAAACAGTGCTTTACCTAGTCACTGGAAGTTTGGTGAACAAGATGTGGTGAACAAGATGTGGTCCTGTTCTCCTTATTTGAATAGTCAGATTTGTCAGTGCAGCATGTTCTTAGATGATGTCGACAAGGTGCATAATGTGCTGCTAGTGTTGACCTGTCATCTATTTTTAGATGCCTTGTTCCGTGACTCTTCTGTGAAACGCTCATTTTGTAGTGAAATCCATTTGTTGTACTAACAAACTTTTTTTCCCCCCTCCTTATTATTGTATTAAATGTGTAAGTTTTTATCCCTTCAAGAGAGTTGACGTAGCTAGAAAATGTTATTAATTTTATGTTCAGTGACTGATAAATGTCTTACTCATACACCATACACCAGCCATCATCAATACTTTTATATCAGCAGTAAAATAAATATATATATACAATAAACATTAGATGAAACCTGTTGCATCGGGGTTGGTTGATGTTTTGTGGCTCGTAAATGTGTGTTGGTTGTGTTTGGCTTACTGAACATGACCTCTTTCCCATCTCTGTGTGTGACGACAGGAAGCCAAACTCACCGACCAGCTGCCGCTCATCATCGTCTGTGACCGTTTTGACTTTGTCCACGACCTGGTCCTCTACCTGTATCGCAACAACCTGCAGAAGTACATTGAGATCTATGTTCAGAAGGTAAGACTCAGCGAAGAAGTGTTTAAATGCCTCATGGCGATTATACTTGTATCACAGAAATAAGCAAATGAGATTTATTGTTAAAATGTGTGTCTCTAGGTGAATCCTAGCCGTCTGCCTGTTGTGGTTGGTGGTCTCTTGGACGTGGACTGCTCAGAGGATGTCATCAAGAGCCTGATCCTGGTTGTCAGAGGACAGTTTTCTACTGATGAACTGGTCGCTGAGGTGGAAAAGAGGAACAGGTGCTGCGCTATTCCACCCAAATGTTTCCACAACATTACAACTAAACAGTTTAAGTCATTTTGACTTCCCAGATAATGGTGAAGTTTTGAAAACCATTAGAAAAGGTTAATTATGAGGAGAGAAAATGTTGTACAAGCCACTAGTTACACTTTGTCTGGAACACACCGGATGGCTGATAAATAATCACTTTCATTATTCACACATTATCACTTTCTCTAATGAAATGTATGATTGCTATATTCTAATATTAGTCATCAAAATGTGAAATCGTTAATTTATTCTACACATAAATTGTCTGCTTTGTGCTTTAGATCAAACTAAAAACAGTAAGGATTTATTTCTGACTTAATTTTTCATCAACCAAAATAAACATTTAGCAGGAACACAGCCACTGCTGAGTTATACACATTTAAAAGTAAGAGAAGACACAGTGATCAGCTTTACAGGTAGTATTGTTACAGTTGTAGTGAGTAGTGCAAAACTAGTCGTGTTATTGGGCAGTAACAAGTTGTGATAATATTTTAAAAATAAAATTGTTAGTAAATTGCAGCTCTCTCAAGAGGAATCTGTGACTTATTCAACATAACAAGCTTAAAACCGAACACCACATGGAGAACCTTATCTATTTTATTCTCCAAGTAGGAACTCAAACATGCTTCATCCCCTTCGGAGATGTTGTGTGAGCAGTCAGAGAGAGTTCTGATGTCCCTCTTCTTTTGCAGACTGAAGCTGCTGCTGCCCTGGCTGGAGTCTCGTATCCACGAAGGCTGTGAGGAGCCTGCTACCCATAATGCCTTGGCCAAGATCTACATTGACAGCAACAACAACCCCGAACGCTTCCTGAGGGAAAACCCGTACTATGACAGCCGTGTGGTGGGAAAGTACTGCGAGAAGAGAGACCCACACCTGGCCTGTGTGGCGTATGAGAGGGGACAGTGTGACCAGGAGCTGATCAATGTGAGGATGTATTTTTGCACTTGCCTGCCACCCATCTGTGTATCTAAATATCTGTTTCAGTTCAGCTTCCTTTTTTGATGTAGTACATTAAACCGCCTTCACTATAGCTTGAAGAATTGTAATTTCTGTTCTTTTCATATCAGGTCTGCAATGAGAACTCTCTGTTCAAGAGCTTGTCTCGCTACCTGGTCCGCCGCAAAGACCCTGACCTGTGGGCCAGCGTGCTCCTGGAGAGCAACCCCTTCAGACGACCACTCATTGACCAGGTAAAGTGTAGTCGAGACGAGTCTTTTCTCATTTCATGCAAGTGCCTGGTGCTTCTCTAAGCTTCTGTGCCTTTGCCCCTCAGGTGGTGCAGACTGCACTGTCAGAAACCCAGGACCCAGAGGAGGTGTCAGTCACTGTCAAGGCCTTCATGACTGCAGACTTGCCCAACGAGCTCATTGAGCTGCTGGAGAAGATTGTGTTGGACAACTCTGTCTTCAGTGAACACAGGTGTTTAGCTGGAACATGTTGAATGTTTTTGCTGTGTTCCCATGGGTCATTTTAAAATTTAATTGCAGAAAAATACGCTGAGGGTTTCATGTCTTCTCTTTCCCACAGAAATCTGCAGAACCTGCTGATCCTAACGGCGATCAAAGCTGACCGTACCCGTGTGATGGAGTACATCAGTAGGCTGGACAACTATGATGCTCCCGATATCGCTAACATTGCTATCAGCAATGAACTCTTTGAGGAGGCCTTTGCCATCTTTAAGAAGTTTGACGTGAACACCTCTGCAGTGCAGGTCAGTCATTAGCTCTTAAACAGCTACACTAATAAGTTAATGACTGAAGGCGTGTTGATCATCCAATTTTGAAAAAAAAAATTTTTTAACCTAGGTGCTGATCGAGCATATTGGCAACCTGGACCGGGCCTATGAGTTTGCAGAACGCTGCAATGAGCCGGCTGTGTGGAGCCAGCTGGCTAAGGCTCAGCTACAGAAGGACTTGGTTAAAGAGGCTATTGACTCCTACATCAAAGCCGATGATCCCTCTGCATACATGGAGGTTGTACAGGCTGCTGATAAGAGCGGTAAGGAGACTTGTTGACCGCAAGTAAGAAAACCTGGCGAGTGGGGAGGAAAAAAAAAAAAGCACCAAACTTGGTTGAGAATTTATTTCATAGTGTCTTATGTGGCTGAGGCCCTGCTGTTGTGACAATGAGGCAAATCGGAGGGCTTTCAAAACCTGACCAAAGTGTAGAGGGAATGAATACCATCTGACTTATCGTCATGGTGAGCTGATCAATCACTAACAGTAGGCAGGAATGCAGGGTTTCAGAGAAGGCTGCTAGTTGTTTGCCAGCGCAGCTTCGATTGAAAGCAGTCAATACGCAGCGCATCAGCTTTGTTGCGGAGTTAGTGTATTGAGTTTTGTGCCCCAGGGGTATTGGCTGATAGTTGCAGAAATTCTCTCTTGAAAGTGCACACTATCAGCATAAAATACAGTTGAGGCAGTGCTCTACTTCTACCAAACAACCAAAAAAGAAAAGGATTAAGTAGAAACCAACGGCTGAAGATTATATATACATGTGTTTCAGGTAACTGGGAGGACTTGGTCAAATTCCTTCAGATGGCTCGTAAGAAGGCCCGCGAGTCCTACGTGGAGACAGAGCTCATCTTTGCCTTGGCCAAAACCAATCGCCTGGCTGAACTGGAGGAGTTCATCAACGGACCCAACAATGCTCACATCCAACAGGTTAGCCTAGCTCTCATACAGCCCTCTGTGAATAAGCTGTCAGGTCAAAAGGTATAATACTATGTTTTTATTTTATCTTTTGTAGGTTGGTGACCGCTGCTATGATGAGAAAATGTATGATGCAGCTAAGCTGTTATACAACAACGTCTCCAACTTTGGTCGTCTCGCTTCAACTCTGGTGCACCTCGGGGAGTACCAGGCTGCTGTGGATGGCGCCCGTAAGGCCAACAGCACCCGCACCTGGAAAGAGGTGTGCTTCGCCTGCGTGGATGGAAATGAGTTCAGACTGGCCCAGATGTGCGGTCTCCACATCGTGGTGCACGCTGACGAGCTGGAGGAGCTGATCAACTACTACCAAGTAAGATGAAAATGAAGGCTTTTTTGTGTGTATGTTTGTGGTTTCATCTTCTGGTATGTTATTTCAAGTATTCATTTTTAGACATGCCACTTCCCAACAGCTTAGCCCACATACATAAATAAGCGCACATTCACCACATTCCATCCTCCCTCTTCTCTCTCTCTCAGGACCGCGGTTACTTTGAGGAGCTGATCACCATGTTGGAGGCCGCTCTGGGCCTGGAGCGCGCTCACATGGGGATGTTCACGGAGCTGGCCATCCTTTACTCCAAGTTTAAGCCCCAGAAGATGAGGGAACATCTGGAGCTCTTCTGGTCCAGAGTTAACATCCCAAAGGTCCTGAGAGCAGCAGAGCAGGCGCACCTGTGGGCAGAGCTGGTCTTCCTGTACGACAAGTATGAGGAATTTGACAACGCCATCATCACCATGATGAACCACCCGACAGATGCCTGGAAGGAGGGACAGTTCAAAGACATCATCACCAAGGTACAGTTTGAAACTAAGATCATGTTTTAATATTATATTTTCTTTTTCTTTCTGAGATGCGTGTCAGCTGTATGTCATTAGTACTAACTTACCTACTTGTCAAGGGTTGAGAATATCATGTAGAAGCTTAGATTAAACTGGTGTACAGCTCTGTCCTGTACACATACATCCTGATAATTATATTTCAGTTTTCAGAGGAGTCTGACAACTGGTTGTTAAAGAAATGAGGGACCATGGAGCTGAGGTTAATGAAGTAAATTAGGGATGCAAACTAGTCCTTTTAAGCTAATTAGGAAATGTTTCTTTTGGATATAATGCACAAATTTAATGCTTAGTAATATCCAGAGATCCTGTATAGGAAAAAATTATGGATCAAGATGCATCGATAATCGTTTAATAATCGCATCGCAGCCCTCTGAATCGTAATCGAATCGTGAGGTTGGTTATCGCCTAAAAGGTCTTTATTATTGCCTGAAACTGTGATTGTATGATTTCTGAATACAAAATAAGTATGTCATTGAAGATGTTATTATGCAATCCAACAGTACAGTATTGCAAATTTATAATCATCGTGCCTCATATTGCATTATATATTCGCCTGTCCAGTGTTTATGCTTCTTAAATTATTTTTCTAAGATTGTCTTTCCCTCTGCACCCTGTGTAGGTGGCCAACGTGGAGCTGTACTACAAAGCCACCCAGTTCTATCTGGAGTTCAAGCCCCTGTTACTGAATGATTTGCTCATAGTGCTTTCCCCCCGACTGGACCACTCCCGTGCTGTCAACTTCTTCAGCAAGGTACACTTTAATCTCTCATTATGATAAGGACGTGTAGAGTGTGATAGGAATTTTCTCTGTTTGTTAGAATAAACTGAATTTCCAGCTGACCGGTTTGATACCTGGCATGTGTGTCAACAGGTGAAACAGCTCCCTCTGATCAAACCCTACCTGCGGTCAGTACAGAACCACAACAACAAATCAGTCAATGAAGCACTTAACAACCTCTTCATCACAGAAGAGGACTATCAGGTGAGAGCCTTTTACCGTGCTGCTGTACTTTGTATTTCATAAATGTCATTATTCTTTGATTTAAAGGTTGTGTGTAATGTTTCTGAGGACTTATTGAGAGAAATGCAATATAAGATCCATAACTATGTTTCCAGTAGTGTGGAAAGACCTTACATAATAAACCAATATGTTTTTATTACCTTAGAATAAGCCATTTATATCTACATAACCGCGGGTCCCTCCTTCCATGGACGTCGCCATGTTGCATCGTAGTATTAACCTACTGCCGGGGTCTGCAAATAGAGAGAATATCAGACATGGTGTGTGGTTAGCTCAGTCGGTAAAGCTTAGGTCTTGCATTCTAAGGGTTGAGTGTTCGATCCTACCTTGGGACAACTTTTTTTGTCTTCAAAAAAATGGATTATGCAGCGTTTCTCAGGTTCACATTACAGGATCTGCTGCAGTGTTTCTGTTTCGATGTTTGATCCACAACCATTAACCTACGGAGTCTTCGCATTTCCCCAGTGTCTCCAGACAGAGGACATTTAGGCTCTTTCAGAAGTGTGTCAAGCAGGCTACAGACTCTTTAATGTAGTTCAGAGTTTTTCAAAGTAAAAGCTCAGTTCAACTCCAAATACAGCGTTACATTAAACAAGCTTCTTGCGCTTTTATTTTGTGGGCAATACCACTAAAGAGGAAGTGATTATGTGAGGAACTGTTGATCTGAGATCTATGTCGGCACACTATCCAATTATTTATTTATATTTTTTGCCGCTATCAAAGCACAATAATCTGGCAGCGGGCCAGATATTATTGCTGGCGGGCAGTTTTGGCGAGGGTTCAGAGAGAATGAATGTGTTTCCCTTGTCAGTGTTTGTATAAACTTTATCTAATGTGTGGTTTATAATGGACTGTGGTGCAGAAACAGTAACAATGTTTCACACTCTTGGCTTTTTCATGTTATCTGTCAGTGGCACAGTAAGACATGGTTTTACTGAATAATTAAGCAAATATTATTTCTTAATGAATCTACCTAAAGAAACCTTATTTTTTGACTGGCCACTTTCTGCTCACCTGCTAGATGCCACTAAATCTTACACACTGGACCTTGAATACTCTCCCCCTTTTTTTCCCCCGTTACACTCATGTTAGGCACTGAGGACATCAATAGATGCCTACGACAACTTTGATAACATCTCACTGGCCCAACGCCTGGAGAGGCACGAGCTGATTGAGTTCAGGAGAATCGCTGCCTACCTCTTCAAGGGCAACAACCGCTGGAAACAGAGTGTGGAGCTCTGCAAGAAGGACAAGCTCTATAAGGTGCCCCCCTCCCCTTTCCCCACAACAATCACCTTTACATTCTTTGTAAATGTTTCTGATACACTCCCTCAATTGGCTAAGACCTTTCCTTAAACCTGTCCGTGTTGTGTCTCCTCTGCAGGATGCCATGCAGTATGCGTCAGAGTCCAAGGACACCGAGCTGGCAGAGGAGCTGCTGTCCTGGTTCCTACAGGAGGAAAAGAGAGAGTGTTTCGCCGCCTGCCTGTTCACCTGCTATGACCTGCTGCGGCCTGACGTGGTGCTGGAGACCGCCTGGAGGCACAACATCATGGACTTTTCTATGCCATACTTCATTCAGGTCATGAGGGAGTACCTCAGCAAGGTGGGTCAGCTCTTTTCAGGTTGGAGATAAGTGAACTGAGGAATAAATAGGTTTTGATATAAATGAAGACCGTATAGCTGTGCAGAACTGCGGTCATGCTGTCAGAGGATCGATGCAATGTCAGAACAAATGTGAATACCAGCACACATGATTTAGTTTGATGCAGATTCATGCGGGTTATCTTATTGCATTGTGAGAGGTAGTAGTCAAGTCATCTAAACAAGGTCTTTTTTAGACCGTGCAGTCAGGAGTGAGGATGCTGATTAATATTCTTAATTATGTTTTTAGGCCCGTTTTCGATTGTGTGAAGCATCAGTTATTCAAACCACTAAATTAATAGACATAATAGCACATAATTATCCTCTTCTCCTTTTTGTGGTCATTTGAGTTTATTGAGTCTCCATGAACAAATCATAGTTTTACAGAATTGTAATATTACCATCTATGTTTTATAGGCAAAATGAGAATCCCATGATGGCTGCAACTGCAAGTAATCTGGCCTGTTGACAAATTTATAATCCTTACAGCATTCAAAATATGAAGCTACCATTTTTTCCCCCTTTGACTTCCTTTAAAATAGGTGGTATCAAATAAAAGACGGCACACTTCCGTTCTGATGGTCTTCTGTTGACCGAATCTCTTTACAGGGAAATGTTTTTAATGTTGTTCTTCTATGCTGCACCTCTTCTCTTCCAGGTTGATGCAGTTAAGGAACAGGTGAAAGCTAAATGCTCTGTTTTTGATCTGAAAGTATATAGCTCGGAAGACTGCGGCCTTGAGTGTGCATGGTTGCAGCTACACTCTCACTTCAACACAGTCACTGAGGCATCTTTCAAGATGAGATTATAGTTGTTGGGGAACTAGATTTGTAGTCCGTAATAAAAGTCTGAGGAAATTAAACTGTAGCCGCCTGCTGCAAGAATACAAGATTGGAGATTTATGTTCACTGCACATCTTTACTTCTGGCATTAACCTGCATACCATATCTCACCTCAGCATCTTAATCTAGTCAAACACTTGCAAATCAATTTGACTTCAAGCCAGGATAGTAATAAATTAATCATATTTTGGATGAGGAAAAAGTTAGAGAGAAAATGATACTTGGTGTCAGTTTTAAAATGTATAAATAGAAAGTCACTGACAATGTCACTGAGGAACTGTAATGTAGTTAACTCTGTGTACAGATTATCTAAACACAAGATGCATGTTGTGCCAGTTGTTAAGAGACCGTTGTTCAAGGTAGTATGAACCAGCAGCAGACTACAACAGAGATTAAACCAGAAGTTAAAAAAATATAATAATAATTGTCTCCCCAGGGGAGTTTTAAAGAGAAAACACTGTACACTAGCTTTAATCATGTTTGAAATATCTGTTTTGCTTTCTGAATTCATGAAAATAGCCATCTTTTTGTTTTCCACTGGTGCTCAAACCGTGGTGAAGCTTCAACAAGTATAATAAATTCTCTGCAACTTCACTTAAAAGTGTATTTCCTATGGAGTCAGATCAGTGTCAGTATTAACGAATGTGTACAAAAGGATTCACAAATGCAGGTTTTATCTATAAAGAACTCCAAAAATATTTTTCATTGCACACAAAAATATGTGCCTGTGGGTAGATGGAACGCTTTGGGATCATGATGGCCTCAAATCTACGTTTAGGTGATTGACTGAAGCAGAAGGAGCCATCTGATTGGCTACAGGTAATTAATTCCCTGTTGAAAAAACTGCCTTTGTGAATCGAGCCAGTGCAGGGGGCTCTCAAAAAAAACAGTTTTACAGTTTGTAAATAAAATATTTGTGGATTTTGATTACATTTATTTAAAACAACAAACGTGTGTGCATCAGAAAGACATTTGTGAACCATGTTAACTAATCTTTTACATTCACAATACATATTTTTGTGTTCATTGAAAATATTGTTGCAGTCATTTAGATGATAAATCCCGAAATACATTTATGAACCCTCCTGTGTGCATTCATTAATATTGAGACTGATCGGACTATATAATGTCCTCACAGATATTGACACTGCACAATATGACGCTGTATGTGTTTTTAAAAGGTTGTGTTTTGATGTATCAGCTTGTGATTAGACTCAAGCATGTGTGGAGCTTGAAATGTAGGGAGCCCCTGGCCTCAGACTCACCCTCCATCCTCCCCCTCTCCCTCCCGCCCAAATGGCATCTCAGTGCTGCAGCATCTTATTCAATGCCAGTGGTTTAACACGTAAAGCATGGGACAGCTTGACAACAGCTACTGTTTTTCTGAAGAGGCATGGAGAAACAGAATGATAAATGCATATAAACAACATGTTGAAGTGCACTGCTGACCACGCCTTTACTTTTAACTCTAGAAATAGTGGTGCTGCTGCTGCTTTCCCTTGAGTTCCTGATGTGTACATTTTGCTTGTTGCTGCATCTGACTTGCTGCCTGAAGAAGTTTTCCTGTTATTCTTTATTTATTTATTATGTATGTATGTTTTTTTTTAAGAATTGGCTGCTTTTATTGTTACTGTCAGGTAGGCCCCCAAGACTGTAAGAACAGAGTAAATGATTAGTTTAACTATGTATTTCTTATTTATTGTTATTTAGTATTATTAGTTGGACACAAGAAAGGAGAGGACCCGAAATTGTCCTTTGTTCCCGACAGTTGGGTTTTGATTTATCCACTACTGGGTGAAATCAGCTTAGAGTGGTGGCCCACATGAGCATCCTTGTCCAAAAAAACGACCCAGATTAGTTAACAAATATTGTTTAATAACTGTTTTGAAGTTTCTAACTTGTTTACTATGTTGTTAATGTTTTCTCATTAAATGGCTTAGTTCTAAGTGCTATTATGTCTTTGTCTTGCAGGTAGATAAACTAGAAACCTCAGAGTCCCTAAGGAAAGAGGAGGAGCAGGCAACAGAGACGCAACCCATCGTCTATGGTAAAAATCCTCTAATGACATCGGTGTCCATTTCACTGTGATCCACAACAAAGGCAGCAGTCTTCCTTCCACACATGGCACTCTTTGTCCTTCGATTATCCAGGGTTCCCGTTGGTCATTGAGCTTTGCAGAACTTTAAATGTCAGAATTTATTAAACCCTCTAAATCCTTCAAATCCTATTAATTATAAGGGCTCTTAAGTGTAAAAAAAATCTATATAATTTATTAATTAATAATCTGCTTCATGAAGTCTGTTGGTGTGGTTTGATCAGATTTGATTGACAGTGATCAAACAACCCACCAACCATAATCTGATTCTGAATCTAAAACAACTAAAACTGTTCCAGTCTTGGCAGCAGTGATGAAACGATTACCGGTTTAACGGTAAACCATGGTAAAATTCCCGACAGTTATTATTACTGTACACATTTTAATTACTATGGTAACCGGGTACGGATAACTGCGCTGTTATAATCTCACGGCAAACACTGTCCAGCGTCTCCCAGAAGCAGGCGCGAATGCGCAGAATGCAACGTGGGGTTTGTTTGGGTCAATGACAACACTGCGGAAGACAACGCTGCTGAGATTTTTCAGTCACTCTTAAGTCCGGTCGTATTTTAGTTTTTATGAGAGTGCTGAGGGAAACTTGATTGAAGAAAATAACCTTATAGTGAACGCAGGGTGAGTTAACTTTTAGCTTTGGTTTGTCTCTGACTTGCTTACAGTGTGTAAACTGAAGCTCTGTGTTAGCTGCTGCTGCTGTGTGCGTCGTGTGTCGGCAGTCTATTCGTCCACTGCACATAACACGTTACGCAGTTTAATCAACCAACCAGCATATCTAGAAACGCTACAGAGTCCTCTGTATTTACCTCAGTTTTTGGGCTCATTGCAGTTACTATCACTGTCTTCTAAAGGCTTATTTGTTTTCATGTAATTGTGCACGGGGTCATTGTATTGCCTATATAATATAAAATCTTGATAATGCACACTTAAATGATTTTCATGTTTACAAAAGGTATTTGCTGTTTTTTTTTTTATGCAAACAAAATGGCAATTGTATTTGTAGTTTTCAATATAAAACTTGATGAAATAGTTTCAGTATGTGTAGCAGTACATTTTAATCTTTTTCGACACTTTTACAATACCGTGATAATTCTGATAACCGTGATGATTTAGGTCACTATAATCATGATATAAAATTTTCATACCATTTCATCCCTACTTTGCACTAAAGTGTGTTCATGTAGGATCCTGTCACTCATAGTAACATGTTTAAAGGCAGGAAAAGTTAGATAAATGTAATATCAGAGAGTTTAACAAGTCATGGTATTTTGTGTCTTTTGTGCATTCATCACAGTAGATGGTAACAGCCTCTTTTAGTCTCACAGCAGAAAAGGAAATTACATGGTTTACCACACATGTAGTTTTTAAAGCTAAAACGCGATCAACAAACCGAGGAAGCACTGTGACCAAATCATTAAAGTTTTACACCATTACTGTGGCTGTGGTTAAATGAAACAGACCAGTTACATGTTTGTAACACGACATTTGTTTGTTTGTTGTAGGCACACCCCAGCTGATGCTGACAGCAGGCCCCAGCGTACCTGTGGCCCCCCAGCAAGCTTACGGCTACGGCTACCAGGCGCCGGCAGGATACAGTCAGCCAGCAGTTCAGCCAGGCTTTGGCTACGGCATGTAAAGACCACACCCCCCCCCCTTCTCTCCACACGCAGGCTGGAGCCTACCATCCATCCATCTCCCACAGTCCTTCACCAGACCATTGTTGTCTCTCTCTGCCCTCTACAGAGAGCGAGGGATAATACAGACAAACTTTTCTTTGTTTTGTTTTTTTTCCCCCTCTTTAAACTGTCATGAAGGACTCTGTTTTATTTCTGTTGTCAAAGAAAAGATTGAATCACAAAGATTAATTTTCTCACATTCCGTATTGACTAGATTAATTTTTCTTTTGTCTATTTTATTTGAATGGGAAATGGTTTATGTACAATAGGGGGCTTGTGGGAAGAGCTAGTCCTCTTCTCAGTTTAAAAAAAAAAAAAAAAAAAGGTCTGTTGTGAAGCATCTGATTTGCACTCTGTAGTGAGAAGAAATTAATGTAGAACCTTTTCCTTTTGATGTGTGTGAGCAGCTTATTCTGTCCGACTGTAAAATGCATTTAATTATTGTATATTCAGACACAAAAAAACGCTATGTTCTTCTATATTTGAACATGTGACCGCCGCTTCCATGATCACAATCCTGAAACACTACGTTGTCCACCCCCAGACATTTTCTTGAAGAAAGCCCAAGAGAGTATTTTACATACGATTTACAGGAAAGTTTGATTCTTTCCAGCAAAGCCTATGCAGGACTCTCCAAACAAATTTGCATTCAGACAACATTTCCATGAGCTTTAAATACTGCTCTAACGTGCAACCATTCCACCTCCAGAGGGACTGCAGACCTGTTTGTGTTTGACTAACATCCCCCATGCCCCTTCTTCATGCTGTGGTTTGTTTCTGCTGGATATCATTTTAGGTCACTGTTATTGAGTGTGCAGGAAAGGTTTTTTTTTTTTTTCCAACTTTATTCTCCTCATGTCCTGTTGAGGGTTGCCTTTAACCTTTTCAGTTGACCCGCTCATCCAATTCAGAAACGGTATCAGAGGACTTGTGGTAATTTGAAGTTTATCAAAGGCTTGCGTGTATACAGGAAATCAATCATTAACTCCTTGGAACTTATATTCTTATCTCAATTACCGTAGATTTAAATTGTGCACTTAAGGTAGCTGACGTGCATAATCAGGATCATAATGAATGAAACAGCGGTTTTGTTTTCCACTTAAAAATAAAGGCTTCTTGTTTGTCAAGAACAGTCTGATTGTGTCTTACATATACTGTCGTGTGCTGGAGATGAACACTGTAGAGCTACAGGTCCGTCCAATAACGTAGCTGCACATTCAGCACCCCAAAATAATGCATGAGGAAATGATGAATACTGAGCAGAGCGAACATAGGCTGTAAAGTGTATGAAAGAGATGCTGTAGTTTGTAGTCCAAGGTTATATTACACAAAATAATGTGATGGCACAGTCCTAAAATAACTTCCCCCAATTCCAAACAGTGTATCAGTGGTTCTATTGGCTGGTCTGAAGATTGCACCGAAACAGGATATTCCTTTTCCAATTTGTACAGGCTTCATTTCAACTTGTTAACACCCCAGTTCAGTACAGTGTATGTATATTAAGATGTATGTCTTGGATTAACGTGCTCCTGTTACTTTGTCTAACTTGTGTAATGTGTACTATCTGATTCTGCTCAGATCAGTTCTTAATACAGACGGATAAATAGCGCCCTCTGATGGTACAAATCAAGAGGGTGCTAGAAGTAAAGCAGATTAGTAAAAGTCAGATCTGGTGTGAGTTATTACCAGTCAAATTATATTTATCTCATCTCAAAAGAGAGATTGTGACTTAATGTGTCTCAGAAGATGAAAGTAGGTGCACACAGTAAGACAAAGTAGATAATATAACCAATTAGGTGGAGGTATTCATTCCTACTTTCAATTATCTAGAACAAAGCGTAATGCAGCATTTAACACCAGGGAAAAAATAATTTTATAATTTTATAAACAAAATCCAAATGACATCCAGCCAGGTATTATTGATATTACATTGTGACCTCCATGATATTAAGTGTTATTACTTTACAGAATAAAAATTAATTATTTCAAAATTAATTTTGTGAGATCAGGACTTTCCTTGATTTTTATTAAGTTTATTAGGGTCCAAACACAAAATGTGCAAGGACCCTTTTGAAATCGATATTTATCATTTTGGGACCATTTTCACAGCACACATACGTTTGACATGTAACAGCAGGAAAAGCACAGGGTCCTTAACATGAACAACTGCATTCCATTTATATCAGCAAAATCAAAGGCACGGCTATTCTGCATGCTGGCCTCCCTGTTATTTTACTGATTTTAAGGAGATCTACAACAATTATTTTCATCTGAGCATCATGTCTTCAGACACAGGCCATAGTAGAGTGGTTTGTGTAGATTACACAACCAATGATCTACAGTGTTGGTGGTGTTTTTGCCACTGCCACAGCACCATCACAGTCAAGTAATACCCGTCAAGCTGTTACTGCTATTCAAGAGTCATCTGATTTCAAATGTGATAAGCATAAGAAACAAAAACCCCAAACTGCACAAAATGATTTCAATTAACATGTTACTTGAGTCAGTCATATAAAAATATAAACTCATGGTAGCCCTACTTAGTTTACATTGCAAGTAGTTTTAACAACAAAGAATTTGTCCTACAGATGCAAGCAGGAACTTTAATACAGCTTCAAGTCTCCAGTGACTCTGTCGATCAGATCAGCTGGGCCTGGACCGATACCCAGCACCGTACGTGATCCGGGTGCGATTTGTGTCCTTCCTGCGTCCTGAATCAGGCTGATAGGAAGCCCCACTTCTTTGGCATGACCCAGCAGATCAATCAGGGTGTCCTCATCCGGGGCCTTCACCACCACCTTGGGTTGGCCGCAGTACTCCCACTGTTTGAGAAGCTCGGGGTTCCTGCGCTGAACCTGTTTGTAAGCTGACACAGCAGCATGGGAGCACTGGGCGGCGACTTTTCCTTTGCCCATCTTCAGGTCATTTCGGACCACTAGTATCATCTTAAACTCGCCTCCTTCTCCCATCACGCTTGCCTCACCAGTGCCGTTGCCCATCGCTGCCACCAGGCTTTTGGATGTTGCGCCGAAGCGAGCCCGAAGGTGCCAACCAAGGAAGAGCCCACAGCCCAGCCCTGCTACTGCACCCAAGCCCAATGGACCACACAGCAAATCCATATTGTTAAACCTGTAAAACTGACAGAACAGAATAAGATTATCACAAGTTATTTTATATGTACATTTTGTTGTTATTCCCCATGCCAATTGGAATTTAAACATAAGTTATGTCTATGTCACACATAGACCTATAAACTTAAAAGTTGAGACAACAACATCATGTTTTTAAAAGTGAAAACAGAAATTCATTCTTGACCTTGGAAACTGAAAGCTGACAAAACAAAAAAGTTCAGCAACTGTTCTGGGGCTTTTGATCATTTCACATGGTCTTCCCCAGTTCTCACAGAATGCATCTATGTTCACGTTTCCATTCCACTCTGCACTTTTAAGACTTTCCTCCATGTTGGCTTAAAAATTGAGATTGAGATTCTGACTTTCTGGAACTTTATAAACGTTATTTGCCCGTTATTTTCTGCATAACAACGATAAATGTTCAGTTAAACCTTTAGATAACTGTAGACAAACAGCATTTAGCTCATTACGCACATATGGATATTTTAAGTTATTTTGAACAGTGTTGAGTGACTGTGACTATAATAATGAAAGTGTACACGCACACTTTAGTTTGTACATACATTACTGCTTTATCACATGACTGAACTCTTGAGACACAGCAGTTTAGAAACTAACACCTTTGTGGGCTAACAGGCTAACGATGGTTAGCTAACGTAAATGTAATGTGTGAAACTAATCAGTTAGCTTCCTGGCTAACGACAATACCGCTTTCTCCCCCCCCCAAAACACCGCGATTTCGACTTCTCCTCATACATTTCATTCAATTATTACACAGCAGAGTCCACTGGTCACACTCCATACCTGCAGGTTTGTTCGACGAGCTGGCAGCATGAAGCTTCATCTACTTTTCTTATGGTCGCTTGGTGATGACGTCACAACACCACGACATTTCAATAACTGACCACTAACCATATTACAATAAAAAAAAAATAGACTGTAACCCATTTTGATTGATTTAAACGTTATTTTAAACAAATGCTCTGATTGTGAAATGTATACGTTGTGTCATATTGTCAACAAGATTGTCAACGTTTGACTTACATAAAGTTGTCAAAAATAAATAAATGAATAAGATATTAAGGCACTCCAAGAGTAACTAAGAACATTTTTGGCAATGAACTGACTGAAAATGGCACTACAATTGTAGTCATATAAAACAATACTTTAATTTAATACTGTATGTGTATGTTATATATTGTATATTATATTTTTGTTCATGTGCAGCAAAAAGCATTTCCCTCCATCTCCCGAATATCAGATGGCAGTGTATTTTAATCATTTTTATGACACAGTTAACTTGTGTTTTGCTATTGGTCACATTGCTCTCAGAAAATTCAACATCTGGAAATATCACAAAGGCATTATTGGTTGCCTTTGTGTTATTGGCTTCATTTATAATGACTGATAGTAAGACAAATTGCCTCATACCAGCTCCTAACAGATGTAATTTTATTTTTATTTTTATTTAATCATACTTTCAATATGTGGGGAGTGCTTGCGCATATTCCCCCACGCTACAGACAGGGTCATCCAGCTCCTGGTCAGAGGGTTCCATCAAACATGTGAATCAGGACATAGGGGTAATGATTCCTGCTATCCTGATTTCCTTCCACAAGCCATCGGAACAACAATGCCACAAGCCAAACACACACAAAATGTTTTAATATACGGCGAGAGGGCCGATGACATCCATGTGTCATCTGCCAGCAAAGTTCAGCACAGTATGCCGTCATGTCATATAGGCATCTCACTTGTGTGCACTTCATCCTACAGTATAGATCTTAGACATAGGCCTACCCCTCCTTTACTGTCTGCTATGAATCTATGAATACAGTTGAAAATGTGTCAATCATGTGTTAACTAAAATGTTAAAGGTGGTATACTGTATTTACCATTGTGCTTCACGTGCCATACATGGCTGTCTCTCTCTTCGCCATATGTCCCAGACTCAAGATATCAAACCAAATATCAGACATATATGAGAGTTTTAAAAGTCACTTAATTATTTAAACAGAGATCAAAGGTCAAGTTGTTTCAGTTGGTTGTAGTACAAATACTGTTTCTGAAAATGCACCAGCTTTGTCAGTGGAAAAACTCACAATTCAAACGCTCCAGTAGAGCATAGCTGTAAACCTGCCTAAAACTGAGTGAGCGTGCAAGAAGAAGACTAGTTAGAGAGGCCACCAAGAGACCTGTGACAACTCTGAAGGAGTGCCAAGCTGGCTGAGATTGGAGAGACTGTTCATACGACAACTGTTGCCCAGTGCTGCTTCACTTGCAGCTCAATGGGAGAGTGGCAAAGAGGAAGTCACTGAAAAAAACATGTCTGGACATCTGGGCTATAGTTTGCAGGAAGGCACATGGGAGACTGACATTGGAAGACGGTTCTATGGTCTGATGAGGCGAAAATTGGAGCGGGACCTGGATATATACACAATGGTGGCCCTACGCAAGAGCGTCTCTACAGTTGACAGGAAATGACGTGACCTCAGCAGCGGAAGTTGGCCTTCATCTGGGCATTGTTGCGTGAACATCTGCACTGTGCATGTGCATGGTCCACTTCTGGAAGACAAAGGAAAAGACAAGAAGGTGGCAAAAATGTGTGGCCAAATATAACCATAACACTGTGAGCCAACATCACAGGATGCTCCTGTGGTTTTAAGTAAACACAGAAACACTGCCACCCAATAATCCATTGATGAACTGCTGTTTACTTTATAAACATGAAACTGATTTATTAACAAAATGTCTAAATTGCATCATTGATTAATGGTTGATTCACTTGGTCACTTGCTTATCTTGTAGGCCTGCATTTAAGGCCCCACCGTTGCAAAAAAGACCCCATAATGGCTCAATTAAACTTACATACTTAGAAAAAGAATATTCTTAGATGTTACATATTTTCCATGCTATTAAGGAATGAGACAACAAAGTAGAAGCGTTACAGTTATTTTATGCTTTTATTTATTCAATTAACAATTTGAACTATTTAAAACAGATGAGCGAATCTAAAGTCATGGCTCCATAGAGACTATGTCAGAATATGTCAATTGCACACTGGAGATCTATGTTCCGTGGTTGCTAACTACCAGCTCACAGTGAAGTCTAGATTCATTGTAAATTTAATATTAATGTATATTCATTTTATTGTATTAAACTGCACCCCCTCAAGAGGGCAAGGGAAAACTCCCAACAAATCCCTTTAATGCTGTTATATTGTGACAAATAAATGTACCTACCTGCCTACCTAATGGGGGAAGAAATGAAAGAAACTTTGGGAAGGACAGCAAATGATGAAGCCCCCTTCCTGGGCGGACAGGTGCAAAGTGTTCAGTGGCCATTTTAGTTTATCTGCGTGGGTGAAAGGATAGGACACTGTGTTCGGTGGACCACAGATGGCTCTTCAAAGCCAGGTCTAGCTAGGTGTAAGTAAACAGGATGGAGTGTGTGATGGAGCTCGCTGTAGCGCTCCAGCAAAGGATGTAGGCTATTTGATACAAAACTACAGCCAGCAGCCAATTAGCTTAGCTTGGGACAACGCCTGGAAACAGCTGGGCTGGCTGTGTCTGAACCTAACAAAATCCACCAACCAGCACCTTTAAAGGTCGAGAGTAGCCTAATGAAGTCTGCGCCGATTGTCTGGGTAAACTTACAGTGACAATGAGACTTCAGGAATTCACAGTGCCCGGACAAGAAACAGTCCCGCAGATAACCCAGAGATGTGACTTTGTAAATACTGAGCTTTAGATGATTTTGTTTCCTTTGGACAAGATATGACTGAAGACTGGAAAACCCCTGTTTCCAGTCTGCAAGGAACATTACTTAGATGGTGAATTTTGGAGCCGAGCAGTCAGTTTCAATTAAATTCAAATAAGCTTTATATTTTTATTCACTAGTTAGATACTACTCTTTAACTTTGCTTAACATTCAATTTCATTTTCAATTTTATATGATATACAATGTAATAATAATAATATGCACAGTTTAATATTTAAGATACATTTTACTAAACAATAATTATAATTATAATAATAAGTATTATTAGTAGTATTGTTATATTAATAGAATAAAAAATAGTTAATCAGTAGCAGGCATACTACCCACTAATTATAATTAAGTTTTGCATATGTATTGTATGTGAAAACGTGATAAAATTACTCACACCTATAAACCATGAAACTATACAAAAGAAATATACTTGATTTTCGAAGCGTGGTGTACACTATAGTCCCACATTAGAATGCACAGAAGAAAGACTGCTGCAAAATACTATTATTACAACTACTACTAACTAATGACAGTGAATGAATTAATAAAATAAAATATATTGCTGCTGGTGGTGAAACAGCTACAGAAAAAACAAAAAATAACTATGTAATCTTTGGAGACAAAATGTGCTTTGTCTTTGTGAAGTTTAATTGACATCTGCATTCCAAATTCGTTGATTCATGTCCGTTGGCGGATGTCATCATAAATGTAATCTTTATTTATAGAGCACTTTTCAAAAACCATGTTACAAAGTGCTTTAACAAGTGCAAAGACAATAAAACACAGATAAAAACAAGATACACAATAAAAGCAAGAAAACACTTGAAGTTAATGAAGTTAGAAAAGAAAACAGAATCATCTAAAATCAGGAAAGGCTCTCCTAAAAAGGTTTGTTTTAAGAAGGGACTTAAAGGAGTTCACTGACTCAGCTGACCTGATTTCCTATGTAGTAGTAGTAAAGAATGGGAAGAGATATAGAAGTTTCTGCAGATTGCAGAGCAGCTTTTCCCACCAAGCTATCAGACTCTAATTCCTCCTCAGCACTGCTCCATTGATTATAGTTTATTTCTGTTTACCATTTTTTGTAATTGATTCTGTATTAATGGATATTGTCTGCTATGTATCAGAAGGGAGTTACAAAACACAATTCCACTATATAACTTGTTATATAGTGACATATAACTTGTGCCATATAACTTGTTATATAGTGACATACATATAACTTGTGC
Source organism: Micropterus dolomieu (assembly GCF_021292245.1). Taxonomy (NCBI): domain Eukaryota; kingdom Metazoa; phylum Chordata; class Actinopteri; order Centrarchiformes; family Centrarchidae; genus Micropterus; species Micropterus dolomieu. Next base: position 30,046,281 of record NC_060172.1, read on the forward strand.
CATATAACTTGTTATATAGTGACATATAACTTGAGCCATATAACTTGTTATATAGTGACATATAACTTGTGCCATATAACTTGTTATATAGTGACATATAACTTGTGCCATATAACTTGTTATATAGTGACATATAACTTGTTATATAGTGACATATAACTTGTTATATAGTGACATATAACTTGTGCCATATAACTTGTTATATAGTGACATATAACTTGTTATATAGTGACATATAACTTGTGCCATATAACTTGTTATATAGTGACATATAACTTGTGCCATATAACTTGTTATATAGTGACATATAACTTGTGCCATATAACTTGTTATATAGTGCCATATAATTTGTTATATAGTGACATATAACTTGTGCCATATAACTTGTTATATAGTGACATATAACTTGTGCCATATAACTTGTTATATAGTGCCATATAATTTGTTATATAGTGACATATAACTTGTGCCATATAACTTGTTATATAGTGACATATAACTTGTTATATAGTGCCATATAACTTGTTATATAGTGACATATAACTTGTGCCATATAACTTGTTATATAGTGACATATAACTTGTTATATAGTGACATATAACTTGTTATATAGTGACATATAACTTGTGCCATATAACTTGTTATATAGTGACATATAACTTGTTATATAGTGACATATAACTTGTGCCATATAACTTGTTATATAGTGACATATAACTTGTTATATAGTGACATATAACTTGTGCCATATAACTTGTTATATAGTGACATATAACTTGTGCCATATAACTTGTTATATAGTGACATATAACTTGTTATATAGTGACATATAACTTGTTATATAGTGACATATAACTTGTTATATAGTGACATATAACTTGTGCCATATAACTTGTTATATAGTGACATATAACTTGTGCCATATAACTTGTTATATAGTGACATATAACTTGTTATATAGTGACATATAACTTGTGCCATATAACTTGTTATATAGTGACATATAACTTGTGCCATATAACTTGTTATATAGTGACATATAACTTGTTATATAGTGACATATAACTTGTTATATAGTGACATATAACTTGTGCCATATAACTTGTTATATAGTGACATATAACTTGTTATATAGTGACATATAACTTGTGCCATATAACTTGTTATATAGTGACATATAACTTGTGCCATATAACTTGTTATATAGTGACATATAACTTGTTATATAGTGACATATAACTTGTGCCATATAACTTGTTATATAGTGACATATAACTTGTGCCATATAACTTGTTATATAGTGACATATAACTTGTTATATAGTGACATATAACTTGTTATATAG
>NC_060172.1:30047725-30169121 GCF_021292245.1 Micropterus dolomieu
GTTATATAGTGACATATAACTTGTGCCATATAACTTGTTATATAGTGACATATAACTTGTTATATAGTGACATATAACTTGTGCCATATAACTTGTTATATAGTGACATATAACTTGTGCCATATAACTTGTTATATAGTGACATATAACTTGTTATATAGTGACATATAACTTGTTATATAGTGACATATAACTTGTTATATAGTGACATATAACTTGTGCCATATAACTTGTTATATAGTGACATATAACTTGTTATATAGTGACATATAACTTGTGCCATATAACTTGTTATATAGTGACATATAACTTGTGCCATATAACTTGTTATATAGTGACATATAACTTGTTATATAGTGACATATAACTTGTTATATAGTGACATATAACTTGTGCCATATAACTTGTTATATAGTGACATATAACTTGTGCCATATAACTTGTTATATAGTGACATATAACTTGTTATATAGTGACATATAACTTGTTATATAGTGACATATAACTTGTTATATAGTGACATATAACTTGTGCCATATAACTTGTTATATAGTGACATATAACTTGTGCCATATAACTTGTTATATAGTGACATATAACTTGTTATATAGTGACATATAACTTGTTATATAGTGACATATAACTTGTGCCATATAACTTGTTATATAGTGACATATAACTTGTTATATAGTGACATATAACTTGTTATATAGTGACATATAACTTGTGCCATATAACTTGTTATATAGTGACATATAACTTGTGCCATATAACTTGTTATATAGTGACATATAACTTGTGCCATATAACTTGTGCCATATAACTTGTTATATAGTGACATATAACTTGTTAACTTGTGCCATATAACTTGTTATATAGTGACATATAACTTGTGCCATATAACTTGTGCCATATAACTTGTTATATAGTGACATATAACTTGTGCCATATAACTTGTGCCATATAACTTGTTATATAGTGACATATAACTTGTGCCATATAACTTGTTATATAGTGACAATAAACCTTCCTACCTACCTAAAGTATGTTGCTTTTCTTTTACTGCAAAACACTACACCATGGCAATTAGTATATAGTACAGTATTATCACCTTGATGACAACCCCACAGAGGTCCAGTAGCTGGGGCTCCCCGCCAGTCAGTTAGAATGGAAGAAGCTCTTGATTTAACCTTCCTTGGATAACTATGACCTGGGTGACTGATAATCTTCATAGACTACAAACTGAATACAGTTAGTAAGGGAAACAACTCCTGACTTGAAGTCATAGCCTCAGTCATATTTTAAGCTATTTTTTATCCAGGTAAGTTAAGCTTTAGTACTCTCTTCTTCACTCCCTCAGTTTCCCAATCACAGCCTGATCTATTGGCCACTGAGCAACTCCATTGGAGCAGTGATGCTGCCTTATTGGAGCGCACCTCACTTCCCTCACCCTGACTTCACTTGCCAGCTTAACGCTGACTTTTAGGCCAACACTGCCCTCTAATGAGCAAAGCAAGGCTTCTCTGATGTGACCAAACACCAAAGCTGATACATGATAGATGGGATCCACTGCTGTACTTCTTGAAAAAAATGGGTGCTCCTCAGCATTTTAAAAAAACATATCAGAATGTTTATATTGGTAGCATTCAACAACATCTCCCATAAATCTTAAACATAAAGACAAAATATTTTATTTCGTAGGCAAAGTACTAAAAACAGGGGGGAAAGACCTGATTCCTTCCCACAAGCCACCATTATTATCCCACCTTTATAAATAATTTATCCTGCAGATCAGAGATATTCTGCCCCAACATCATTTCATCAAGCTCGTCTGCTCCATCTCAATTCTATTCAGTTCAAATGTGGGGATAAAAACTAATTGCATTCTTTACAACGCACCAATATGAGAAATGCATTGTTTAGAGCATGATGTTGTGTCAAAAACACTTTGGTTGTACCTGCAAAATCTGCAACATTTTCCAATGAACACACGGCAAATGCTTTTTTACACATCAGCAAACTGCACTCTTCTTCATGAGGCATGAATAATTTCAGTCTACATACACGTAACTCCTCTTATGTGGTAGGCTCCATATAATTTAGTGTGGTATAGATTGTTAACCATGACATGACACAGTGCAAATATTGACCGCCGAGTTCCGGGCTGTAGATAAAATGCTGCATATGAGCTTGCTGTAAACTCAGACGACTCTGTAATGTCAGTTGACTGGGAAATGAGTTTTTCTTATCTGCATTCATGTGAAGTGTTATGGATGATCCTGGAATAAGCTGGAATGCAGAGAGTGTGAATGTTTGTCCATATTTTCAGCAAAACCTTTTAGGTTGCATAATTTAAAATAATTTTCCGTACATAGAAGTTTTCTCAAGGATAGATCGCTATTAAAGGCACCATGAGCTATGATTATAATATCAGAAAAACATGGACATGAGGCCCACATTTCTCACAAAGCCACTGAATCACAAGTGGGTTGTATTCACCTTGGGATAGTATCCTTTTGTTTCTTTTCTTTCAAGAAAATAGGCTATAATGACATTGGGTTACCGGGCCAGAGCCAAGATGCTATTGTTCTGATGACAAAAGGTACATAACCAACTTTTTCGGAGTGTACTGGACATTTTTTACTAGATAGTTCACATATTTATTTGGAAAAACCTCACCTACAACAATCTTGATATGATAAATTGCATTAGCTATTAATATATAATATATTAATAATATTTATAAGTATTGTGACACCTCACTGCTACACTGTAGGTTTTGCCTTTAAACTGCCAGGGAGAATTTGTCTCTTTCCTGCCTTGGTGTCCATTTCTGGGTCCTGCATCAGGTACCACTTTGACAACCACTTTCTTTTAAACCTGATGCTTCTCCTAAATTAACTAAATGACCTCTCAGTAATTTGGACCTCCGAACAACATTACAGGTGACACCTACTATGAAGTAACTGATCCAAGTGCTGAGAGTTCTGGGCAGCCTCCTTTGGCTGCACTTGACACAGATATCATCCATGTTTTGCACTTTAACTCCTCAGTCATTTAAGTGCTGTTGCATATGACACAGAAGGATTTGTCCCCTTGAAACTTACTCCTACTGCATCTTGCTGATAAAGTCCCAAGAGAAGAGTAATTCAAAAACTCTGAACTGTCTTCACGCCGAATCAGGAACTTCAGTGTGTATTCCACCAGTGGAAACACAGTGATCTGCTGGAGAACAATCAGCCTGACAGAGTTCTGAAATATTTTTCTCATTCTGGTAAACAAGATGGCGCTGAAACTCAAACATGCTGAAAAGCAGTTCAGATCTTCTGTCTCTAGTTATGACCTGAAAAATTTGGTGTCCTGAGGTGTTTTTGATCAATTGGGGAATTAGCTGAGCTCTCTTTGCCCAAATGCCATTCATTCACTCTCTGTGTGAAACCTACTGAGGACTGAGAAGTGTTAGATGTGCGCTCCAGGAAAGTGATCCACTTATTTATAGAACTTTAATTAGACTGGCTCTCTGGAGGTTCTACCAGGCAAATGATGAAATCTCCCCCTCTTTCTGTCTTTCTCTGCCTCTCTTCTGTCAGCCTGCTGTCCCCTCCCCCGGCAACTCTGTATCAGTGCTCAACCCTCACTGGCCCCCTCCATCACCACACCCTGCACTCAAGTTATGATGCAGTTCATGGGTAAGCGCACATTTGCCCTACATTGCCGCTGGGGCTCCACCACAGGTTTTATTTGAGCCCAGAGTTGGTTGTGGATTAAACATCAGCTGAACGGTGAGTTTACCCCCTCTGAATAATGCATTGCTAATAAGCACTAGTCTGTTATATTACAGCCCTGATTAGGTTTTACACTTTTTGAATTATAACCCTTCTACAGTGCACTGTGGTTATCTTTGTTTGAAATGTGAAAATTGATTGCAGCTTATCAAATGTCTCATCCTGACGTGCATGTGCTCTGTGTTTAGTTCCTCATTGTCTGTCGTACAAGAGTTACTCAACAGGTCTGGGTTGTTTTGGTAGAAGCGATTGCGCAACCAAGTGCTGGAGCAGCGCTGTGCTACTGTGTTTCACACAAGTAGTAGTATTATGAAAGAGTTTACTATTGATTGTGAATAATACATCAACATTAAATCAATAGTCAAATTAACTGTGAATTTTACACTGGCAGCTAAGGTGCATATTTTTAACAATGACCTGTTTGGCACCAATTTCTATAATTAGTGTTGCTGACAGGATATCACACTGACGCACTTTGTTGAGCCCTTCTGTGGGACAAAGTATTGTTCTCTTCAGTGCAAGAAGGAAAATTATAGGATGTATTAAATCCCATTGTGCATGAAGCATTGGCACTGTGCTTCTAGTGTGAGTGTGTGTTTAAGGTTTAAGGTCTGTGATGAAAAGCTTTTGTTTGTGGTTCCCTGAGAAGGCCAAGAGTAGCTCTCCAAATACCTTGCAGTCTAATCGTCTGAGAAGATTTTTATTTTCCTGTGTGACACTTCAACTGCATGAAGCAGACTGCAAAGTACCCACAGCCTCATTTTTCAGTGCTTGTGATGTGTGTGTGTGTGTCTGTGTGTGTGTGTTTTTCCTTCAAGATAACACTCGACACCCATGCTAAACCCAACATGTGGTCTCTAACCTTTTCAGGTCCTTGGCACTTTTGAAAGTCACAATTATAGGAAACGTCACTGCCACTGCAAAAAGCTAATGGGGGAAAAACCCAGAACATATCTGTCAAACTTCAGACCATGCATCAATGAAATCCCTACAGGTTGTAAAGAGGCATCGTGGCCTGCTGTATTGTCAGTGTTGCACAGTGTCTGTAGCCTGACAGCCCAATAAGTTTGAATGCATGGAAACAGGAACCAGAAGCCCAGACCCACACGATAGACGGTTTAAGCTCTGACAGAGCGCGCGTGTGTGCGTGAGATGCTGCCCATTCCACAAGATGGTAAACTGCATACCTCCATGTCAGGGTCCCCTTCTCGCTGCTCACTGACAGATTCCTGAGAGACGTGAGGCTCTGTAGTTCAACACTGTGCACGTGTGTGGATCTCCTTTCAGTAAATGTAATAAAGAAACACAAAGCAAAACCTCGTCTATACTCTCTCACCCATCACTTATACATATCACAGTTCCTTTCACTGTGTACGCCTCTTGATCACCAGCGGGAGTTGGACTTATAATTGAGTGTACGCACAGACAAATGAACAAGACTTGCATGTGCTCCCAGTGGTTACTGGGATACCAGTAATCTGTAATTGGTTTTAGCGAGCAGTGTGCACGAGTGCGTGGCGCTGTGCTGAAGGCCAGTCTCTTCTCTCAGCAGGACTCCTTCCTAGTGAATGAGATGGCAGAGTGTGGGGCCGAAGGTGAACTACCTCAGAGGCGTCTTGGGGTCAAGGAGCAGCAAAACGGAGAGCTGACAGGTAAAAACAAGACATCTAATATTCAGCTGAGCAACAGATCAAAACTTTGCTTGAAGACACTTTTATTATCTGTGCGTCAGTACTAAAATGCCTTTGAAAAGATGTCAAAGTCTCTGTTGTAATTGCAAGATTTTAATTTAAACATATTAATTCCTCGTACTTTTGTGTGTGTGTGTGTGTGTGTGTGTGTGTGTGTGTGTGTGTGTATGTGTGTGCTTCCAATACCCACGCTCCGTGGCTAGACCCAGAGCTGTCTGTAGATGACAGAAAGCAGAGGGACCGGGAGGAGCGTGAATCTCTGGTGTTATGGAAGAAACCTCTGCTCACGCTCCACTTCTTCACTCTGGAACTGCTCATCACACTTAAAGAGTGGATATGCAGGTGAGACCAAGGGTGGGATGCAAACACCCCCCTCCCCAAAACAAAAACACTGCTCCATTCCAGCAGAATTACACTTGAGGTGTTTCCTCTATTCTCCATGCATGTTGCATGTTATGAACGCATTGGTCAATAAAAGTTCCCCCCTGAAGTTAGAGAGTCGAAACTATATTGATGTTGGTACAAAAACAATTTTTTTTGTGAGAAACCTAAAACAGTGCTAAAACACGTGGACGAGCTATTTGGAGAAATTCAATTTACATTTAATGCTCGTGTTCAAGCTGCAAAAATCTGACATAAGCCAAAGATTAAACTGAGTTCTCACGTGCTGTGTGTTTGGTCATTCTAACCAATAGACTTAAATGTGCTAACAGCAGTTAAGCCGTGTTTTTGTGATGTGAGCTTTTATTTAAAAAGGTGCTAGCGCGGCTTGTCAATCTCACGCAAAAAGAGTATATGATAGTTACACTCTCCACACACAGAAACGCAATAGCACAAACGGCACATATGGCCAGACAGGAGGTGACCTTGACTGTCTCAGAGCTATCAACCCAGAAGGCCTTCTCCTTCATAGTTTAGTCTTCAGTCAGAGGCCTAATCTTTCCCCTCCTCTCATTACTCCTCATCATTAGCCTACTGCTGATAGAGCTGACAAGGTCTTTTCACCCCACTTACGGATGTTACGCAACCAAGCAAAAGCATCAGACTTTACTACGTCAGCTCTCGCTTAGACAACAAATTCCCCGCGCTACACAACATGTCTTTCACACACTTAATAATCTTTGTTGACACCGGGGGCCCAGAAGAAGGTCAGAGTGTACGCTCAGGGAGGCCTTTGTGGTTAAGCGTGTGAGGACAACGTGTTTATTTTCTAAACTACAAGAGGATGTGGTGAGCCGCAAGCACCACGGGTAGTGTTCTGTCTGAGAGAAGCTGCTGCTCATGAACACTCAAAACACATGGTGTTATAACTGCTGCAGGGGGATACACGCAAACACATTACGGCTTAGTCTACGAGCGCTTAGAGTTTATCCTGACTGTTGATAGAGGTGGTTTGTAATTTATAGCACATGCACAGGGAGTCCTCAGGGTAGCATGTTGTTCAGCGTTGTGCCTGCACACTTGTAAATGGGGACAATGGTTGTGAAACTCTGTATTGGTAAACCATATCAACAATAGACGCATGATACTGTTGGTGCTGCCCTTGATTTACAACATTTTAGAGACCACTTTAAAGACATTCCTGAGTCAATAAGCTAAGGACCATTTTTCCAGCAGGCTGATATTATACAATCAGTGGCCTATACTGTGATACTGGCCTAGTGAAGCCACACATTACATCAAAATACAGGAAGTAGAAGAAAATCTGCTTTCTTATCTCCGGCTATATTATGTTTATTATGGAGAAACATCACTGATCTGCAGCAGCACAAAGGGTAAAGTGATGTCCTCCACTGCAGGAGAAATGTCTCCTTCACTTCACTCTAACGTTACCTGGAGCTGGCTGACTGAGACGAGGGGAAAGGGGTCTCGCTATTTACTGGTTTCACTCTGTGAATTTATGGCGAGATCACTTTTGACATACGCCGTTCAGCTCAAACTCAACGGTAAGATAATTAATGACAGAGAAAAGAAATTCTGTTGGCCATTCAGCGTGACTGAAACCTGTCACTGCTGGTAGCTAACTTAGCTAACGCTTGCTTTACCTAACGGTACCCGCACCTGAGGACAGTCGTTAGTCAAAATGCACCACGGCTTAGGCTAACGTTACATAACGGCAAACATCAGTTTCACAATGCTAACGTTAGCTGGCTAACTTTAGCAACTTTAGCTATATATAGTTAGCTATTATATTAAAACAGCTACATATTTAATTCAATTTTTAATAGTGATAAATCAATGTAGTTAACGTTACATTAGTTTAGTAGCACTAGTGGTTGTTTAGTCTAAAACATATTTGTTTTACAATTTAAAATCTTCATTTGTAAAATAACTCGTAACTATAGCAGTTAAGTTAATCGAGTAAAAATTACCCCCTGACATGTAATGTAGTGGAGTAACTTATAAATTCAAAGTAGCAGAAAATAGAAACACATTTCAAAGTAGCTGTTAATTAACGTTACAGTAACGTTACTTTTAAGAAGCAAAATGCCCCCCCCCCCAGTGTTTTACTAATAAGAATGAAGTTTTATCTCTAAAATGTTGCTGCCCTGTGAGAACTACAAAGGTCAACCTTGAGCTCAGATAAACAACCCTGTGTTCAGCTTTGTCATCATTTTCCAGCTGATCCGAGGGGGAGGGGTTAAATAGTTCATTAGCTTAGGAAGTAGATTTTTCTCAACCCCTGAAGGGACACTTAATTCTATACATTCTATATCTATATTCTATTCTAAGAATCAAATTCACCAATAAATTCATGGAGATAAATGTAAATGTAAATACTCTAAATTAGACCTGCAACCATTAGTCAAATAATCAATCAGTTGTCGAGTATTAAATTAATTGCCCACCTATTTGGATAATCCATTAATAGGTTTTAGTTATTTTTTAAAGGTAAATGATTTGATTCCAACTTGTTAAATGTGAATATGTTCTGGTTTCTTTCCTCCAATATGACAGTAAACTGAATATCTTTGGAACATTTGAGGACGTCATCTTGGGCTATGGGCATTGATGGATATTTTTCACTATTTTTTTCACTATTTGACATTATATAGCTGAAACAACTAATTGGTTAATTGAGAAAATATCGACAGATTAATCAACAATGAAAATAATTGTTAGTTCAGCCCTACTCTAAATAGAGTAACTTGAATTTCTAATTGTTCCACCACTGCTGGCTACAGTACAATAATATTGAAATGAGTTATGAGTTGTTACACAACAGTTAACTGTTTCTTCATTATTAAGTTAGGTCTGGTACCTAATTAAAAAGCCCTCCAGTGTAAATTTTCAGGTGTACAAGTTTTAGGCATCCAGTTATTAATTTTTCATAAATCTGAATGACTGAATTAGCATAACCATAGTCTGCACACATGTGCGCACCCCACTCTATTAGTGATTTTTTTTGTACAAATGACCACCCTACCGTGTAAACAACTAAGCCAACATGCACCATTCTCATTACACTGTCAGGTTAGGATGTTAGGTACTGTACCAAAAGGTTACATATGCAGTGTATCCTACTGAGAACATGCCGCTCCTGTTGGTGACGACTATATTTGCAGTGGTTTGAGGAGTTTCCAGCAGATGTCTCTCTCCCCCAATATTTAAATGAAAATTACATCCTCTCGCCACCAAATAATTGCATCCTCTCCTTTCACTAATATGGCCTCACTGATTCCTCTGATGATTCTTCATGTTTTTCTTTCCTTGTATGCTGTTCACCTCTGCCCCCTCACACTTGCATCCATCATTTTCCACCTTCATTCTCTCCTTCTCCCTCACCCAGGCTCTGGCATCAAAAGCAGACTGTGCTTGGCCTTCTGATCCTGCTTATCCTCCTCTCCATTGCCTACTGTATTGAAGGAACACACCAGAAGGTGACTGAATACTAAATATTTTTCATAGTACATTATAACCATTTTTCGGGGGAGTGCTGTGGACGGTCAGCACTTGAACTCTGTTCTTTCACTTTGTTAAGCTGACATAAATCATAAAGTTTCAAGGGAGGCTAAAATTCAATACATTTTCTTTCTGTAGTTGCTTGCATTAATATTAGTGCAAGTTAAAACTATAACACTGAATGCTATACCATTATTTTGGGCAGCTGTGGCTCAGAAGGTAGAGCGGATGTGTATTCATCAAGTGGTTGGTGGTTTGATCCCTGTCCTTTAGCAAAACACTGAACCAGTGCCAGTGGTTTGTCCCACTAAAGTTGCCATTTCATACAGTCCATTTACTTTTTATTTATGTTCTGTATAGTGACATGTGTGGTTAAGCATCATTATAATGTGACTGCTCCACATAGAGATTAGGATTCGCACGTCAGGAGCACAAGAGTGCCTATAACAGGATACACGCATGAACATCATCTCCAACAAGTGTGTGCTTGTGTGAGTGCACCTACATCACATTGGTTTAATTATTAACTTCCCACAAAGCTCAGTTTTAACCGCCAATCTCTTATGTCCACAGGGCAAACTAGAAGATAGACATGACTAGTACCCTTCCCCTTTCTTTTCCCCCAACTTTTTGTGTTTTTCAAGCCATGAGCTGTAGAGTTTTGAAACCCACTGCCATGAAACTCTTTTTTCCCCCCATGTTATACACAGAGACTCAGGAGTTGTATAATCACTTCCCAGTAACTACACATAATAATCACCCATGACTCGCACTGCACTTCCCAGTATTTGTTTTGCTGGGTTTCCTGGGAAATGGAGGCTTCGGTCAGAGCCACCCCCCGCCCCCAAACCCCTCACTTCTTCCCGTAACCTTAACACTCCATGCTTCCTCCTTAAAACAACCTGCCTTGGCTCGAGGGCTGAGGTGTAAACGGAGTGATAGATGGACTGATAATGGTGGATGAACAGGAGGAAGAGGAACACGGGGGGAGATAGAGAGATCTTGGCGTGCCTTACTTTACCAGTTGTGTAAGAGCTGGCTGCCACCAAAAAGAATAATGGTGCTGTTCTTCTGTCAGTTTGCTGAACACTCCTACCCTACGGCTCTGTCCTCTAAACTCAACAACAACCTCTGTCTCTAAAGGTCTCTCTTCCTCTCCCTCTCTATCTCTACCACTCACTTGCCCTCTCCCACCCTTTAAAGTGCCCTCTGTTTTGCACACTTTCACTCTCGTACCTTCTCTCACTCTGTCTCTGTTCCTCCCCTCCTCTCTCTGCCCCCCCACCCCCGTTTCTTGTTTTCCTCACTCTCTGTGCATGTGCCTCTGCCATGTGGTTGACCGTCCCTCTCTCTGGCCTCTGCAGTATGTGCGCTACATGGAGAAGAAGACGCTGTGGTGCGCTTACTGGGTTGGCCTGGGTATTCTGTCCTCGGTGGGTCTTGGCACCGGCCTGCACACCTTCCTCCTTTACCTGGTAAGAAAGTGTTTTCACTGACTCTCCACGACAAGTTGCCCGCCACTTTTACACTGGAGTTGCTCACTTGCCTGTGCATGTTTATGACAGAGCTGAAACTCAAATCACAGTGGATGGTGGTGGTGCTGTGACGCAGGTCTCAAAAGGCTGTTGATGCTGTTGTTGGGTTGTTGCTAAGGCTTTAATAAGAGCATTATTGAAAGCTTTTGGAGGCTCCTTGTGCATTTGCACATGCCTACGTGAGTGTGTTAGTATGGGTTTGTGCGAGCGTGCGTTTCGGAGTGGGGTGGAGATGAATAGGCGCTGTGGTAGTCGCACTGTTTTGACAGGCAGTCCAGGAACAATCGCACTCACTGACCCCTCTGACTGAGTGCACATGAGGATAAAAACACTCTCCCTCCCCCTCTCTGAGTTCTTTCTCTTTTCTTTCTCCCCACTCTTCTGCTCCCCGCTGTGTCGCTCACTCTCACTTTCTCTCACACTCCCTCCCCTTACTCGCTCTCCTTTTTATGTCTCTCCTCTGCTTATTTTTACTCCTCCTCTCCTTCTCCCTTCCTCTTTCTTTCTCCCCCATTTCTCTCCGTCTCTGAGTGTTTTTGCTCAGTTTTGAGCATGGGGAGGTGTTGAGTCTCTACTGCTGATCAGATCAGGGTCCCAAAACATCTGCTTGTCTACACTGCTCTGAGTCCATCTGTCATCAGGGAGTCCACTGTTGCACTCGTGTGCCCTTGCCCAGTGGAGCCGAACTGGAAACTTTGAAGTGCGTGTCCTCCATTCTGCTGTTTTTAAAAGCCAAAGTCTGGCGCTCCCAAATGTAATTTGAGTGTTTTTTTTTAACTCTCCCTTAGTGGACCAGCTCACTTTTTCAGAAGGTTTTAAAGTAGGATGTCACCATCTAGTGAGTGTGGCTGTTACTGCAGGTTGGTGTCATTGGGTTCATGACAGAACTTGGTGCTCCTTGCTGGAGCTGCTGTCGTGCATTTTTTATAGAGTTTGACTGATATGAAGGCCGATACTAGTGCTGATTTTTTTAGATTTAATCCACTGATGCATGATGTTTTTGTGTGGATATTGAAAAAAAATGTTTTTAAAAATTTACCTTGTATGCCTCTAAATAAAAATCACACTTACAAGCATTCTGTGTTTCCCACTGAATGGACTCCTTGTAGGGTGGGAATGCCTCTGAATCTGCATTTAGACCAGTGCTAAAAGCACTGAAACATTGCAGGTTTGTACAGACTGACAGACATGAACCTGTTGATGGTAATCCAACTTGTCCACACTGGAATGAACTCTCTGGTCTGACATTCTCTGGTCAGTCAGGGTCATTTAATACTTTGAAGGTGAATGTTTTTTAATTGGCTGATGATGAAATTTTAATAAACGTCTAGCCTGATGTTGGCATGAGTTATTAGTCAAATAATATTTGTTTGTGTAAGTCTGATCTAGTATCTGCTTCCTCTGTTCAACTGTGAGCCTAAACCACAAGTAAGAAGCACAAAACCAACTCAGAGAATTATAATTATAGACGGTCTTTTCTGTAGAAGGGCTGTTTAAAGGAGCCATAGAGATTCATAAGTGATTTTGTAGATTTCTGGGTACTGACAGATATTTCTGATTTCTGAAGTTTTTCCGTGGTTAGTGAACAGTGGGGAGCGCCAGCAGACATGTTGTCCTGTTTTGAGGAACTAGGACTGGGTCAGTGATTGTAACTGGGTCAAACAATCTCCGAACGCTTGTTAAGATGTCAGCACAAACTTTCAAGTGTAACACTTGCAGCTTGACCCTTCTGGCACTGTTTTCCTTCTTGGCCATAAGACTTAATAATATGCTAGAAATGAGAACTGAAGTGGGCCCGGGTGTTTACCCGCTCCTGACTTTGATATACACCAATGTCAACATTTGAAAGAACACCACCACAGTTACTCTGTAAGTGATACTAAAGTGCACCACTAGAGATATACAGTTCAGGGGAGAAGTGCTGCAATTAACTACAGTTTCTCATCCAGTCTACAACTTGGTGAAACACTTGAATGCATTTTCACTTCAGCAAACTGCCTGATTGAGAGGAGCTGAGTCAACCAGAGGGCAGGGCTCAAACAATCAGTTGATTGAAAATCAATTACTTGACAGGCAGAAAATTAGTGGCAACAGTTTTGACTATTGGTCGATCGTTTAAGTCATGGCGAAACTTCCTGCCTTTGAAATCGGAAAATTGTGGTGGATATTTTTGAACTTCTGACATTTTATAGACCAAACAACTAATCTAGTAAATAATTAGTAGATGGCTAGATGATGAAACTCATTGTTGGTTGCAGCCCCACCTGATTATTTTGATAACAAAAATAATTTATTACATTCCACTAAATAGTATTGTATATATAAAACATGGTGTATGCAAATTAATAGATTGTTTAATTAATTCATAAAAATGGCTTAAAGCCATTGTCCATCCATCCATCCATCCATCGTCAACCGCTTATCCTGCGTCCAGGGTCGCGGGGGGGTTGGAGCCAATCCCAGCTGACATCGGACGAAAGGCGGGGTACACCCTGGACAGGTCGCCAATCCATCGCAGGGCTAAAGCCATTGTATTTGTACATAGTAACTGATTCATAAATTGTCAGTAGGACGTTTGTAACTGGCCCAGGCCATTACTATTGACAGTCAGTAGAGGGTGCAAGTGGTCTTAAGATGTCAAGAAACCAGAAAAATCAGTGCAGACTCCTATTGTAATACTTTACAGTGCTTCATTATATTATGTGTCAGTGTTTTTATTCACATAGGATACAGCTGAAGATTCATATATTGTCTCCCTGGCGAATAAAGATTTGGAAAACAGAAGTGAGTTTGAAAGCTTTGGACTTGTTGTTAAATTATCAAAAAAAGACAAGACAGAAAACTTAAACAACTCCACAATATATAATATTATTAAAGAGCATAGTGAACAATAAAACTACTAATATATTTCATTGTACCATTGTAAGATGTACTAGCAGGTCTAATAACCATGGTCCAGGTCCTCTGTAGTGCTATTTCCACATGACATAACATGTGACTCTGTCATATGACTTCCGCAACCTTCCTAGCTGTCACTATGTGTCTGTCCCTTTTCTGACTTCTTTAAAGGACTACACTCCATGATTGAAGCTAATTCTTTAATTTCATCCAGTTACAGTAAATGTGTGGCCACATTTTTCTCTGCCGACACAGTGTTGACTTCATTGAACTAGGTGCAAGCTTTCCGTTTAACCTCGGTGAAATTGATAATGACAAATCTTTTAACTGCTAATAGGGGTTTTGTTAGAAATAAATGACCACACATCACTTATTAACAGCACACATCCTGAGTGGATGGCGGGAAGCAGCAACACGTGAGTACTGCTGAGCCACCAGCAGAGGAGGATAGAGAGTCAGTGATATGCAAACCATTCCAGTCAATGAAACCAGAGCAAAAGTGGCAGCTCTCCTGTTCCCTGACATGGGCAATTGCTGCCCTGTGTCTCCTCTCTGTGTTTGCATCCTGCTGAGACTGCGGGAGATCATTGTACATGGACAGGACTGGTTATTGGAGAAAGATAAAACTCTGCAACTCATGCATGGAGGGGGGGCACGTCTTGGCACAAAATCAAGTGTATTTTATCCAGCTGCTCTGAGGGAGGAGGTAGTGGGTGGGTGCATATAATACAGACCATGGAAACAATAAAATCATGCAGGAACACTAGATAGATCTCATTTCAGCAGGAGCTGCGGAGGCGAGGATCAGTACACACACACGCACGCGTACGCACACAGAGAGAGCTGCACCTGCGCATGTATCCGCCATAATGATTGTGAAGATCACAATTATGAGTGAGACCAGTTTTCATCTCCACTTAGGTTTTTAAGTATTTGTATTCTAGTGACAACTAGTGTCCCTGCCCTTCATAAATCCTCTTTTAACTGAGAAGGGGTTAGCGATGAGTGTGACTCTTGTAAGCCTGGGAATGCTGTAAATATTTTAGAAGAGAGCTCATCTGAGTCATCCACCATTAAATTACTTTCAGTAATGGCTGTTGCCATTAAGTCATTATGGGCAGCATGAAAATTGTTGTGCTCAACATTAAATCAACAGCAACAAAGAATTAAGTTCGTTATAATTGAAGCTGCGCACGTTGCTGTTTACATAATAGCAACTCGGGTAGTCATTTTTTTCTCCCTCTTGGCTTTGAGCTGTTTTATGAGTGAGAGGTGTACATAAATGTCAGCAGCCAGTAAGGGAAAAACAACACCAATCCAATGGGATAACACAAAATTGAACCATGTTTGGAGCGTGTTTATGACTCACGATTTACAGTCCCTTGTCTTTCAAAAAATAAACCAGTGGCTCATCTAAATAAAGAAACATTCTGCAGTTTTCTATATTCAGTTTCTTTTAGGATTGCTAAATTACAGGTTGCAGAGGAGGTTTGTGTAGAATATACAGATTTTCCCCAGCAAACCCCCTAAAATTAAGTTTTGGCTGTTGGCAATTACCAGGAGCACAGCTTTAATTAGTGCCAACTATCGCTGTGAGTGCTGAGCAGGTCTGAGAGTGTGGCTTCCACACACTGTCCCTGCATTGTTGTTACTATCACACTCATACACACACACTGCTGATCACGTCCTGAAAGTTCTCCTGGTCATATGCCGTTATACAGTTAGGTGCAGTTCGCCCACGCTTTCACAGTCTGACAAGAACATGTGGGTGAAGGAAACTCGATCACAGCATGGCAGAGTATTGGACAAAAGACGTGTGTGTGTGTGTGTGTGTGTGTGTGTGATTGGGTGGCACACTCACCTGACCATTGTCTGGCTTTACAGTGACGAACCTTGCTCCAATCCCAGGCAAACAATCGGGCACCTTCATGTTCACATAGAAAGAAACCCGGTTGCTTTGTTTGAGTTGTGACTCACAAACACTCCTGCTGGTCTGTATGACCTGGACTACATTTGCCACTACTCATGAGTGTTTCTTTTGTTTGTTTTTATTTTTTGATCATTTGACAAGTGTGATCAGAGAGTTGTTTCTTAACTCAGAGCTGATAAGGCTCCGTGCTGGCTCTTTAGAGGGTGTTGACTTTACTCTTAGTGGTGTGGACTGTGTATATAAACATTGCCAAGATATCAAATCAGAATTTTCTTGACTTTGTTGCATATGCTTTCTACGTCAAACACAACTCCACATAGCATAATCGCCCCTCTGTTCACCAAAGTGAGAATTGATACCCTGCATGCATGTTACATGAGTGACACATCAGGATCAAGTTCAGTAGTTCTTTGAAAAGCTACTCTTGACTCACCACTGGCCGGCAGTAACGGATCTCTCACTTTAACTTCAGCACATCTTAAATTCAATTTGAAGCGATTAATTTTTAACTACATCTAGATAGTGTGTCAGAACTTTATCGCATGAATTTGATCCTCCCACTACTGAACAGGCAGTTTTACTTACATACCATAAAGATCCGTTGGTTGGGGATTTTTCACTGGTAAGTTTTGGATCTGCAGCTGCTTTTGTGGAGAATTGTCTAACTTTGGGTTTAAATATGAAATACCACAAAAGGGCCTTTACTTCCTTTGCCAAAAAAAGAAGAGGGAAAAAACAAACAAACAGCACAATTGCTTTTATCCATGATTTTAAGTAATTAATTTTCTCCCTCATAAGGTTGGAGACATGGATCTACCCGAACATCTTGTGACTTGTGACAGTAGACCTCTTTAAAGATGAATACCAGAGAGATGTGTACATGGGAGTGTGTGTGTGTGGTGGTTCTAATGATGCTTCTCCATCTTAACTGTCACACTTTAGCAATCCAAGGCATGCGTCTGTCTGTCTGTGTCTTGGAGGCCCCAGGAGTCCTCTTAATACCAAGTACAATAACCATTCGTTTTGAAAGACACACACACACACACACACGCGCACACACACACACACACACAAGAAGCAAATCCTGGGCAAAAGTGGGCTTAGTGTGTAGTCAGTCTGGAATGGCACCAACAACCCTGCCAGAACAAGCCAAACCTGACCAGACCAAACCAGAGCGTTGCTGGCAGACTGCTGGTGTTTAGGTTGTTTGAAGCATAGTTTTGTTATGAAATTCTACCATCAAGGTCACTCAGTGCTTTTCAGCTACCCAAAATATGGCCATTAGAAAGCCCACTTTACTTTGGCAGCAAGTAACAGTCTCAAAACCCAAGATATTCACTTTAGCAGCAAATCATCCAAATTGAGAAGCTGGAACCAGGGAACATTGGCACATTTTTACTAGAAAAACACTAAACCATTAATTGATTATCAAAATAATTTATAACTAATTAATTGAATTGATGGAATTGTTACAGAGCTGGTTGTGATGATACACAACAAAATTAAAAATAAATGAAGGTAAATAAAATTGCCATTATAATATGTTAAAAGGGAATTATTTTTAATGTGTATAATTATGCTAAATGCAATTTTTATACATATTATTTGATTTATATATTTCATCTACATTTTACATTATTATGTAACTATAGATTAAGCGCAGAGCAGAGTTTATTGCACTGCATGAATTGACTGTGTACTTACTTAACTGGCTGGGATAACTGATGATTTGAGAAAGACTTTAATGGTAACCCCTGCTTAGTAAAGTTATTGCAAATGAACACAACTTATTTACATTGAATTTCCCTTTTACAATGTGTAAGGTATTTCAATTTGCTTTTGTAATTCCTGAATTTGTACATTAACTGTAAAATCAGTTTCAAATTATTTAAATCGAAATGAAGGTGTTATCTTTTGAGTGTGTAATCCATGGCTCAGTGGGGGGTCAGAGTGAGTGTGTCTGTCTTCCAGTCTGGGAGAGGTTTCTGAACATGAAGTCATATGGTGAAACCACATGGATAAATCAGTGGGACCAGCCCCTCAAACCTCCAGCATCTCACATTTAGTGTGTGTGTGTGTGTGTGTGTGTGTGTGTGTGTGTGTGTGTGTGTGTGCGCGCGCTTACCACCCACTTCAAAAACACCCCCGCCCTTCCTCTCTGTCTCTGCTTCATCATTGGCCTCGGTCCAGCGTTCTCTTACCTCCCTCAGAGATCCTGACCAGGGCTTCTTCATAACGAACTAACCTCTAATGTTTGTCCTGCTTTGCCTCCAGCAGTCTCCCACTAGAAGAAGCGGTTAACAGGTTATGCTAGCCTGACCGTGTCTAATGTGCTTAAATGGCCCTTGACAACCACAGCGACCTGTTAATGACTGGACCGTCCTGTGGCCGTGGTCACTGAGAACTGGTCAGTTTATGGTCACCCATTAATGTCTGGTCTGGGGCTTAGGAAGCAGCTACATTTGCTACCATAGACTCACAAGAGGAGGCCACGCCATGACTGGTGACTGTGACGATTATGGGCTGCATCTGCTAGGGTCTTATGATTAAAAACAATAATTTAGGGATCCTGTAATTTCCCTGTACAATTTGTGTTGCTTTGATCTTTTGCAAATTTAAAGTGTAGCATAGTACAGAACATATACATAGAAAAGGTATGCAGGGACAAATATTTTGTAAAAAATTTATTTATAACCCAGACAGTTGACGCTACTGCTTTCTAATGGGAATGTACAGGTTTTTGAAATTTGATGTGATACGTGATGAAATGTCATCATGAGTGCATTCACTCATCTGCATCTGTTTCCGCATACAGAATGAACCGGTAGTTATAAGTTAAAATGTAAAAAGCCCCCTCCTTGTACACAGTGCTTTGCGATTCAAGTCATCAGACCTACAATGCTATGATATAATATGAGTGTGTGTGTCTGCTGAAGTTAATAATACTGTCTCTGTGACACACACAAGGTCACACAAAAGAAAGTATAGCTTTATATATCAAGTGTTTGACAATGTAAGACTTTTAAGAAGTGAAGTGCTGGATACTGTGGGCCAGAGAAGGTGATCGACGGTCCACGTCAAAAGCTCATCTCAGCAGCAGCTATTGGCCAACCAGCTTTCACATCCTCCTTCAGTGGGCACATTGACGCACATTTTGTTCTGGCTGTGGCACTGAGAGGAAGCTCCTTTCCGTTCATGTGCTTTAGCAACTGCCATGCTCATGGCCAATCCCTGTCACAGAATAGAGGTTAAGGAGCAATTTACCACACATCAAAAGTAATTTATTATCATTTCAACATCATCATCACGGCCGCCGAGATCACTACGAATAAGAAAACGTATCCCCACTCTTGTCTTTGTGGACTTTTTTTATTCTTTCCTAAGGAGCTAAAATACATAGCGCTTACAGCTTTGATATTTTTTAACAATAAGAGCTCCTATTAGCTTCATTACCCTTTAGATTTCTTTAAATTATAAAAGTTATGTAGTTATTCAGTGTTACTCACCTCAGAGGTTTAACAAATGTTCCTTCCACCATAAAACATTTGCAAATCCAATCCTGCATTATTTCCATCCATGTTTGCTAGCTTGCAGCCTTCTTCTTCACGGCTTTGTCGGGACTTGCTACATTTGTTGGCACATCGCCTTACCAACTGAAAAACGGCAGAGCAGTATGAAACTGGCAGCAGGAATGCGTATTGCGTCTCCCGTGTGCTACTGTGTGTGCTTGTGTGACCTCATACTAACAAAATATGTACCCTCTCATAGTGCTAATACTCCACAGGTTACCTTTAATGTAAGCCCCATTCAGATGGGCATTACAGAGGGAAGTGGGGAATAAAAAATTCTCTGCACTCCTCTGTAATTTTACTTAACAGTACCTCCCTGTAGCTGACATTACAACTGCCCATTTGGTGAGCTATTGCTCTCCTGTTAGCTTTCATTTTTCTTTTTTCCCAAATGTGTTAGTATGAACATGTTTCTGTTGGATTAGCAAAAATATTTTAGATTTTCTTTAATTTCACACAAAAGTCAAATTTCACATATTAAAAAACACACAATAGAAGGACAAGCTGTTATTCGCATAGGAATGTGCACTTTAAAATACAAGTATGTCGCTCCGGACGAGATTTAAATTACAGGAGGACCAGCAAGTTTTTCGAATAATAGTAGGTAATTGCGGCTCTAATTATTGCTTTGGTGGGGTGAAAAATGACCCACATATAAGCTCCAGATGGGATTAAAAATCACTGACTAGCGCAGGTATTGTTAAAATCTCCCCAGCTCCCCAGAGTAATAAATCCACTTCGAATGAGGCTTTAGATGACAATTGGACTTACTTTTAGGGAGTATTCCTTTACATCGCAGAGTCTGTGTGGATGTACTCATACCCAGAAGTGGGGATCCCACTTGCTTTGGAGGCCAGGCATTGGTTTCTGCAGGTCGCCACAGGAATGCCAGCAATGTTGCCTTCATTGTGCATCCCACTGGGTCAGAGAGAGAGGAACTTTGTGCCTCTGTCAGTACTAATGTGTATTTTAGTGGCAGCAAACATCGTCAACATTAGGCAAATCTCAAAGGAGACACAGTTGGAGGTGGAATAGTTATTTCAGCATTCACCACTACTTTGTTTATAGTGAACAGTGTATAATGTGGAACAGTGGTTTCTCTACAACTACTTCCCCCACTTTCTATTTTTCTCCTGATATTAACCATCTACTGTGCCTTTAAATGTGGCATTGAAATGTGTGTTTGTGTGACACCAAGTCAGAAACAAAATGAGACAGAGGGCAGCCAGCTACCTGGATTTTTTTGTGGGCTGGGCCTCAGATTAATAGTGAGTCACCAGGACAACATGAGATGACTAGGCTTTTGTGTAAGGTGAGAAGCAGTGACACAGCATTAAAACAGAGAGAGGGCAAGAGAGGGCTGGTACTCCCGAGTCACGCAACACACTCTGTTGGCAGGCTGTTTGTGTGTGTTTGGTAAACACACATTACCTGAGATAGGGTTGGAAGGTGTAAGGAAGAGGAATATAGTCTTTCTTTGCCACACAAACATTCTGCTCAAGGAGTCTGTCATTGTGTGTGTGTGTGTGTGTGTGTGTGTGTGTGTGTGTGTGTGTGTGTGTGTGTGTGTGTGTGTGGATGTCAGGGCAGTGTGATCCACTGGAGGATATGAGGCTGGGGAGTATCCTTTCTGACTGGGTTAGTGTTGGGAGTTTGTTGACTTCCCAAGAGACTGTCCCATTTGTCTTTTGCTTTTGTAAGAAAACAAGTGTGTGAGCATCAGACGTTTACTCTTTTTTTTTCTTAGATATTTAATGTTAATGTGCCTGCTTACTAGTAATGTCTGTATAGAAACAAATCTGTGTCATCTAAAGGGAGTGCACTGTTTCTAGAGGAGATATTGCCGTTTCCTGTTGCCTCACACGCCTCTGCCCTGCCCTCTCACGTCTCGTCCTGTCCTGCCTCATCCCATGCAGCTCCGGAAGTTCCAGCCCCACCCCAGGTTTGCCAAATTGTTTTGTCGCTACATTGCGTAATGCCAAACTGCCCCCGTGCGTCACTGGGAGCACCCTTTCTTCACACACAGACACATGAGTGTAAACACATGGAATAGACAGAGTACACTGAGCTTTTATAGGCCCACACAGTGGACTTGCCTTTATTTGCAGGGATCACACTAGTGTTACTGACGTGGTTGATAATCCCTGTCAATTTAGATCTATCTAGGTCATTGTTCGGTGTGTGGCATGCGTTCCTACAGAGGAGATGCAAAGTTACATGGCCCCTTCTTTGAGACTTGATCCTGTTCACTATAAAACTTAATCAAACATTGCCTTTTTGTCATAACGAGTCACCGTAGAATGACCAATGGCCATTTGTACAAATAGTTTCCTTGTTCCTTTGAACTTTGATAACTGAGTTTATGCTGCAGGAATAGCATAAGTTTCACAGGAACTGTACTTTTCGGGCCATGTTCTGTTTAGCAAGCCAGTTCTCACATTTTGACCGTTACTGTACTTTGACCTAAACAGGAAATTAAATTACTCTTGAAAACAGGTGTGATACATGAAGTTACCCTGAAAGCAGGTGTGTTGAATGAAATTAATGAATTAATGAATATTAAGTTATTTAATTTCTTTCGTGAGGAAGAAATGAAATATCTCATATATCCCATTCAATATTTACTCCTTTGCACTATTTGTATTTGTTTACAATTTACAGATACACTTGACTTGCTTGTACGTTGTTGGTCATTGTTGCATTTAACATTTACACCTATTTATTTCACCTACTTGTCATCCACAATAGTTCTGTTTATTTTTAAAACTAAAACTGGATTCAAATGCCTTGTATGTGTACACACACTTGGTCAACATAGGTGATTCTAATTCTTCTGAATTTTATAGTGATTATTTTTATGCTGCTACTTCAAAATACCATAAGTGTGTGTTGAAATTGAGATATCCCCTCTTAATTCATTTGGTATTTCTGTTCTTTTTGAGTTTTATTGTGAATGTCTCTCTTCTCAGAGCCGTTGTAGATATTGGGATGACTTGTTTTGGGGTTTGCAGAGTCAAGAACACAAAGCTGGCAGCTCAGTAAACTTTCAACACGCACCAGTAATCTAACCTGCACCTCTTTTCCTTCCTTTGATTTGTCTGTTTGAGGCCTAACTGAAACGGGGTAAATAAACGTCAGAAAAATTAAACAAGACCAGGCTCTGTCAAAGACATCTAATGTCTTGTTCTTACAACAGGAACAGTCAAACATGAGTGAATTCTGTCTGAAGAGAGTCCGTATTTAGGACCTGATTCCCGGCTTTTCTTCATTATTATTGCACACATATGTGACGTATAGCTACGCTCGGTTTTGTGTGTTGCATGTGACCTGAAAAAGGTGACTGAGGAATGATTTCTACATCTAGCCAGTGCCCTCTGCGCTTTATCTACTGACACTTTAAGTCTCCTTTAGTTTTTTAAACAGCATGAAGCTGCCTTTTGCTCCAGCTTAGTAATAGTTGTGTGTTTTCTCCATTTCCTAGTTTCCTATTTAACTCATAGAGAAAGGAAAGCACATCGCTCTGACAGCTTACAGTGAAAAGCAGAGGAAGAGTCCCACTGCTGTAGGAACTAGGAGACACAGCCTAGATACTAGCCCACATATAACTGTCTTCATGTTATCAATCAGTATTTGACTCACTGCTGTCACTTTCTCCCTATGCTAATAATAAGGGATCTTCCTCTGACTCAAAACTACTTCCAACAGGTGCACTCACTCCTACTCTGTTTTTCACTCCTTTTCTTTTTCTCTTGATCTCCCCTTTTCTCTGCCTTTCTCTCTGTCTTTCTCTCTTTGTTTCTCAGGGACCACACATAGCATCAGTGACCTTGGCGGCCTACGAATGTGGCTCGGTGGATTTCCCCGAGCCACCCTATCCGGACCAAATAGTCTGCCCTCAGCAGGAAGCTCCAGCACCAGGCGCTGAGCAGGTGGGCGTGGAGGCCGCTGGGGCGGACGGGTTGGTGGGGTCCGCAGCCATCCAGGGAAGCATCTCTCTCTGGACCATCATCTCCAAAGTCCGCCTGGAAGCTTGCATGTGGGTGAGTGGCTGTTGCATACTGTAAACCGGAATTGCAGGATCTGCACAGAGTTAAGCTTTTATAAACATTTCTCACAGCTCAGTTTTGGTCACAGTTTGCGGTGACCTTAAACACTTGCCACAGCTTTGACCAGTCTTCAGAGTGTGTGATTTGAAATATTGTTGATTGTTGAAACCTCAAATCTCCCAAATGCCAGTTTCTCAGGAACTAAGAAAAACAGTCTTGTTTTCACTTTGACCACCGTGCATTGTTGAATTTATCCAGGGCGTTTTAGAAAGTGCCGTTAGACAGAGTGTGTTTGAAACAAGAAAATTACCAAAATTCAGGGGGCAGGATCAAACAATACATGCTAAGGACTCTAGGTGCACGAATCAGACCATGATTTTTTTTTTTAATTTTGTGAATTAACTTGCAGTTTATGCTTTGGTAAGAGAACAGTAATAAAGGTGAAAACTCTGTGTATTCTCTCTCTATTAATGTTTTAATACAAAGACTTTTCTTTTAGATCTCCCGCTGACCATGTGAAAGTCTTAAAGACACATGTGCCGAATTTTTTTTTATAGAAATGAATAGAAATGAGACAAATTTGCATTCATACTGTGGGTGCAAATGTATTCATTGATAACTAATTTTTCTTGGAAAAACCCAGCTTCATACTGCGTATTTCCCCCATGCAGTGTCAGTGGTTTCACACTTCTAACCAGCCTTGTGGCTGCTCAGAAAGATGAAATATTTTCAAACTACGACCTTTTTATAGGTTTCTACTTTATAAAAGAAAAAAAAAAAATAACAGGCTAAACTTTAAAATACCAGAGTTCCTGTTTAAAGCCTGACAAAGAACAGCCTTCTACCTGGGTATCTAGTTACACTTAGACCGGGGCTCTGGTGGTTTATCAGTGACTCACACATGTCTCAGAGTTACCATGAAACCACTGACAATGGCTTGCGCTACTGTCACACGCACAGGACACATAAAAACACAAGAGCAGATATGTGCCACGGTGATCTCGAAGTCACACTCATCCACTTCTTTGTAACTGCAGGGTCTTTTCATGTCCTCTGTTACCGTCAGTTTCCTTTTTTTTTTAATGTATTTATTGTGAGAAAGGCAGAACTGCTGCACATTAAAAAAAGAGAACTTGGTCACTGACACATGATATAAGTTTATCATTCTTTGTTATCTATTTCCTTGTTCTGCATAATGTGGAAGGGTCTGAGGTGAGGGGGAAATACAGATCTTTAGCTACTTCTTCACTATCGGGAGCTTTACAGGAACGAGACAGGCTTTCCACAACCTGCTCTCTACTGTAATTGGCCTTCAGGCTTCCTCATTGTTTGTAATACATTAACTATGCACAGATGCACATGTTCGAATGCAACATTGGTAACATTCACAAAAACCTTTGTGAGGTTTTGATTTATTGTAATTAATCAATCAATTGTAATTGTCCCCTTACACAAATACACATTTGTACTACAATACATAGAAGGGCCTTTTATTAAAGCTATTAATCACAACCCTCTTACCCTAACATTAACCATTTTCTTTACATGCTAAACTAAATACTAATATTAAACTATCAAGAAGAAATATAAAAAATAATACTGTAATAAGTGATATTGTGATCCTCACCTTTCATTCCTTAAAATAGCTTAAGACACACCCCTTCTTAACCCCAGCCTGGCATGGCCTCGGCTGAGCCTTGTCAGCTCTACAGTTGGAGACACCTGTTGCCCCCACAGTTTCAAAGCACCCTCATCAGTATTCCCCCTCCTCCGGCCAGCCTCCCATCCTCTGGATACACTGGCGATGAGACATTCCCCTCCCCACCACCACTACCTCTTCTTCTCCTCCTATCTCCTTTCTCTTTGTCTCTTTTTGTTCCCTCTTGAAGCCTCAATGTCCACTACTGCAGCTCCCTAAAGTGCTCCACTTCAAACACCACCACTGTGCAGGTGGGCATGTTTCACTGCCCCCTACACAAACACACACAGGCGCAGGCAGAGCTATTGAATGGAGCAGCTGCCAGGGAGATTAGGGCACATCTCTATTATGAGAGAAAACTGGCAGATTTCATCAAAGACTGCAGTGTTAACAAGAGAACAGGGTGTCCAGATTAAAGATGCAGTCTGCCAGGTTTTGGGAGAGCACCGCCTCCTGAGAATGATTGTTTGGGCTTGTTGTCGCTGCCATGGTTGCTAACTACTCACTAATCATCTTCTGGCTCAGACATCCAGCTACATACAAGTAATGTGGCTGTGATTAGTTGGTTATGGTCTTCTGGGAGAGAGTGAGAGAGATTGAAGCTTCGATTTTGTGTGTGTTCCACCTAAACAACAGAATTTCAGTTCAAGAGCTTCTTTTTTACATCGTAGGATGTCAGGGACATGTTGGGGCTTGAAATCATCCATATGTAACTTACACTAATTGTATCCAAAGCATCTTCTCTTCATCCCTCTTTGCACCCCTACTTTCCCCTTGTGCCTGGAAACATTAAAGTAATGAGCTGTGAGCAACTCCAAAAACACTGCATTTCTTGGCGGCTGTTTTCATTGTGTTAATTAAGTCTGTAGCCCTCACCCCCTCACCCCTCACTCCCCCCGTCCTCATGTTTTGGCGGTATGAACTTGGTGAACCGACCAAGTGCTGAGGATTTATTTCCCTCAAATCACTTCCGCTTTTTTTCCTGTTAAGTCCCCCTCAATCACACGGGCTCCACCACTTTATAGCTACAAGCTCCTTTTGGCTGTTAGATATCGATATCGGGGTTCCTTTTAGACCCCCCCGGGCTTGTTAGCACATCTTAAATTTTCCAGAAACTCTGCATTTCACGTGTCCAAAATAAATTGAACAGAGCAGTTAGTGGTGCAGTGTGTTGATATGCTGTTTAGAGGTGGCATCTGGTTTTTCACCTTCTCTGGGCGTGTGTTTTATGCATCCATGATCGTTTAATAATCTGTGGGATTTTTGTCCTCGTAAATCCTTTCCGTTTTATTCCCATTAAGTGCTCTGATCGCACAATCCCAGACGTCAAGCTGTGCAAGCTCCTTTGGATAGTGGATATTGATATTTTTGCTCCATTAACCCTCCGGGAACCATGGTAATATGCTTGTTATAATAATTAGCATAATATTAAGAGAAATATAGCATTTTTACAACAAAACTATTAATGCATATTAAAAAATACAATATAAAGTAATCTATTCCACCACAGCATCACGTCAGGGAGTGCTACAAACATCAACAGCTGAGCAGTAGTAACAATCTCTGTATGTGTGACTTTGTTTCTGTGTGAGCAGGGTGCTGGTACAGCTATAGGAGAGCTTCCTCCCTACTTCATGGCCCGTGCCGCACGGCTGTCAGGCGCCAACCCCGACGACGAGGACTACCAGAGGTTTGAGGAGATGCTGGATCAGACCCAGTCCACACAGGTGACACGCTGCTCCCTGTGTTGTCTTCAGCCCCTTCACCACCCTCTGTTACCTAACCCCCGTCACGTCTTCCTCCTCCCCTTCCTCCCTCTAACCTTCACAACACTTATCTTGTTAAGCCAGAACTTCATCCTCACCTTTCTGCTCGCTTGCACTTGCATGCTTGTTCTGTATCACGTTGCTGTACTTTTACTATTTCATTTCTAATTGCTCTGTTTGTTTGTGTGTGTGTGTGTGTGTGTGTGTGTGTGTGTGTGTGTATTGACCATTGACAAAGCCCCACCCCTGTGTCCCAACAGTACGGCAGGAATCAAGTGCTTTCACAACGTTATGACTAAGAGAACAGCTATGATGCATTCGAGTAAAATGTTCCCGCCATTTCCGGCCCTTCATTTTGAAATTCCCTGAAAAACAAAATTTAAATCAAACATCCCTGCAAATGTTTCAACAAAGCCTAACAGCTCATTGTAAATATTTATTTCACCAACCTCTTGTGATTATGAATGCAGGAGGAGGAACGAGGGGAAACATGCGTGTGGTTTCATAAAGGCTTTTCATCAGACCTGTCTGTTCTGACACAGTCTTCATCTTCAGGAATGCTTTTTTCTCTCCAACAGTGTGGGTCAAACTGTCAGACAGGTCAAGTGCAGTAAAACAACTGCATCCATAAATGGTTTTGAACTTTACAACAGACTCATTTACTCTTGTATTTTCAAATAAACTGTTACTGAGTGATTCACAGAAATATTTAGGGGTCCAAGCAGTGAAGCTGCTGGAACCCTGTTGTATCTGAGTGAAACAGCTACCGTTCCTGAACTCGGTAGATAGGTTGGAAATCTCAGCCACTACTCAGACAAAATAAGTGCCTTTAAGTGCAATTTTACTTAAGTATTTGTGACCAAACTTGCACGTGTTCCGAGCTGCGTAGTCCTGGGAAATTCTGCCACTTCTAAAATGAAAAAAGTTAAAATCTCATAAGTAGCTTAGGTAGTGAGCTTTTTGTAGATTCATTATATATGGTTTGGTCACGCCGGGTTTGAATCCACTGTGACACCAATGTGTCCCTGAGCAAGACACTTAACCCCTCGTTGCTCCAGAGGCGTGCGACCTCTGACATGTATAGCAATTGTAAGTAGCTTTGGATAAGCGTCAGCTAAATGAATAAATGTAGAAAGATGAATACTTTTTCAGCACATTCACTAATATGACAAAAGTTTGTCTCACTGCAACCTATTTTCCATTCAGAACTAGGTCCCCCAAAAATAATAACACCTCCACAAGTCTTCATTCAAATGCTACCAAAATTGACGCAGACATCCTTTATATGGCAGAATACAATATATCTTTATTGTCTGAAATTGAAATTTGTCTACTGGTCGCCAAAGACAAGAAACAAAAGAATAAGGAACAAACAAGCAGTTAATAAAACGCACACATAGACACATTACACATTAAAACAGTTAATGTCAATGTCTCTGTCTTGTTTAAAATGGTGTTCAGTTTGGTGAGTCTGCAGTGATATTCAGTGTCTTGCTGTAATTTATACTGCATACACAACATTTTCTGTTTTATCTAATTTTAAAACAGATTTCCCCTATACATTTGACCATACACTTGAAAACGGCAAGAATGATGTGGGATTTTCTTCAGAATTACTGTTGTAAGCTTTTTAAGTTTAAACTGACAAAAATACCCCAGTTTTGCACATGCGATGGCATTGTCTGTACTTGTGAGAAGGTGTCTGGAAACCACTTCTCATCAGTGGCTCAGGCCATAAGGCACCTTCTCTGGGGTTTTTTAAGTGCTCATTGAGGTCATATTAAGCTTTCTTTTGACATCTCGTCAGAAACAGCTGGGCCAGCTGTCAGAAATTGTTCAGGATCATCTACAGACTTCACTGATCTTAAGCTGTTAAAGACATTTTGATGAATCAGTCTGTTCCAATTATTTATCAAAATAGCAACAAATGTCGTCATGTGAAGCATGTCTGCACTGAAGGTCATAAGCTAAATGACATGTTTCTGAAAGCAGATTTATATACCAAATATCATATACAATATACAGTAAAAGAGCATCAGCATGTAGTAATGAACACAATTAATTATTTTAAAGAAAATCAAGTTGTCAAGCATCCAAGTGCTCACATTCTACTTGGACCCTGTCATTCCCTCTTGCAGCTATATTACAGTTTGTTTACAGTATGTATTTCACTGTTCAGCATGCATACAGCCGGATTAGAAACAGTCCAGCCATAGTTAAGATGTGAATTGTTCAGTACTTGCATGCTGTCTTTGATAAGGCACTAATTCTAGAGGGGAAAAATGAAAAGTGTTCTTCTGGTCACAAGATTAATTAAATCCCCACAATATATTTGGCTATGTTTTTAGAAATGAGAAACAAGGGACAAAAAGTTCATTCTAACAAGTCATTTATTCTGTATTTCCCATGTTGTTATACTATGCTAAAAATAATTTTTCACACAACACATTGTACTCTTTCTGTGTGTGAAACAAATGTACACTCTAATAGCTCGGCTTGTATATATGTAATTAAAAGTTTTTTTTAAGTTTAATTCAAATTTTGAGTATAGATTTTAGAAGCAACCCAGTCATCCCTTTTGACCTCCTGTTCCATGAAAAATCAATATCAATCTAAAAATATTATAAACTACTGATTACAAATTCCAGCCATTTGTTTTGAACACATGGGATCATTTGGCAGCAGGATTTCACAGTTCTTCTGGTAGCAAGTTGAAACCCCTATGGATAAATTTGCTTGTTAAAATTTTGGAGTAATTTGATTTGGTTTGGGGGTAGTTGAATACAAAAAGAATTTATTGCCACAAATCAGTGGTCCTCAAACAGGGGTCTGGGGTCCACCTTTGGGCTACTCAGAGTCACCAAAAGATATGGTAAGAATAGTAACTGTGGGTTTCACTATAACTGATTTGTCTTATCCCAGTTTGAGAATGTATAAAATGGCTAACACTAACTATTGTCTCTCAGTGGAGATGTTACACAAGTCAGTACTTATCCAGTCAACCTGCATAGAAACACCTCGACTAAATGTCTTGTTATAGATCATATCACCAGTCAGCATTCATTTGTAGTGGCAGAAAAATCCTTATTGCACTACTTTCTAAAACTTTGAACCATGTTGCATTTCTGGCGATAGCTCAATTAATGTCACAAACAACCACTCCTTTGCGCTGTCCCTGCCTATCCTGCATCGCTTAAAATTGGGTAGACACTGGCTGAAACAGCACCCCATAAGATTTCATAAGTATAAAAAAATCCACCTCCTTAAATAAATGATTTAAATAGTTTTTGCAAAATAAAAGCATAGAAGCACTTACACGATAAATTTGGACCTGTAGATGTGCTTTATGTGTGCGAATCATCACAGTTTAACTCCCAGAACACAAACTGAAGTGACCTTTTGAGACACTAATACTGATACAGATTCAGAAGAAGTCCACAAAAATGTGTCGAGAACAATCTGTGCTGCCTGGTAACAAGGGGGCAGGGGCGCAACACTTGCCGAAAGGTCCACTGTTACTAATGTTCTGGACAGCTGGGCAGGTTGGCAGCCCTGGCGTTCAGACCACATGTGTGAGAGTGGAGTTCTGACATCACTTACTGATAAGGTGGCGCTTTCCACTGAAACTGTGAGAAATAGCAGAGACAGCGGAAGAGCGAGACAAACGGGCAGCGTGGGGAAGAGGAGAGTTTGTCTAAATGATCATCTCAGCATTGAAGAGCCCGTGCGTGTCTTTTCCCAAACAAACCTAACAGTGTGACGCAGGAGGAGCATCGCCTGTTTGTTTCGCATCCGTATGAGAGCAGATTAGAAGTGACGCTGCATGCTGCTGTCTCAGTACTCAGCCTTAGTCTCGCTCTCTCTCTCTGACATTGTTTCCTTTTCTGTCCCTCTCTTCCTATGCTCTTATTCTTTCTCACGCACTCTGTTCGTCTCCCACTGTGCTTTGCTCTCTCTCTCTCTCTTTCTCTTTCTCTCTCTCTCCCTCTCTCCCTCTCTCTCTGATCATATCTGGCAGCCCGGTGTATGTATGCAATGTGTGTTCGTGTGATTGGACAGCATCTGGAGACAGGTTGCTAGCACCAGCGAGGACCTGCCACATACGGAAACATTTCTTCCTTCGCCAGGGCTTTTACCATTACTCGGATGTTCTTAGGGTTCCCTCTTTCACTCAAGGAGATCCCGCAACACCTCTAGGCCACTTTTTACCATTTTCCCACATTTTAAGGTGGACATGGAGGCGTTCATCTGCTGCGGATTTTTGATTGAAAGCTGACAATCAATAGTAGTAGGCCAAAGTGGAAACGACTCCACTGGGATTGGACTGGGGAAACTTTGGTATCGTTGGATCATTGTGTAGTAGACAGAAAGTGGTTAAGTTTTGTCCTCAAGGATGTGACACCCCTTCAACCATATCCCCCCTCCACACACACACACACACACCCAGACTGTCCCACACACACACTCTCCATCCTGTGGTAGCAGAGCTGGATTAAGATGCTGACTTCGTCCTCTCTGCTCAAGTCACAGAGGTTTGTAGGTGCCAGCAGTTTGACTTAAACCCAGTGGTATTTCTCTGAGCCTGCACGTGCCAACTTCCTGCCACAAGTGCATGTGATGCACAGCAGCAGAGCACTCTGGGTTTTTTTTTTCTCATTCATTCAACAGAGCTATTCAAGAATAATGAAGTCATGCTTTTTCTAACGGCTCCAGACGCTGATGTCATGAACATCAGCTTTTTTTCCCCTCTTAAATCTTTAGCTCAGTACGAGAGCACCCGTGTGCTGAAGAGGAATCCTCAGTGTGGACACAGACCGTCTCGGAAGATTCTGCATGGATCGAGTCCATGATTGCTTGTAACTTGATAATGAAGTTATTTCCTGGCTTGTGTTTATTTATTTATTTTTTTTCATCCGGCACGGAAGAGGTTAACAGGCTGTGAATTCTTGATTGCCAACTCCCAGGATCGTATCTCCTGTAACTCAAATCAGGCCCATCTGCGCTGGGCGTATGCCTGCCTTCCCCCCTGGCCTACTGCACTCAAAGGCTCTCTGTGCTGTGGTTTGCCCGGCCCCGTCACGTGACTTCTCTGAAAGTGCCCCCTCCTTCCTCCTCCCTCTTTATTTCCAGTAAACTGTTTGAAAGGAGGGGGGTGAGTCAGAGTAAAACCAGCTTCCCTTTAACCACAGCTTGTTAAAGAATTTGTCAACGTGGACTCAGGGGTGCATTTTTTTTGTGTGTGTGTGTGAGTGTGTGTCCAGATAGATTTGAATGCGTAGCGTTTTTTTAAATTTTTTTTTTTATTGAAAGGGGACTGTAGCTTCTATTGCGTCAGGACTCCTTAATCACTCCACTTCCTGTGCCAGAGAGAGAGGGGCACGGGCTTGTCAGGAGTTAATGAGATGAACTTTAGCCGTCTTCGTGTCGGGGGGCTCGCGACCGCTCCGGAGATGTGTGTCTTCTGTGTGAAAGACTTTCATTGAGAAAAAAAGAAAACACAGAGAGAGGGAGAGAAAAATGTGTGTGGGTGTTCACTTGTGTATAGGCTATGCATAGATTTTTCCTTGTCTGACACTTTAATTTTCCACATGGAGCGGAGTGCCTTGTCGCTGCCTGCTTTTTGTCTGTGTTTGAACTCTGTACCCCATCAGCACTACCAAAGACTATTGAAAACAAAGTGTTTGCTTTGCCAACAACAGAACTGAGAGCAGCTTTTCAGCAAATCCGAAATAAACTAATATCACATCGTACAGCAATGCATTTCAAAAACCTGATGCTTGAAACAGATGTTCACCTGTTTACATTTACAGAATATCAAGATGGTCAACCATAACGCTTTGTTGTTGCTGTAGCAAGTTAAAAAAACTGTGTCCTCCCTGGTTTTTCCCTGTGGATTTTTCTTATAACTGTCATCACCTGGCCACTGTAACCACAGATATTCATACTATTATGTTTAATGTAGAGCTCATTCCCTCACACAATTTAATACAAGACATGTGCCTGTACTTACGGACCAAGAGTAATTTTTTTTTTTTGCTATGTACCTAATAAGAATTTCATTTCATATTCATATTCAATTAATCATCCTTGTTACACACTTCCATTATCTTGTGACAATCACCCTGCTATCCCTCAGTTATGACATTCCTTCTTCTACAGTGTATTAACTGTGATTAAATGAAAATGAAAACATGGTACATTTCTTGTGTTTGTAAGGCTGCCATTTTATTTTTAAAAATTCTGTGTTCCAGTAAGTTTAATAATGTTCACACAAAAGTAGCACATGTTCATGAAACACATGGCAGGAGCATGCTTTAGAGAGTAAGAGACAAATCTGGCATAATGTGGTTTCTGAGGACCCCTTATGATGTTCTTCAAATGATGAATTGGCTAATCTGACTGTCAGTATATGGCGTAAAAAAATTCCACTTCAAATTCAACTTATAAACAAAAGATCAAATGAGAGTATTGTTCCCCACAGAGGTCGGCTCCATGTGGGGTGACTGTGCAGACTGCTGAGTAAAGCATCTCTGCCGAGCAGCCAAACCTGGAACCAAAACCTCCATGGTTTTAATGACGCTGCGCCCTTGACAAGATCTTACCAAATGTAATTGCTGCTAAGCCCAGCCCTGCAGGCCGGCGGTGATGGGGGTGGAGGGGGGGGCAGGGGGGAGGCAGCCCTTGGCAAGCTGCCTGGCAAAGATGGTGATTTTCCATAAGCCGCCAACAACAGAGTCTAGATGTCTGAACCCCAGCCATCCAAGATAGAAGCTTCCCCTGTCCAGAAATGCAGAATTGAGAGTGTCCAAGTACATACTTGAACTATAGTAAATCACAGTGTCACAAGTTTGCACACACACACATATGCACACCCTTTTACACCCTCCCCTCACCTCCTCAGGGACCCTTTGTTCACGCTGCGGTGATATTTTCATGCTCGCTCTCACTGCATGAGCCAAAAGCTCGACTACGGCACCTAATGTAAACAGTGCATGTGTCATGATGTCAGAAAATGAATGGGATTCACAGGCTGTTACCATGGCACTGATTGGTTCTGCAGAGTTCTGTCCACACTACAACACCGGCAGTTGTCAGGTGTCCCTGGTCCAGACACAGTCCTCAGGAGTTCAGTTTTAAGCCAACCATACACATTCCTTCCCTCCCACCAGCTGAGCAACTCTCACATTCACACACACATTCACACACACAGATGCACGCACACATACACACACACACGCACACGTATGCACATGAGACAGGCTAGAATTAAAACTACAGGCTAGTCCAAGGAGAAACCTTCATGATTGGACATCTGTGGAGGCAGAAATTCAAATCGTGAACCAATCAGATTCTGTGTCCCTTTGCTCCCCCCACCACCACCTTATTAGGCGACCTCCCATGTCTCTCAAATTTCCTGTCCACTTGCTTGCACCCCGTAAAGAATGTCATCAGCACTGTACTGGTTCTGTTGACCATATTAGGTATGGTCATGTATTGCCAGCCCCCTCCTCTGCCTCATTTTTTTGAATTAATGTGAAGTTTTAGAAACGGAGGCCTGATTTATTTTTATTTTTTTGAAAGAGCCCTATTTTTTCTTGTCTGTTCCTATGAAACAAATGTGTTCTTTTATTTTGTTTCTTTGTCAGTTGATTTGATACTGTTTTAGGTGAGAAAAATATGTTTTCAGTGGAAAAACTACTTCACAAACAGCAAACATTCATTAAAGATATTTAGATTTAAAATTATTAAACAGGCTGTTAACTGTTTGAAACTAGTTGAGATTCTAAAATGCAAGAGATGCATTTTTAAAAGCACTTTGCTACATAAAAAACCATCAGGAAATGTTATGGAAACATAAATGATTTAGTTCAGGAAAAAAACAATTTTATAAACGTGTTAAGGTGAATGATACTTTTAATACCAACATAATTATGTGTTCAAATGAGCAGTCAATGTGAAAGAGTGTGTATTTTCTTTAAATGGAGGGTGTCTAACAACAAAACAAAAATTCAACATACTAATTAAAAACTTATTATTGTGAGGGTTTAACTGTTCTGTTCACAAATAAAATGAGTTTGAAGTTAAAGCTGAAGAAGGAAGGATGCTTTTAATGAAAAACACTGCATAATTTATACAATATATACATTTGTTTTATTTCAGTATGTGTGCAGCAGACAGAGATTTAAATGAATGGTATTATTTTTTAGCATAATTCTATGTAAGGATAAATTAAGCATACATATAAGGCTTTATTCTGCAAAATATTTATTTAGATACTAAAGAGACAGTGGTTGCCAATTAACAGTTGTGTAAAACAAATGTTCCAACCAATATAACATGAATATAATCACATTATTGTATTGAGAATTTCACAGTTATTAAAACAGAGGCAGTATTACTGCATTGACTTTGGAAAGAATAAATAATGTTATTGTTTTTCATGACAAAAGGGCAGCAACTTCAAGATATGTTCAGACAAAAAAAGAAAGATAATAATAAATAATAAAGAATGAAAGCCGTTGTGCAGTTTTTGGCTGTAAAATCCATATTCTCTACTGCCAACAGATCCAATTATTAACATATTAAGGTCTAGAAAATAAAACATCTTGTATCAAATATTTTGGAAATGCTGTGTCTTCGATATATTTCATTGTTATTGTTTTAAAAGTTTGGATTTTTACCTAGAGCTAAACTATTTCTGTGCAACAAAACCAAATAATTCTAATTTAACAATGACAAATCTAGCATTGTATGGAAGTAATTCTTTTATAAATTACCTAGATATTGAGTGTGTCATCCAGAAATGTGAAAGGTCCTGGATTTCCTTTGGATTCCCACTGTGTTCCCAGAACTTGTTTAGGTCAAATCCAAACAGATTAAGGCTCCTCTTCCCAGAAAAGGTATATTGAGGGAAAACCTGTGTCATTGCTGTGAAAACAGGCTTTTGTGGAGCTGTCAAGAGGGATAGGGCAAGACCAGCAGAAAAAGTAAGAATTTGTGAGTCACTGCAATGACCATAGTCTCTTGTCTTGTTCTCCATTTCCCCGTCACAATTGAATCAATAACTGGCACTAGAGGTAAGATGGAGACATGCTAAAACCAGTTCATCACTCTCCTAGAATGAAGAAATATGTTTAGAGATGAGCCTTGTAATTCTTTTACACCATGTGGCAGGTGAATCAGCGCATTTTTAGATGTGAACTTAAAGATATTTTTGTTGGCAGGATGGTCATGAATTTAGCGCAGGACATGTTTAAATTGTGAAACCCACCTTTTTCATTCAAACATTTAAAGAAATACATTTTCCTTCTAAGAAGTTGTTTATTATTAGATTAGTTCTAATGGTTTTTTTTAGATATACACAAGCATGCAACTTTCCACCCACCAACAGTTCCTCATCCCTTGTACTTTTCACATTTACTTAGGTAAATGTGGATAAATTAGGATTAAAACAGTGCAAATATTTTGAAAAGGATGTGCTTACCTACTGGGTTATGAAGATTATTATCATTTAAGCACTTACACTTGTGAGGGTTTAGAAAGACAATTTCTAAGATTTAGTGAAAATCATTCTGAAGCACAGTGCATCAAAATATATGTATTTTCACGTTCATTGTTTGACAAAATAAACATTATTTAGTTTGTCAGTTGCTATCTTGCTCAGTTGATTCATTTCATCATTGATGAAAACATTTTGTTAAGGGCACATTTACAGGAGGAAGAAAATCTTCCTGTTGCAGCTGCAGCTCCTTTACACTTATTAAACAACAAGCAGAGATAAAAACCAACGAGTTATTCACTTATTTTTCGTTTCATTTATACACCAGTATGTTTTTAGAAATAAAATGGAAAGGTTTAATGTAGGTCCACGAACAGTAATTTGTAAATAAGATGAAACATTAACATTCAGATGTGAAATCCTAAAAGCAGGTCTTTGATTATAAGATATTATCTTATTAGAATTAGGTTATTCTAAATTCTTCTTTCATTTTAATGTGACCCATTTGAATGGGTTTCAAAGCATTCATTAAAAACATCTACAAAAACAACATTGCAGCCGGCTACACACATTTATTTCACACACCTCTGTGATATTCCCCCTTCTAAAAAAAAGAAAAAACTTTTCTCTCTAATTTACCCTTAATAAACATTTCAGTAGCTAAAATTACTGATTTAAATACAAACAAATTTATTTTTATCAATCTGAAATTTACCAGAAGTTAATTGTGAATCATTTATCATATAAAATGTAAATTATTAATAATGCTTTTAAAGTGTTGAATGTCAGAAATAATCCAGTATTCACAAAGACAGTGTGATATGTTTCTGGTAAGTAACTCTACAACAGTAATAAGAAGAATAAATTATTATTACTTTGCAATTAGCTGTTTAGTAAAAATCTGTGAAGCAAGTTTGAGATGGCTCCTGTGAATAAAGCCATGTCTATATTATGCCTACAGTATGTAATCAGTTTTAGCTAAACATCAGAAGGTCTCTAGTGAAAATATAATCACACAC
This sequence comes from Micropterus dolomieu, assembly GCF_021292245.1. Classification (NCBI taxonomy): domain Eukaryota; kingdom Metazoa; phylum Chordata; class Actinopteri; order Centrarchiformes; family Centrarchidae; genus Micropterus; species Micropterus dolomieu. Next base: position 30,085,066 of record NC_060172.1, read on the forward strand.
TTTTCCCACTTGTGATCTTTTTCAGGATGTTGCCACTCGAGCACAGGCAGCAGTGAAGAAACTCATCCAGAGGGTTGGATTCTTTGGGATTTTAGCCTGTGCTTCTGTAAGTCAAATCAAACATAAAAAATTTTTCACCCTACTATCTAGTTTATCAGTTTAATCATCATTTTGTCATGTTCTCTCAGTGATGTTATATTGACGTGTGCGTCGTTCAAAGTAAAAGGGCAGCTCTGAATTGTTCAATATTTTAACAAAAAAAAAACAATATTATGAAATGTACATTTGACAAGGAGCAGATCTTCTCATGGTCATCAGTAATTTTCTGTAGGTGTACCTGTAGAACACCCATGTAAGGTAAATTGGCAGAAGAAGAAATACTACATGGATTTCAATACTTTGCTCCATTGTTTCATGTCTTGTCTTGCACTTTCTCTGTATGATTTGTTTTGAATTTCTTTAGGTGAATTTACACCATATGAAGTCTAATCATTTGTGTTGTTTTTCCCCCAGATTCCAAATCCCTTGTTTGACCTTGCAGGAATAACTTGTGGACATTTTTTGGTCCCCTTCTGGACTTTTTTCGGCGCAACGCTCATCGGGAAAGCTGTCATCAAAATGCACATTCAGGTGAGCTGCAGTTCAATAACATACATCCGTGTAAATAATGGCAGGGCTGATTTAATAAAGTTTTAAAAGTTTAAAAGCGTTCATAAACACAGCTGAGACTTGTGTATAGTAAAGCACAATATACTGAATATGTACTTGTTTTTGCTTTTATCTTTTCTATTACATGCTGGAGAGAAAAAGCCAAACGTATTTGTGCCAGAGTTTAAGATTTCCATACATCTCATCTATTGTTCAGAGGGAGATTAGTGTTAAATAATGAATCACATGCACAGCATCTCTGTACTCAGCTGGTAGTAAGGAGGCCATTTTGTGCAGCCAAAGTAGGGGCAGTCAACCATTTTGTGATTGCAGCTGCAGCACCCCCAGTACATTGTAAAGTGGACCGGTCAGACTGCAGCAGATTGAGAACTTATAGGAAAGTAAGAGATACATCCTAACCCTTGAATAAGACCGTGCTGTTAGGAGACTTGGCATTACAAATGTTTCTTGTAATCCTGGAAAATCCTCAATTTGCGTCCAGGAATTTGCAGTATGTCTATGATTACCGCCAGAGGCTCAACTTACTGTTTTCTAAGCAAACGCAGGAATTTGCTCATGGTGACACAGAGAGGAAGGGTTAAAAGTGAACCTTGTTCCCCCAACTCTGCCTCATTCCTTATCATATGTACAAAGCATTGTCCTGCACCAAACTGAGAAAAAAGGTGGGGAGGTGGGGGTGAACCTAGTGAATGCGAGCTAAAGCAGATAAACATTGTCTGTGGGAGGTGATGGAGATAGAGGGAGGGAGAGATGGGGGGATGTGCGTGTGTGTGTGTGTGTGTGTATGGGGGGGGGTGCATGGCAGGCACAGTCACACACTGTACCAGATTACACCCAGGGGTCCCAGGGGCCCTCCCTGACAGAGGTGTGTCCCTCCTTGACTCACAGAAAGAAAGACTTCACCCGGGTCTCTGGCATGTATGTGGGCCCCAATCTCTCCTGTAGCTGCTTGGTTTAATTTTCTTCAAGCTCAGCTTCTGTTTCCAATGCAAATGATTCAGTAGTTTACAGTGTGTGAACAGAAAAGCAGAGGTATTAGAAGAAAGCGCAGTGGAGAGCAGGTGACATTCTCCCTCATGGGCCAAAAGGGAACAAAAGGGGATTTTGAGCCTTGTGGTGTGTGGGTGTGCTTCAAAGCATGTTTTTGATCTGGGTTTGTACCTGCGCTTCAGGTGTGTTCTCACCACTTTTCCCGCGCTGCTTCCGCCTTTTCATGCTCATTAAGCTTTACGTCTAAATGTCCACTGTTGAATGGTTAACATCGGCGCCTTTGTGATACAGCAGGTCGCTTGAGGATGATGGCTGATGTCATGGAAACACACAAGACGGGCCCTTGAGATGGGTGATTTTGCAGAGGGCATAAGTGTTGTGAGGTGTTGCAACAAACACACAACATTAAAAGCAGGATGCTCTCATTTCCATATCACTCAGTGCTCCTCATGGTTCTTCATAATGAGTGTGACTTTTAAGTAAACTATTGAGAACTGATGTAACACTTTCCTCTTCTCCTTTGTTTGTTTGTGTGCGTGTGACAAAATGGTTATGACTGGGATGTGCGTAGCTCTTATCAGAATTATCAGTTCACAGAAATCAGCGAGTCAAGACCATGTCAGCAGCAGTTTCCGAGCAGACACATTTAAGGCATCTTAGTCAGCTTTCCTGTGTCAGGCCATCTTGCTGCCCCTTCCTCCTTGCTTTGTGTGGACTGATATGTTAGTTCTCACTATCTGTTAAGTGGTTGCATGAAATCTGTATTCAAGTGCTTTACTCCAAAAATGTCTTACTGAAGTAGCGTTTAAGAAGTTGAGGAACAGAAATAGTAGAATAGCAAATGTCAGTCTTTTTATATTGCTACAGATGGCAATTATAAGTTTTGTTAGTTTTGTGATATTGCCAACATTTTGACTGCGAGTCTGTCTAACCTCCAATGAGGTCCACACAAGTTAAACATACACTTCATGTGTGACCTGGATGACATGTTACATAACCTTACCTTACAATGAACATTGTTAACAAAGCAGTGATCAAAGAAGACTGTCACATGAAATTAAAATTTTCTTTGGGGGGTTGCGGTGCAGCGTCATCTTCAGTGTAACCATGTAAAAGTGACGCTGTGGGCGCTGACACAGCTGTCACTTTTATTTAGTGTCATTTATCTTACTCTGTATATTTTTATTTTAATAGTTTCCCCAGTTCTTGTCATTAAAACTGTTGCTAAAATCCTCCCAGTCAATATTATTACCTTGCAGCCAGTCAGGGTCCAGTATTGGGACTGATCTGCGTGTCAGGGAGAAGTGTCTGATCAGTACCATGTAGCCTGTTGCAAAAGCACCATGAACATAGTCTTATCATGAGACTCAGTATAATTGCTAATAAAATAGCTTAAGACCTTTGACCACTTGTGGCCTAAGATAAGAAATGTTTCAACAGTTTTGCATTATAATCTTCTAATTGAAGCTGCACATTTATATTGAGAGAAATATTCAAATCCAAGATGACATTTTTATGCCTGCATCATTACATAAAATGGAAAATTCTAGATGTCTTGTGTATCATTTTATACACTTTCCCCTGTAATTCGGCACTATATATTTAGTAATTTTGGAAACCTTGGGATCTGGACTAGAATTTAAAATAAGGTTCTGTGGGTTTGAACAATCCTTTTCTGCACAACATGAGTTTGTAATGACGGACCCGCCAAAAATAAGCCTTTCTAATGGCATGTTGAAGGCAACCGAGATGTTACTGCAAAAAAAAGGACACATTTTTAGTGGTCAAAATGCATTTAGTGTATAAGAATACTGTAACTTACAACAACTTAGAGGGCAAGTGAAGGACTTTGAAAAAATCTGGTCAATTATTGGGTGCATGTTTCTGCCCCCCTGCAGGAGGACACAGGGCTGATATGAGACAGAATGTCTGCCAATCAGTCGCTTGTCTGTCCCTTCTGGCCTGGTGACTAAGCGGGAATCAGACCGGACAGGAGCCAGCCTCTAGACCCCCTGAAGCAATGACACATCTCCTTTGATTGTGCTACTCCTCTATCCTTCCATCCTTTACACACACACACACACACTTCTGATGACAGCCAGTGTGCTGACTTAGTGTGCTGTGTTGGTCGTGTGTCATAGAGCCCAGGCCTTTTATTTCTTACCCTCCATGACAAAAGGGTGTCTTAATGGCTGCTTTTTGACCAAACCGCCTTGGTTTTCCAAGACATGGGCTCGGGCGTAATGGGTAGGGTGTGTGTGTGTGTGTGTGTGTGTGTGTGTGTGTGTGTGTGTGTGTGTGTGCGTGTGTGTGTGTGTTTGAATGAGGGGGAGGTAAGGAATTACTGATCAAATGATGATGCACATACTGCCCTGTTCAGCACCCCAGCAGTGACCTCATGGTTCAGTAACTGACTCGCTCGTTCTCTGTGTGTTTCTTTGTCATACAGAAAGTGTTTGTGATCGTCACCTTCAGCAGGCACATAGTGGAGCAGATGGTCTCCCTCATCGGGTGAGTAAGCCTCAACGGGTGTGTGCGTGTGTACTCGTGTGTGGGCTCACCAAAAGTACCCTGTGGGGTGTGCAGCTATCGCACATGAAAGAGTTAATACAGAACTTGAGGGACCTTTTGGTTGGTCATGTGGCACTCAGGTAATTTATGTCCCTTTGTGTGTGTGTGTGTGTGTGTGTGTGTGTGTGTGTGTGTGTGTGTGTGTGAGAGAGATCTGCCTCCTCCTCCCTGTGACTCTGATGAAGGTCATGCAAAGTCAATTAAAACATTCTGCTTGAAAATGTGCTTGAAATACCTTGTGCAGACCTTGAAACAGAGGTCACATTTTGTTCCCCTTTTGGCTCCTCACTCTGCTGTAATAGTCTAGATGGTGATTAATGACCTGGATTTTTCCACTGGATGACTATGGGCATGGACATGTTCTGGCTTCTTCACAGGACGGGATGAACTCTCGCCTTTATCTCATCTGTTGTTGCCCTTTTATCCAAGCGGTTGTTACCTTCCTGATCTCGTAGGGAGCACAAGCCAAAATAGAGGGCTGCTTGTGAGTGTCTGAAGATGGTTTACCATGACCCAACCTTTTTATCTTGTCGATAAAATAAGGCCCTTCAGGTGTCAGACCTCTCAGGCAGGATGTCCCTTGGGAGGGAAGAAAAAATAGAGTTTGATTTTCTGGTAAGAGAGAGATTTGACAATGGAAATTTATTTGTGTACGTGTAGGATTAAGAGACTTTTCATCATGACACAGGCTGGTTATGGAAATCCAGTCAAGCTTTTTAATAAAAAGTGCAAAACAAAATGTAATCATCACACCTATGCACACACATACAACCTCTGTGCTTCTTGAAATGAAATGGTTAGATGTACTAGAAGTTGAAAGGGCCTTGGTGCTGGGTGAGGGTGCTGATGGGTGCCATGATGGGTGTCCTTGTAGAGATGCCAGGGGCTGCAGCTGGAAACTGCCCTCAACACACCTGCTTGTGGGAGTGCCGTTTATCTCACACACACACACACACACAGACGTTCGCGCACTCTTGTTGTCTCACACACACACAAACACACTTGCTGAAATCAGGCGATGAGATTGCATCAGCTCTCTTCCTTGCCATGTTGTGTTGTTGCACATTATGCTTTGTTTCTGAACTGAATTTTGGAAGCCTTCGGTCAGAGACGGCCGCTAAAGAACCGGCTCTTTTCTCTGCATGTCTATTTTTTTTATAGACTCTTCATGTGTTAATGCCACAAAATAAAATATGTTCCAATTGTTCAGCTTCGATAGCACAAGCTACATGACGTTTACACACACAGAGGCTGTTACCTCTCATAGTGTAATGAGACTGTAGTGTCTGTGAAATTTCAAATGATCTGAAAATTACTGAAATTTTACAAAACACTGAACTGTTGTCTTGAACATGTTGTTTTCTTATTTTCAATAAATCATGTCATTATTTATTAATTTCAATCATTTATCAGCTTTCCGACAGAACACACAGTAACATATTTCACTATGGGTCTATCATAGATAGATAAATGTGTAAAAAAAAATACACTGATATATAAAAATGTGTGTGTGTGTGTGTGTGTGTGTGTGTGTGTGTGTGTGTGTGTGTGTGTGTGTGTGTGTGTGTGTGTCAGTGTGTTGGGTTGTGAAAGGCCTGTCCCCTCAGGCAGTCACTGTTCATTGAGCTGCAGATTCAAAGCGACAGATCATTGGTTATTGACAGGTTTCAGTCTGACTCATTGCCTGCTTCTTCTCTAAAGGAAGTTTCCCTCATTACAACTTGTCAACCGTCAGCTTCCTTCCTCACTGAGGCCTCTCCACCTCCACCTCTGATTCTGTGCTGCTCTCACTCTCACTCTCAGTCACACATCACCTTATGAATGGGTGGCAGCCTTTCAATTTGAACCCTTTAGGCACCGAGCGACAGACCGCACTGTCAGTGTTAACTATTTGCAGGTGCTTGAAAATAAATGTACCTTTACACCCGTTTAAACGCAGGCACCTGCATTTATTCCAACCCACAGTTGCATGTGCATGCGCACACATAAACCCTTTGTGCTCACATACACAAACTCAAAGATTTGTCCTCTGGATGCCCTCTCTCTCAAAAGTCAGTACTAAACCATATAATGCTAAACCTCCACATGTCGTTTTTTTTCTTACCACAGGACTTTTGTAAAAATTTCAGTGAAGCATTTAAAACGTGAACTTTGTTGGAATTGCAGTGTAACCTGATTTACTCTCTTTTTTTTACATTTTTTAATTGGATTTATGGCGTGTATGGAAACTATTTTCTGCAAAATTCTTACTTCTTGGTGTTGCATAAACAGATTCCTAAAATTATGATTTAGAGTGATGCCTGCAAGAAAGTTTTAATGATTGTCTTAGAAAATTCTTTCACCAATGATTGATTTGTAGCAGGGATTTCATTGTTATAACGTTTCAGATGTTTTTGTTTGGCCCGTGTCAAATGTCATTAGCATGTGGAGCATTTGCTCTCTTTTTCAGCTCTTTTTGCTTTTATAATAAAATTTAGTTCAAACTAAATGTATGTGCTTGATGATTTTAAAAAAAGTCACAAATTGTGTCTTTTTTGTGGAATTTGAATATTCGTTTGCTTGGCTCTGGATTTAGTCTCTGTAAGCTGAGGGTGTAGTATTTGTCTTTGTGGGTGACTGAAGTGACCGTTGGACTTTCATTCTCAAATTACATAATATAATACTACACAAATCATTTCCTGCTCTGTGCCAGTCAGGTGAGCTAGTTGGTACAAACACACACACACACACACACACACACACACACACACACACACAGGCTGTATCAGAGTGTAATACTGTGCATGTACATGTTTTTACTGACGACTATGAAATTCCAAATGATCTGAAAATAACAAAAAAATCTACAAAACACTGGACATGTTGTTGTCTTATTTTTGATAAAGTTATTTATCATTAATATTGTTTTTATTAAAATATTGATTGATCAGCTTTCTGACCGAGAACACCTCTTTCACTATGGGTCTATGGACAAGAAACTAGGGGTGAGTCCCCAGAACTGCGTGCTGTAGTGTGGCATATCATTTTTGAAAATGGATAGATTCGGATGTAAATAATTTTCATTCATTGCACTAACTGCCATATTGCACATGTTCTTGTATATAGTCTTTATTTTTACTCATTTTTATTTACTCATTTTGTCAATTTAATATTTTTTTAATTATGTATATAGTTATGGATCAAGTCACCAAAGCATATTCCTTGCATGTGTAAACCTACATGGCAATAAAGCTGATTCTGATTCAGTATAGTAATGAAAATGCGTACTTTTGGTGATTAAAAACAAAAATTGTGTGTGTGTGTGTGGTTGTGTGTGTGTGTGTATGTATGCTGGTGCCTCGTTGCTTTATCATTTATCAAACATTGCATTTGAGTAGCACATGCATTTCTAGAACTACTTAGATGTGACGAAGGAAAGCTGATTAGATCAAAGATTAAAACATTGTAGCGTGATTATCTACAAATAAAATCTGCAGTTCAATACAATACAGTAATATAGTTTGGTTAATGCTTTATTTGGTTAATATTCCTATAATCTTGACGAAGGATTTTTTGATTCACTCAAGAGGGAGTGTCTACTCAACAGTATTCTTTTAGGGTTATATTAATAAAATATTGTGCAGTGCAACAATGTGGCACAATGTGTAATAGTTGTCAATCAGATTTGTGTATCATTATTATGTCTTACTCAATTCATTTTATAAATTGTGTTATTTCCAAATATGGACCTTTTTTTGGTAATATTTATTTATTTATATAAGGTTTTCACTCATTAATCAGCAGTTTAAATCAGGAAAGTAGTTTTTCTATGAATGATAAATGGAAAACAGTGTGTTACAGAAATTCAGTCTCACAAGAGAGGTTTGTATCTGAGGCTTAAACGTCATGAGGCTCTAAAACTGTCAGCAGCTATTTTCATCACCTCTGTTAACAAAAATGACCAACTCCAGTTTCTTTTACTAGCTGGAAATAAAATGTAGAGAATATGCAAAGAACTCTTTTTTAGAACAAGTTGAACATAAGTGACTTAAAATTTCCATTATACATTTATGACTATCTGATGTTCCTTTTGAGACCTAAAAAGGTTTCGTGGAAAAATAAGTTCTGTCCTTTGACAGTTGTTCAGTAAAGTGAAGTGTTCTTCCTTTTTCAACTGTTTTTCTAATTACTGTCTGTTTGGGACAAAAAAAATGTGTCAGACTTTTCAGACTTGATGTATTACTTCTTCATGTGTATTGTGGAAACAGATTACTTACTTCTCCAGCAGATGGGTTTCACTCTTGTTTTCTTTCCCTGCAAAGCATTTAAGGTTTAATCTATAACCTTCTGCCAGCAGTAGTAGGATAATAATAAAGACAGTTGTGCTTTGAAGTGCCACAAGGTCACAATAAAAGCAGACTCCTCAGATGCCTTTTGGGCTGATAACAAGAACTGATAACCAGGCCGAACGGAGCTGTGTGTCTGATCAGACTTGTTTCTTATGTCCTGTGATGAATGTACTGGTGTCTCCTGCTCTTCAAGACCAGCCGTGTGTGTGTAGAGTCATTGTTTAAATTGGGAGAAAATTCTGCAAACTCGCATTGAGCAAGGCATTGATTAAGTTTCATGCTGCTGTTTACTTAAAAATTCATTTTGCAGTTTTACACCTCCAGTCATAAAAAAAACCCTGCACAGGCGTCTTTATTAACAAGCCTTGAGAGTTTGCAGATTTGAAAAAAAAAAAAAAACAATATACAGAATACATTTTCTTTTCTTTTTGTACAAAATAGAAGAAAATGTATCTGGACCTCTCACTGAACATGATCTTGGATTCTTATTTATGACCAGTGTCCTATCTTATCCCACAACATTCTCTTTCTAACCTTGAATTTCCTTGGATTTGATTTGAAGTCAGGTCAATAATCCTAGAAGAACTCCAGAGAACAAACAAACCCCTGCTGCTATGCTCCATATAACTTGAGGGCAACAGATTCATCTTTTTCTGTGCCCAGTCCACCCTGCCATCCTTTCTCTTATCTCAGCTGGGGCTTCGTCAGGCGGTGATACACAGCAGGAACAGCTCAGGTTCACCCACTGTATGCAGTAATGGAACAGGGTGCTCTCCTGCGTTTTGGGCCTCCAGTCTCCTCGTTTGATCTGTTGTGAGTCGCTTTGTTTAGACTGAATCACTAACTCTGATTCTTGCAACTTTGTTTTTTTCAGCAGCCATTTGGGATGATATATGAATTAGGGGTGGGGGGGGGATAAGAAAACTTCCCTAATTATGAGAACAGCTGTAGGGATGGTGATGCAGGAGTCCAGTGTGTTTACACCTTGTCACTGGTCACTGTTTTGGGGGATTTTGGAGAGGAAAAAGTGTGAGGAAGGTTAGGATACTGGTTAAGTTCGTGAAAATGTGGAACAAGTGAGAAGAGAAAAAAAGAGACAGCAAGACAGACACAGTTACTGTTTTTTATCTGAAACTATCTCATCTTCTGGCTTCACACCGGGACTTTAAATTATTGTTCTCAGTAAAAATCCCTCATCTTGATTGAGTTAGCGGTTCTCTGTGTCTTGTGTTGAGCTTGACAAATCGTTCAGACCCGTGTGTCAAGGGAGGGACTATCACTGTCAGGCTCTTGTGGAGAAAGCCATTGAGGTGTAGAGAGGAAGAGTCAAGACCTGAAAAGGTTATCCAGTAGGAACCGTTATGCTGGGGCTGTGGGGGGAACCCTGCACGTCTCCATGAGAATGCACTCATTTCCATGCGAGTCCATCTCTAAGGCAAGAGTCCATTACCAGGACAATGGGCCTGCAGATGGCTGTTCCTGCCACACAAGGCTGTCGGCATTAGAGGATCACAGCAGGCAGCCCTGCTCAGGGGGAGGCCAGGGGAGAGTCACAGGTCAGGACAGGGCAGCTGGGGGTTGCATGAGCTCACCGGATCATACTGGAATTTTCCAGATCACAATCAGCTTTGTCATTCTGTTATAATGTAAAGATAGATTCCAGTTGTTTCAACTGCCATGTTATACCTTAAGTATACTGTAAGGTTGTTATTGGAGTAAGCATAAATCAATTAACAGAGTTGGATTACTTACTTACTGGATTGCTGTGTTTTGCTCCTGTAAATGTGAGGGAATTTAGTGCTAAAAGGACTATCTTTAGAAGATAACCACTTGAGTTTTCTAACTCAGACTGTTGCTGTGTGCACAGAAAGAGGACTTTGGATCTTGTCCCCCCGTCGCTCACATTGAAAGTGCATTTCAAGAAGGGATCTTGTAATGGCCAGTATGACCAGGAGCGATGATTACAGCAAGCAAAGCCATTTTCAGTGTCCGTAAGACAGACTAAAAAATTGTGAATCCATTTTCTTCTCATGTCCCTATGTCTTACTAGCCTAGGGTTCACCACACATTCTTCTGGACGTTAACTATAAAACAACTAGAGTAAAGCTGGGTTGCTGGAGAAGTGAAATTGCTGAGAACCATGCAAATGAAACTATTCTGGGTTTTCACAGTAGTGCAGTTATTTGTGTGCGTGTAAAAGTACTGGAGTTACAGGAGAAAAGTGTGTTACTGCTTGTTTCCACTAATTTTCACCCATCTTGAACCCCCCCCCCCCCCCCCCCCCCCCCCCCCCCACAGCTCATATAGAAACTAGGTTCACATGGTTTCATACTGAATGTAGGGGTTGTCTGGGTTGAAGGTAACTGTCACCTGAATGTCATCTTACAGGGAGGGATTTTTTGTTTTTGTTATGTCTCCACATAATGCACCAATTTTGAGGCAAAAAGTGATCTATCAATTTCTTGTTGTGTAGTTAATTTAAAGGACAAATAGGACGTGAACTGCAGCCTATGCTAAGTTATTTTACATGTGGCGATGTATTTCACCTTAGCAGACTGAAACTGTCTTTTTGTTGAAGATTGGTAAACAGTATTTCTTTAACCATTTACACCTCCGTCACACCACTGATCCTATAAATAGCCCTCTTTGAGCCTTATGAGCACAGTTAACCCAATCTCCAAGAAGGGAGTTTTTTTCGATCGTATTAGTCACCTGAGAAGCGCCCTGACAAAGATGGCATTGATCCGTCCTTCCACAGCCTGCCCTGCTCTCCTCCATCCCAAACACAGTCAGATGCCTCACCTAGAATGACAGGATCAGAGGCAAACGGGGCAAGACAGTGGGAGTGAGGGATGGAGCAGCAGGTCGGAAACCGACTCTCTTTTTATATAGCGTCGTTAAGTTTAATGCGAGGCCCGGCGGGGCGTCCATTTTCTCATCTCCCCCACTTCCATACTGATTACCTTGGCCCACAAGGTCTGACAGAAATACAGAGGTAGTAACAGTCGGAGAGAGGTTTGACTCTGAGCCAAAAGGTCTTACCACAGCCTTTTAGAATAATATTCAGTCGCTCAAGAAGACTTATTGTTCAGATCGCATTCTCTAGGCCTACTTCTGCGGTTAATAGCACACTGAGGGACTCAGAAGGGCTACACAAAGATGTCAATGTAATGTGTGTGTGTTTGTGTGAGAGGGAGAAAGACACAAGAGAGGGAGAGGTCAGATGTGTGTCCCAGGTCTGGTGTCATATTATGTGCCTCTCGGGCATAGTGCAGGACTTCCTGCTTTATTCATCCCTGATTCATTTGTTTTGGTCCCCAGTCTCACACTTCACACTGCTGCTTGCTCATCAAATCATTCCTACACATGCTTAGGCCAAGGCTATGAAATTACTAATGTATTTATGCATCAGGCTTGTATGTTGTTGTAGGAAACAGTAAGCCATTGATTCATTTTTAGAGCAGCTCATTTATCAGGGGAACCAAACGTGACCTCCAGCTCTTAATCAGCACCATCCACTGAAGGGTATTGTTTTGTGAATCCCATGAACATCGTAATGCGTGTGCTGTAAATTCACCAGTTGTCATGGTTATGTGTTTCTGTGTGCTGTAAGAGGAGTCATCCCAGACAGGCCCTGACTCAGAGGACAGCCGTCCAGACCCACTTCTCTCCCCACCCTGCCTCCACCACACCTCAGTCAAAACAGACATATTATCCCCCATTAGCCCAGTTCACAACAGCAAAGTTAAGGAGAGGTAGAAGAGAGAGTAAGGAGGGGTGTTGGTGAGAATCCTTGCCGTATATATGCGCGGTACTGTCCAGTTGTGAATAATCCGTGTTGGCTTGAAAACCAGGGCAACCGTAAATCTTAATTATGAGCAGGCTGTGTTTCATTTGTTTTATCCCAGACACATTCATCATTTGCTTATTATTTTATTTTGTCGAACTTCAAAGATTCACCACTGTGAACACAATTTATTACTTTGTGAATCTTAGGCCTAAACTGCTATGGGATCTTAAATCACATTCACGCTATATAACTACTTTATTAGGAAATAATGTGGTATTTTGCTTTTTGCTAGATCTTCTACTCTGCGTTGTTCCAGCACAGTGAGGTGTACTGTAGCATACAGTCGCACAGACATCAGTGACTTTCACTTGTCGGCATCCGCGGCTCCTGACCACAGCCTCGGCAGCATGTAAACTCAAATGCAATGCTATAGGTATAACTGATCAGAAAGTAAATCAGATAACTATAATCACATTCTTTTAGTCTGTCATCACTACACATTGTTTGAACAAACAGATTTAATTGACCTTGTTGCCTGTCGTATTGCAGTATTCCTGCATGTTGTTTTGTAAAGCAGACACTGTAAGCAGCCAAAGTAGAACAGACAGTGTTGAAGCGGAAAATATACAGCATGTTGTGGTTTTGACAGGTACGTAGTAATGTGGTTATCTGTGCAGCATGTCACAGTGTATATGAACCACACAGACTCCATACAGTCCCACAGTGTACTGTATACTGAAAATGTCCCACACAGCTCACTGGCTAACCTGCTGTGTTAGAAGACATACATCGTGGTCTCACTTATTCCACGTGCCATACATTCATTTTCCAACCAATGGCCTTGTTTCTTTGGTGTGTTTCTGCCCATCACATTTGTTTAACATGCCATGATGTGTAAATGTAACCCCTCTTGTGTGTTTCCGTGTTCTTGGGTTTTCTGACTTGTTGCTAATGTAAATGTAGAGATATAGTAACACTGAGTCATTAGGTGTTCATTTGAAAAAGGGCTGTATGTGTATGTTGTCCCATAGGAAACAATGTCACCATAGAGCCCATACAGCAGCCATTGCTCCAAGCATGACATCACGGGATGGATGGAGACACTCATGGAGTAACCGGTGATGCCCCACACCTCTTGTTCTTCTTCTTCTGTTCCTCCACCTCCTCATCTATTTCCAGGCAGCCTGCCGCTGCCACTCTACAAGGAACAGTGTGACTTGTCTGGATTTGTCTCCACTCACATCTGACTCATTGAACAACCCTTTCTCACCACTGGAAAGGTCTAGGCCTGGTTACCCAGTGACCCAGCAGCTTCACACACCTCCACACCCAGACCAAGAGGGTCTGTGTGGGCATGCCGACCTGAACCTGGGGGGTCGTAGGGGTTGGAGGGCTGTTTTATGTGGCTGTCTGGGAAGTGAGAGAAATAATAGACTGCTATAATTGGTGCCCCTTGATTTCCTGGCAGCACTGCAGGCACCCAAGAGGATAGCATGTGTCCGAGCTAGTGTGTATTTATGTGTGTGTGTGTGTGTACGTGTGTATGTGTGTGTGTCTGCTGGCTGACACAGAAGGCTGTGGAGCAGGGATGTGATAAACACACTGGGCAGGGGGATCTCCGTCCAGGAGTGGGCTTCATGCTTTAGTGGTGAAGTCATTGGGAAAAGGCCTGGTTGGACTGGAGGAGGAACCAACACACACACAGGCACACAAGCACACACATACACACAGATACCAGATACTACCTAACAACATTTGCACGTGAATTTTCCTTATTTTCCAAAGTTTCCTTACAATAAAGTTAAACACACCATAATTCCGTTATTTCATGATACCAACACTGAAATGAAATTGGAGCAGTAGTAATTTATAAAGCCATTGGCTGATAAAAAAGATAGAGGGTCAGTGTTTTGCACTGCGATGGTGTAGACGTCCGAGTGTCAGTACTTCAGGTCAGAGCGCCGCCTAACCACAGTGTGCGTCTTGCGGTGTTGGTGCTGTTATGTTAGGTGTGAACTGTGGCCCTGAGGAGCATTGGGTAACACCAGTGATTGCCTAAGCCAGTTGTTGTGATGATGTCGTAACCAGTTGGACGTGGACCGGGGTTTGGCTGTCATGTGAGCCCTTGTTCTCTATCATCCCCTGCCTGGGACGTCAGGGCATGTGTGTGTGCCTGCGTGTGTGATCTTGTGTGTGCCCACTTTTGGGATTTCATTAACATAAAGAACAAGAAATTGTGAATTTTATGAGTCGATATATGTGTGTGTGTGCGTGTGTGTGTGTGTGTTTGTGCATGTGTTGGAGTGCCACTGGAGGTGGCAGCCTTCAGAAGGGCAGACAGGTCAAAGGTTGCCGCTGACTCATGGTCTGTGGAATTTTACTTTTCACAAAACGAACACAGGACGCCTAAACAACATGCTCCACACTCCATGAGCAGCAGCAGGAAATGATAGTTCATTAAAAAATGAGACAAATTAACCCTTCTCAGCAATAATCAGGCTGCAGGAAGAGGGGACATGGGGTTTTCCCTCCACATGGCCTTGTTTTGCCGAAGCATATCTATCACTCATTTTTTTCCTGATTATTGATCAAGTTAGCCTCTTTTGCAGTTTAATGGGCAGACATGGCATTGTTTCTGACACTGGTTGGTTCTGTTTTATTGCAGGGGAAGGTTATATGACAGTGGGAGTACATTTTGTACTGAAGGCTGGAAATCAAAGTATGTGCCTTTCCATCATTTGTGAGTTCAGATGTGTAGCTTTTGGTACAAATTAGATCTAGAATAGAACACTTTACTCCAAAGGTTCTTAAGAATGTTAAATATCTGTTGTTGCAGCTGTATTGTGAAGATTTCTTTTGTGTAGGTCACGGGAAATATTTTTGTCGTATGTCATAGATCCTTTAGCAGACAGAGGCAGTGAGCCCTTTTGTGCTGACGAGGAAGGGGAGCTGCAGAGGTCGCAGATCTAAAAATCTCTGCATTTTCAATAACCCCTTACCTTTAATATTTAGAATTATTACATGTTTGTAACATTTATGAAATATTTATACTTCAAATATTTATGGTTGTGTGTGTGTGTGTGTGTGTGTGTGTGGTGACACACACACACACAACTAATCAGTCTCTACAAACCCAGAATAGGTGGTCACATAATGAAATGAGTGCCTCATTGGTTTGATGCACTAATCCATAATTGACTTTGATTGCTAAGTCCACGAACTGGTCAGCATAGTTGAATTTCTCTAAACACACTGACACAAATAGTTCATTCATTGTTTATGTTACAAAGATGTTCACTGTATACTGAGATGATTTTGAGAAAATGGATATTGATGGCATTGTAGGACGGTGGTGACGGTGGCGGTGGTGCTGTGGTTTCTCCTGTATGTCTGGACGAGAGCTGTGTGAGTGTGGTTCTCCCCTTCTCAAAACACAGGAATTTTGCATACTTTAAAGGCACCGGCTTAAAGAGTGTATGGACGGAAAATGTAAACTTTCTACCTGTTTTGTTTTAGCTCATCACATATAAAAAGGGACAGTTGTATACCTGCATCAACACAAAACTAAACTCAACTGTTTGAGCTGCAGAGCTCCTCTTCACACATGTCACGTACAGGACAGTCAAAATAAACATCCTTCACATGTTGATTTCTTTCAATGTATTTGCTACAACTTTGCATTTTATGTACAGCTGATTAGATTCTATTGTTCATTGCATTTGATAAATACAGGTGGGCTTGTTTTATCTTATGCATCTTTGAGAGATTTACTTGTGACTACAATTTTTCATAGATTTTTGAAAATAACTTCATTTATTGATTAATTTAGTGACTAAATGCAAATCACTTGATGGAGCTGCGGCCATTTGCTCTTAAAATCGAGAAGCCCACACGTTACCTATTTGATGTTGATTAAGAAATTAATTATCACACACAGTGCTTTAAGAATATGTACAGGTATATAAAGCACACCTATGGTGTTGATAATAAGCCACATGTTTTTACTAGTAAACATTTTTATGACAACCACGCAAGTGAAGCACAACTTCTGGAAGTAATTCAGTCAACTGGAGAACAACTGTTATAATAAGAGCCACACGTGCAGGCTTTTATGGTTGTAAAAGACTTTTCATTATTGTAATTATTATCCTTTTTAACTATCCCATATTTTTTTTCCTCTGTAGAAAAAAAAAAGTGAGAAGAGTCAGATTTTCTCTCTTTTATACTTGACAATAAATGTATTTCCATTTATATTTTTGGATGCAGACCCACACAAAGGATTGTCATATTGTCATACTAAATACAGAAGAATTGCTTATTGCTAATAATATACAGCATTATATTTGTGTGAAAATCCACTCTGTCCGTTTCTGTCCTTTACTGCCACATTAAATGATGAAAAACACAGATTGAAGACAAAAACTATAAATTGAATGGAATTTTAGGCACATTTATGTTACAGCTGTTTCAGGTGATTGAAAAAAAAAAATTCAGACATGAATCTGTGAGCTTTATTTTCATCACGAGTAGTTCTGTTTTATAGATTTAATTAGGAACAAAATTATTAAAACATGCATGCTCTTCTACTTTGGTATTTTTTTTACAAAGTCATGCTTGTTCATTTTTTGTTATAAATGAGCCTTTATAGTTAATGCAGAATTTGGCGAGAGCTCTTTCAGTGTAAAAATCAGACTTTCAGCTTTTTAAAAGGTGCTGTAAATAGTTTTGTTCAAACTGATTTATTTCCCTATTTCTCAAGGCCACGGTGTTTCAGAGCCTCACTCGGGAACAAAGATACAAGCGAGGAGTTTTCTGTTACTTTCAAATAAAGCACAGGATTATAACAAACCAGTTGTTAAAGTTTGCTCAGTAGCTGCTGAGTAAATAGTTCAGGCTTATTGTTTGCCAAATTACATCTTATGGCTGTTAAAAAATTTCAGCTTCTAGTATTTCCCTCCTCGCCTGGTCTCAACTTGGAAAGAACTCAGAAAATACTATTTTAAATTTCAATACTTTTACTGAACATTCACATCCATTTTTACAACAGTTACTGTACAACATTTAATGCATGCACAAGTTACACGAATTTCACATTTAATTCCAGTTCACAGGAAGTTCATTTTTATCTCAGACTAAGAAAGATAATCTTGTGAACAGAAAGATGTTCAGCACAGGTACTCACGGGTAAATTATGAACACACTTACAGCAGAAATTCTTAAATCCAACAATTTCTTAACTCCTTCTGCAGCAAGTGAAAATGTATTCCCCAAAAGCACAAAATGATCAGTTTCTTTAATGGAAAGACCAAGAGACTGTCCTGACTCTGAGGCATTAAAAACATGTTTTAGACTGCTAGCTTTGAGCTTCTTTGTTGGTGGATTTGCCCAGGCTCATGACTCAGTATTGCTCATCGTGTAGGAGATGATTCGCCCGCCATTTCTGAAAACTATTTCTCTCGCTCTTTGTTCTTGCCCCTTTACTTTTATCTACTGCACTAGTGTATTTTTCCCATGCTTTGTAATCTTTCTTTTTCTTGTGCAAACTCCTATTTGGCTTTTCATCCAGGTTATATATTTATTATATATTTTAAAATTAGTTTGGTTAGTTTCTGTGTGTAGATGTTAGGGCTTTTGTGAAGTGGGGGATGGGAATAGGAGAGGCTTTGTTTCCCTCCAAAAAAAAAAAATTCCTAGCTTGATTTTTGATACCGTGTGTCCCAACTATTTTCTATTGTGTAATTTAAACTGGGATCCATCTGTTAGACTTCCTGTCTGCTTTATGCCCATTCACATGTAGGATATCCATTACTTGGTATAAAGTTAATCATTACTAAAAGGTTTCCTTGTTGTAAACTCAATCATTTAACACAATCTGTTTTGTTTTTTTCCCTCACCATAACATAGGTGTGTATGTGTGTGTGGAGGTGGGGAGGGACGGAAATGACTTGTCTCCTTCAGAGAAAGTTATCAGCTATAAACTCAACCGTATGTGACATGACTGCCCACGCAAACCTGCCTTCAAATGTTTGATGTGTCTCCGAGCTTTGATGACGCCTACCCAACATGAACAAAAGACGCATAAGTAGAACATAAGGAATGTTTTGAAACAATAGCTCAGGGGATGTAATTGACTGTGTATAGCCACAAAAGACAGTAAGTGAAGGTCTTTAGTATGTATTTGTTTAGTGATTAATCACTAACTCCAGCCTAGGGATGGGCCACTGATTCGCTATTCTAGGGCATTCTCTGCAGTCTCTCACGTCTTTTTTTCTTTGAGTGTGTGTGTGTGTGTGTGTGTGTGAGAGAGAGAGAGAGAGAGCGAGCGAGGGGGGGGGGGGGGGGGGGTCAGTAGTATGCTTGTAGTTGGTGGCTAAATCTTGTAAAGGGTTTCCTAATATGGGCCGTCTTACAGGAGTGCCCTCCCTCTGTGGGCCATCCCCCCCAGATCTCAGCCAGTGATGACACAGCTCGGGTACGACTCACTTCCTCATTAATTGGCTGAAACCAGTTCTTACAGGAACCGCCTGTGATAAATGTGAGAGTTCTGAGAAGTCATTCATTTCTCCTCGCTGCAGCGGTAGAGGAGGCACTGCAGGGGAGTTGAACGAGTTCACGGATGTGTGTGTGTGTGTGTGTGAGGGAGAGGAAGCCGACTACGTGTGTGTGAGTGAGAGAGGAGAGGGGAGGAGAACGGAGCGGGAGAATGTGGGTGACTACTGCTGCCGCGGCTGCTGTATGAGGACCAGCCAACTTTATTCTGCCTTTTTTTCTTTTTTTTTTTTATTATTTCCTTTTTCTTTTTACTTGTTTTTGAGCAGCGTTGTTTTCTGTAGCTGTGGTACAGTGTGTACTTTTTTTTTCTGTGTGTGTGTGTTTGTGGGGATGAGCAGGGCAGTGCACTCGTTGCTCTCTCCGTCTTTCTCTCTTCTCGGAGAGAGGAAGCAGGGGAGACCGACACTGTACAGGACACAGGACAGCATGCCTCCCTTTGTTGCTGCCCTTGGGCTGGTGAGTAACAATGATGTGACGTGATTTGTGCCCCCCCCCCCCCCCCCCCTTCTCCCCTCCCCATGCCCCCTCCCCTCTTTCTCTCATCTTCCTTCCCTCCCTCTTTCCCTCCTTCCAACCCCCACCCCCCCATCTCTCTGTTGGTTGAGGCAGAGCTGTTCCACTGCTGGGTGCGGCACTGCAGAAGCCCTTCAGGGAGTACTTGGAGGCCCAGAAGGCCAAGCTGCACCATCGCACTGGAGAGGGGATCCCAACTGTAAGTACAGGGGCCTTAGCCCCTAGCTCACAGCCTCTATTCATTCACATGTGCGCGCCAAGAAAAGAATGAGGGCCCCTTACTTTTGCCTCTTTCACTCCTTCTCCCTCCACTTTTTTTTGTCCCTTTCTTCTCTTTATCTAAGCCTTCCTTTATATTTCTGACCCATTTTCTCCCAATGAACTCAATCAACTCTGTTTTTCCCTTCTATATGTATCATTTGCTGCCGATTAATCAATTTTGAATCAGTTTCATACATATTTTGTAAACCTACTTTCATGTTTGTAAGAAAACTGTTGATGTTGCAGATGTTACCATAACCTGTAGTGTTACATTAGATTACAGAGGCTTGTTTAGGGTCAGAATGACAGAGTAGGTTAGGGCTGCACTGGGCGGGCTGGAGGGGAGGGAGGAGAAAGAGGGGAGGAGGAGAGGGGCCAGTGTGGGGTCTGGCTCCACTCGCTGTATTGAACTGTACTACTGTAGTGCGGGGCGTGCTGACTCATGCTCCATCTTACCAATTGGGAGTGTGTGTGTGTGAGTGTGGTCACTCCCCTATGTGTCACACACACACTTGCACTCGGTGCCCCGCCTGAACCCAGCACTGACTGTAGACCAGGGCGGGGGCGCCCCCCTCCGCCAGTGACAATCCATCAAAACCCCCCCGTCTAGAACAAAAAGAGCCAGTTGTAGATGTAGCCTCTTTCAAAGCTTTTTCTCTCTCTTGCTCTAAGTGATTCATTGAAAACGATTTTTAATGCGCTTTATGCGGAAGGAGGAGAAAAAAGGATAGACCTCTGTTGCACAAGGACAGATTAAGGCATTTCTAGAACAATGTTCCTTTTTTCTTGTAACTTGAGCCTCCTGCAGTTACAGGAGAGAAGCGAAGGCAATTTAACTTTGTGGAGGCAGGCTGCAGGCTGGGGTCAGTGGGGGCGTTTGGAGGGAGGACGGTGGGGGCTGCCGCGTGTTTTATTACCCCTGATCTCTATCTGTCCTGCACATGGAGCTGAATCCCCACCTAGCCTACAGCATTAGGAGCAGAGGGGAGAGCAGGGTGTGGGGTGAAGGGGGTGGAGGATGGGGGTGGAGGATGGGGGTGGCCCTCAGCTTACTGACCGAGCTCCTCTCCTCTCTCTCTATTCTCTCTGTGGTTCCTGGCAGGAGGAGAGCTGGCTGTCGTGGCTCTTTGAGAAGGTTGTGGTCATCATGGTATGCTTCTTTGTCTGCTCCATTGTCAACTCCATGGCCCAGAGCTACACCAAGCGCAAGCAGCAGGAGAAGGACTCAGAGGGCAAGACCGAGTGAAGGCCGGCAATAGCGACCACGGCGAACCATCCACTTCAGAAGCTCCCACCACTCCTTTGCTCCTTTCTGCTCTCCCTACTGGCTGATGTCCTCACCATTATCTGAAGCCAAATATCAGCCCCCATCTGGTTTCTCTCTTGTTATTGTAGCAACATGTTAATGTCGAACTTGGACTTCCATTCACTTGCTTTTGAAGCCTTTGCATTTGGTAGTGATTTCCGCGATAGTTGTCTGTAAGGTAGGTGCTCGTTGGGGTGCGTGTGAGTAAGCTGTTGTGTTAAAGCGTCCACGTCTGTTCTTTTTAGCAGCTCCTGAGCACGTGGGAAGAAGCTACTGGCAATAATTCTCCTCAGTGAGGCCTTAAGTTGCCATGTTTATGCCACTAGAAGAACCTTAAAGTCTTAAATGCCCATAGAGTCACGAACTGACTTTATTTGAATAAGCTAGGATTCTTACTTTTGATTGTGTGGTGAGTTATTAATTCAATAATCTATTTATTTGTTATCTATCTATATTTGCTGGTTTATTTATAAGACATTCTGTATTTATTCCTGTGTTGTAGAGTTGCTGTGCAGTATTGGCTGTGGCTAGATAAGACATGAAAATGGATTTTAAATAACTGTGTCCACTTCAACTGAGCCATCTCATTTGTACATGTTGTAGAGCTCAAAGTCAGTTGTTAATGAATGTGTCACGCTGTTCATGGTGCTTTAGACGACTTCTTTTGTGCGTGCAGTAAAGCTCGACTTGGTACTTTAGAATGAGAAATGATAAACCGGCCATGAATCACCCTGCTGGTCCCTTTGTCTGCCCTTATTGTTCTGCTTCCAGGAAGAGAGCACATGAGTCAGCCGGGGGCTACTTTACCAGATGCAGCCATATATTGAATCAGATCTACGTCTTTGCATGTGACACGGAGAGCGAGACGGAGATAGTAGGTTGGCGTTTGCGTGGCTGCCACATTTGTTGCTCTCCCTTTTATCTTTTATGGATTAAAGCAGATTGTGCTCCACTAATAGACTAGGAGTCTGCCCGGAAGTCTTAGCATAGCAGATAGTAGCTGTTACCTTTAACTTGGAGACAGTCTGTGTCAGGGTAAGGGTTTTTCTTTGTCTTCTCTTGTCCAAAGCTCTTATGGACAAGTGAAGACTTTTTATTTTTACCCCAGATGAGGACAGCAAGCTCATGTTTGACATTACATGAGCAGCTCCTAGAACGAGACTCTGCATTTCATAAGATCAGTGATCTTTTCTTTTTTTTTATGTGTGCCTTTGTTTGCTCATTGGATAACGTCAGCTGCCTCTCAATATATGCCGTACCTTCTCTTTTTTTCTTCTCTTTTTTTTTCTTCGTAATTGCCAGTGAAATGTGCTATTTTCTTCTCCCTCTCTGTACCGCTGCTGTGCTACGCTGGACTGAGCACAGTGGGCGCTAGAGCAGGCGCAAGCAGGAGGGAGAGAGAAAAAAAACCCTCAAGCGCACAGTGAAAAGCGTCTGTGCCGTTACCTCAGCTGAACCTCCGAATGAACTCGTTGCACTGCCCCAGTCACGGAGCCAGGAGACGAATCACTCGAGTAGATTCAAAACAGAGGGGTACTGTTGAGTGGGCTGAACCCTGCGCTCTGCACCAGCTCTAGTCAGAACACTCACATCTCCTCTGTTCTCCTGTCATGGTAAGTCGGATTAGCATTCTTTATTTTTCTTTCTTTTTTTTTTCTTTCTTTCTTTTGGTCATTGTTGTCGTGTCTGTACATGCGTTCGTCTCAGGCATGTCCGTCACTCTCTCGGCCTGTCAGATAGCTTATCAGACTGGTGTTGGCTGTTAAGATTGCAAGGCGACAACAGTCTGTAGGCTGTCTGACATTTCGGGCTCTTTCATCTGACCAGCATCCTGTTTTGTCCTCTTTCTGTTATTGCCATTGTCTCAATTAGCATCGGTTCCCATTCAGAGATGTGTGCTGCGATGTCACTTCCCTTTATCCCAACTGCTTGTGAAACGTCAGAGACATGGGTCTATTGTTTATTTCCTCCATGCTGACGTCTGGGAGGGTTTTTATGTGGTTTTTCATGTGGGGAACTGTGTTTTCGCATGTTTGCAAATGCAGATGTAGAGATGTCATTAGTGTACTTCTGTATGTGCGTATGTGTGTTTTGAGTTTGCTCCGTCCTCTTGAATTTCCAGAGAATCCAGACAGTACACACCTTATTGCAACACATCACATTGTGACACCCAGTCCTAGGTATGGTACACGCAGTGCTTACCCAGCTTTCCCCTTCCCTTTTACACTTCCCTCTTCTCTTTTTTTACTGAGAACTTTCTTTTGTTGCTCAATACACACTTTCTTTTGTAGGAGGCTGCATTTTATTGGAGTTCTCCTGAGGGGGTGTTTTTCTAAGTCAGTTTCTATGGGCCACAAATTGGTAATTATACAAAGCTGAAAATCATTGCTTGACCAGTGGACACTTTTGCCGCAAAGCCTTAGTTTTATTTTAGATTTTTTTTCTATAACAGAGCAAAAGGATAAAACTTTTCCTGGTCATAAAAGCAAAATCATTGGATAACACTGGAATGGCTCGCTGGCTCGGAGAGTGTTGTTCTTGGCAGTTTCAGGATGTCCTGTTCCATAAGGGAGCCCCCTTTTTGGCATGCCTGTCTGAATGTGTGTGTGTGTGCAAGTTGGTCTAGAAATTCTGTTTATATTTCTATGAGTAAAGGCCTGTATTTCTTGTCTAATAGATGTCTGTGCCTGGGTTATTTTAAAGATGGTTGCACTGTTTTTTTCCCTCATCTGCTTTCACTATAAATAAAAGTCTGTTGAAAAGAGTACTGGTGTTGTGTTCATTCTGTGATAAGTCTTGACCACACCGGTTGTGTTGACCCTCAGGCCTCCAAAGAATCTCACATGTCAGCCGAGAAAGAGGGACAAGGAGGAGTCCATCACAACTCCTAGATTTCCCCGTCTAATGTTTCACATCCAAATGCTTATCACATTACTGATTTGCTCCCTCCACACTGACATCATCTCCATTTCAGATTCCAAGTTAAGCCTTTTGCTGTGAGTTGTGAATTAAGCTACTCTTGTGCTCTTGTTGCAAATGTATTGCAAGCTGTATTTAGACGCAGCACTTATCTTAAAATAGAATTTGTACTAGTATTAGTAAATAATACTAACGAGAAGCACTTGATGCAAAAAGGGTTTTCTTGCAAAATGATTCTACCATTTGAAAAAAAGCTTCTTCTACAAAATGTTTGCCATGACCTACATACGGGTAACTTGCTATAAAATAAATTTAAATTTACATCTGACTTCTTGTTTTGTTGTTTCACAAGCATTTACAAAAACATACATGAATCAGTCAGTTATATTCACATATCATAAATTTTACACTATATACAGTTTTATGGCGATATGATGCGGGTATTTTTGATCTCGGATCAGTTCTCTGAGGTTATGAAGTGAAAAAAGGAAAACAGGAACCTGACCTTAGTGTGCATGAATATAGTCTGATCTTGTGTCCTGAGGTAAGGTGTGTGTGTGTGTGTGTGTGTGTGTGTGTGTGACCTGTGCTGAGAGACCCCTGTTGAGAGAAGTTCTGATCCCGGAGCAGCCACACCCTGAGCACCGTGAAGATGACTATTTCCACCCACCCACCCGACCCCACCCTACCCTGGGGCTCTGGCTGAAAACCCAACATGCAAATCCTGCCTGTCCAAACAGGCCGGGGGACTGACATTCAACTTTTACCACCACCCCTTCATCCCTCCATTCCTCTCTGATCTCCCCATATGCTGTACACATACTACAGTCGAATCCGGTGGCGCTGGTTTATTTTCTGGCACAGCGTCCCTCCCACTCCCTCAACCCCCCACACACACACCACCTCCCTCACTGTCTCTCACTCTCCGGTTTTTTTCCTCTCCCTGTCAGCAGGCTAACCACAGAGGGATGCTGAAATATCACTGACTTCATCCACCACCCACCCACAAGTCCTTTCTGCATTTGGTTATCCACTTAGTTCCTTTCACACTCTGTCTCATTAAATTATGCTGACCATGTGGATTTTTTTAATTCCCTTTTTTATTCAAAATCACATTAAGGTCCTTTGTTTTCGTGAGTAGCAGTCAGGGGGGTCATATCAGATCATAGTGGCATGATCAGGCAGGCCGAAGGGTACAGAGAAAACATGCTTACCAAAGGAAAGTTGCAATTTATGAGGATGTCACCCAGGATTGCTCACTGTTTTATTCGCAGAACACACCATTTTTAGAAATGAGAGAAGAGACAGTATCAGACAATGTAGTGTCAAACTGATGTAAGGTTAAATGTATTTTGGGGGTTAGGGTTCGGAGGTATGTTATTGAAAATTATTTCTTAAGCTCAAAATTACAATAGTGTGTCATAGTGAGCATTTAAGTTGTGAGATTCGCACTGGAAATGGAGTATTTTTCATGTCTTAAAACATATCTAAAGGCAGTCAAACAGATAAATCCTTCTAATACCATTGGCCGAAAGTCAAGAAAGCAAAAGAAAGTGATTCTTTTTCAGTCCTTTCAAAAACTACCGGACTAAATAATAATGATGATAGCAATAATAACTTTACTTATATAAAATTTTTCTAAACAGAGTAAACTGACAAAAAAAGCCAAAATACTCCGAATAAAACCACAACAATGACAAGCATACAAAAATGAGACCAAACAGGATAAAATGGTTATGAATGTCAGAACACATTATATGTAAAGTGTAACTTTTGAGTTGAGTGAGATTTTTACGTTTGTGGATATCTCATTCTCTGTCCTACACACGCGTGTATATGCACACACACACAAATACACATCATAACTGTGGTTACTGTAAAGCCCCAGCTCCAAAAGCCTTTGTTTCCTTTATTGTGGCTTTGGCATGCCAAGATCAAACAGGCTTATCAGCGGCTTCAGACTCTTCATAATTCACTCCATCTGAGAGGAGAGATATTATTGGTCTCATTTGAATTAGATCACTAGGTCGATTCACAAAGATGGAGTGTCTGACTAAACTTATCAACAGGCACTTGGCTTGCCTCTGTTGTTGTATGATTTACAATTACTTAAATGCAATCACTGAAACCATTTCTCTCTAATGCACTATTTCTCCGATTGATTTTGACACAACAAAACACGTCTCCCTGTGCTGTGTTAAACTAAATTATGTGTGGGTATTTTAACAGAGCATAGTTAGGCAGGAGCATCTGCTGTTCCTGCCCACACAATGCCAACATGGCAGTCAGCCTAATGGCTGATGCCAGGTGGCAATGCCAGGGCACCGTGACGAAACACACACATCCCTCGCTCTTCCGCCTTGCCTTTTTCTCACTCCTATTCAAGTCAGGGAGTGTATTTGTTGTTGCGCTTTGAAAGACCGTTGAACATTTCTACAACAGCAACATGAATTAGCCTGTAGTTGTCTTTAAGCTTCGTCTAATTGTGTTTGCTTGTAGGAAGGAAAATATTAAGAGGAAAATATCAGTGACTAAACTTTTTGTCTGACTTTGTTCCAAACAAATCACATTTTGGGTCTGTGCTACGTTCACAAAGGTTTCTGTGTTCATGGGTCAAAGATAGAAACCGTTTTCTCTTTATGTGGCAACGTGTGATAACAGGACAGAGAGGAGCCGTAGACCTGAATAATGGGTCGTCATGCTTCTTCATTTGTCCTACCTTTTGTGTCCCGGGGGCTTTTGCCAAAGAAACTGCGTCACTCAGGTGTGTCTTAGATACACAGGGGAAGGGACTGCTGTAGTAAGACTGCGAAACACAATGAGAATCAGCATGCCTGAGAGGATCATGAGCATAGAATTGTAGCAATCCCAACACACTGATTCAGACAGAAACAACATACCCCTTTGATGTGAGAAGATGTCCCTGAGTCAGCCTCTGGAATGCTTGAAATCTGACAGCATGGACTCTCCTCTTCAGCAAAGGTTATCCTCAGGCGCTGAAGTGCACCTTAAGCACAGCTTTACATGTGAACGCAGGTTTCTGTGTCACGACATGATGCCATCTCAGGAATATTAGTCAGAAATGTCTCACAATGGCTTCCAAGCAGAACAATGCTGGGAATGCATGATCTGCCCTCTCCTTTGTATGTAAATTGGGCAACTCTAGAAAGAACTGGAAAAACTACCAATAAATATGTAGAACACCTTGATTTATTGAAGGGAAAATGCTAATGGTAACAGTCACTTTCCACTGTTTTCACTGTACTTACTGTAGATCCTTAGCACTTCATCATTTTTATGTAAGGTAACTTGAGGCCAGGGGTTTTCTGTGGCAATAAAAACTGAGTCTGCAGGCCTCTGTAACCTTGTGGATGTAACTCATAGCAGAAACACTGAACTTTTATAATGACGTTGACAAAGAAACTGTGTTTAATGTGGATCAGTGACATCATGGCCGATACCCGAACCACTTATTAAGGTCGGTATCGGCACCAATACTGATCCGTTGTATCAGATGGGTCCCTTCCTAGGTGTACAAGTCTTTCAGAATCAAAGATAAAACAACAACTTCTTTCTACATTTTTCTCTGATGTTCAACAAAATACACATAGAAATCTATAGGACACACTACAGTATCCTCTGTGTCATCAAAAACATAACATTGCTACTACAAACTTAAGCTCTCAGCCTTTATGGCATTGCAATCAGAGCTAATTTTAGTCCTGTCCACATACTCTGCATGAGGCCTGTTTACCGCATGCAATGTGGTTGTATGCAGCGTGCCCATCAACGTGCTGCAAACAACCACGAAGAGCAAACAAAACCAGACACATCCATGCCAGACTACACAACAAACACACTGTGCTCCCAGCTCATGTGGACTGGCTTTTCCACAGTGATATTCCACCAAAGAATTTTACTGCCTTAACAACCTCACCTGAGCCCCCCCTTTCCCACCGCCCCCCAAAAATGCTTTATACTCTTGCTTTGTGTGTTACTGCAGACAGAGTCTAACAGGAGGCTGTCTGTATTAGTCCCACACACTAACAGGATTTTATAAAATGCTTACTGGAAGACCTCAGCTATCAAGGTTCATCAGTGCTTGACTTTATTTCCTAATCCAGTCAAATTGGGGGAAATGAAATTTCTTGAAGGAAATTAAACATTTATGTCCTTACCTCTGTTTTTATGTTCCCCCAAATTCTCAATGATATGGAAGTCCATTTCTGCCAGGAAAATTAAATTAAATTGAGGAAAAGTGAGTCTTCATGAAAAAAAAAAAATTACGAGTGAGTAATATTTTTTTAATCATGGCGTTTAATCATGACTGACTTGTCATCATTCAGGTGAGGAAGTAAACGTTTTTTTTTGTTGAAATCTTTTTTTCCTGAAATGTGCTTCCATAGAATTTATTGAGCACAGCCTTCAAGAGGCATTGTGTTGGTTTAGACATTTCAAACATGGTTTACCGTTTAATTGTTCCGACACACATCTAAGCCAAAATCCAGCGCCGCTGACCTGACATATATATTATGGCTGAGTCCCTGTGAGACTAGTGGCCCTTTGCACAAAATAAACATAATATGCAGGGTTACCGGGATTACTTTACCAGATGCTTAGATATCTGGCTTTCACAACTCACTTTGTGGCCCATGCTCTCTTTTGGAAAATAAACTCCCTCACCTCCTCCACTGTGTTGCAGTAAATTTTGCTGTCGCCTTTTCACAAGATGTTGCTGTTGGACCTCAGCTCTGATCTGATAGCTTACTCATATATTGTAAAAGTGTGTGTCAATTACAGGCTGCTGTACAGTTGAAGAAGAACACCTGCCATCTGAACAGTTTAGTAGTATTTATAAGGCAATTGAGCATCATAAAAATAGATATGGAACTGTTTTCTCACGTTATTGGTATTTATTGTGCACAAAATAAAACATTCAGATTACGATCTGACTTGAGAAGAACACTCCACAAGTCTTTGTCCTGCAGTAAACACCAGGCGTATGCGGTCAAGGAAAAAGAATCAGGTCAAGATGCTGACAGCTTTCCCCCTCCGTTTTAAATGAATGGCCTTCCATATTCACAAAGTCCAAACATGAGAACGCAGCGCAGGCAGTTGATATGCAAAGTGATTTTGAATGAACACAATACCAACCTCAAGTCATCACACAGAGCCACAACAGAGCTCTGCGACTTTCTAGCAGTGTCTCGTCTGTTCTTTTGTAAACATAAACAAAGCTAAACAAAACAGGGAACACACACAGAAAACATATTTTGTTACCCACTGCAGCTGGTTGTGATTACCGGGCAATCAAAGTAAAACAAACTATCAGATGGAATTGAGGCAGCGCTCAAAGTAACGCTGCCCTACAGGGGGCCCTTCCTGAGCCTCCTGAGAGAGAATTCAGGCAAACCCCTCACAATAAAAGAAGCTGTGGTAAAGATCGACCTTCCAGGTCCTAGACTGAGGACCTGCTGGGAATTTCACCTATATAGTCACTTTTACCTAAATATGGTGAAGATCAGATATGGTTTAACTGTTCAAGGACACCCCCCGCCACCTCTCAAAAACTCTCATTAATACTTACAGTATGTGGTGCTGCAGCTGGGACGCCCTGCTGACTGCTTTTACATCAGCTGAGCTGAAGGAAAGCACCAGGAAAGGGATTGCTGAAGATTACATTTATTTGATACACACTTCCAAAAGGCTTTCCTGTTTACCCGATTGCCATGATGAGTAATCATGCCATACCCTTAGGCTCTGAAAACAACCACCGTTTGCTTGCCTCAACAGGGGAACTATTTTTCTCATGTCATTTTAAAAAAATCTTACAGATGTCGTGTTTCATGGTATTTGGAGTTTCACTGCTGTGCTGTCACAGCAAGTCATCTGCTGTTATTTAACAGTGTGCCCTATCTGTATCGAATTCACTTTTGAAATTCCTCCTCCACTCAGATATGCATTTTGCTTTTTGTTACGTCACTTGGATGTTTTACCTTCACTGTGCAGAGTGATGTATGTACAGTTTTCACATTCTTGAGGGGGGGGGGGGGGGGGGGTCTCTCTGTGCTCACCTTAAATCTCAGTTTAATACTTAGATGTAGGAGCAGGATTATATGTTATTAGTCAAGGTAGAGTATTTTTATATGTCTTAAAACATGCCTGGAGATGATCTTTGAAAATGTTAATAAAATGCTTTTTTTACTAGATGGAAAGGGATTAAAGTGTTTCTGATATTAAGAAATGTAGTTGCAGTTCTGAGCTGTAATGCCTTAAACTGGATAAACACTTTAAAAAAAAATGCTTTTCAAAAGTGCCTCTGTAAAAAATAAAATTCAATCATTGCAATTAAAATGTTTTCAACTTTCAAAATATTTGAAAAGTCTAAATCTAAATGTCTATGCATTACAGTATAACTAGTTTAATACAAACTATGAAAAGTAAAGATACAAGGCATGTTTCTATACTTTAACAAATAAAAACACATTTTCTTTCTTTGAAAATTAACCCCTTTATATTTTTATGGCACTCTAAAGTCATTAGCTATCCAAGATGTCCTAAATAATAAGACAAAATTAACTGCTAACTGTTTATATCACTTTCCAATTTTACTTTGTTTTCTATCCAGTAATACAGGCTACAAAGAATATCGCATTCATGTTTGTATTTGAATCTCTTGATCCAGACTCTTTCCACCATTTTTGTAAGCTGCAGTTTGACATTTCTCACAACAAGGGATAAAAATCTGAATCTGAGCTTGGACGGTGCAAGGAAACAGCAACAAAGCTCTCACTCTGCTTCTTTCTACAGGTACCACAAAGATCACAAGGAATCGTGGAGACTACCCTCGATGTATTGTCAACAAAGTGGTCACAGTGTGGCCAATACAATATCTAAAGATAAGAAAATGTCAGTCTGTTGCAGCTCTCTAAGATCAGTTACATTGTCCAGCATCAGACATTGATGCTGTCTCTGTGAGATAAAATAATCAGTCATCATGCACACTCCTCCGTAATCTGGTATTTTTATTGAATTCTTATTATCCTTTGATGCTGCATTTATTGTCTTGTATAATTATTGCCAATAGTTGATTTAAAAATCTACATCTAGATGAAGTTTTGAACCACCAGGGGGAGTCACAAGCCTTTCTAGAATAAAATACATACACTTTTAATGAGGTATTGGCATTTTGTCAGGAGTTTGAATTGAACCAATGTGCTTCAATGAAGTGCAGCTATACAGGCAGATATTGGGATGAATGAAAAGTGGCATTTCACACCCTGAAAAGAATTCCCTTTTCCTTGCTGCCACCTACTGGTAGGAAAAGAGGGATGTAGACAGACCGTGTGGTGAATTACTACTTTAACTTTAATCTCATTATGGCTGTGTGGAACCTACTACAGCCAGCAACTTAACCTGTTACAGTTTCTACTTTTTCACATGCATCATTTTGACTAGGCCCTGTAGGAAAGATTAACATTAATGATGGCTCTGTTGTATTCAAGTGTCCCAATATGCCATCAGAGTAAGACAGTGAGCAATGAAAAGGCCTGATAAGCCTCCTCTGAGCAGCCTATCAATGCAGCTGGTTGTCCAGCATGATATAAGTAAAAAAATAAAATAAACCCTGGTCAAACCAATGTGGCCAAATATAAATTATATATATATGTATATAAATAAAATCTTGCTAAATCTACATTAATATATTTCATTATTGTATTGTATTGTATTATTTCATTAACATATTATACGTCTGATACAGCGTTTCATTTAGTAACCAGCTGCATATCTGTCTTTATTTACAAGGCCTTGTTATCCACAACTGATATGACACCAGATCACAACTATCCTTGTACCAACACTGAACTGGACACTATACACTATAAACTGAATCAGGTCGGCTGAACTCTTTTAAGTCCCTTCTGAAAACATACTTTTATAGGAGAGACTTTCCCGATCTTATTTGACGTTATTTTATCCCTTTTATTTTATTCTACATTACTTATTTTATATTTGTCTTAAACGTGTATTTTAGTCTTTTCAATGTTTTCTTGCTTTCATCTTGTATTGCATTTTGTATTATTGTCTTTACACTTGTTAAAGCACTTTGTAACTTGTT
Organism: Micropterus dolomieu; assembly: GCF_021292245.1. Taxonomy (NCBI): domain Eukaryota; kingdom Metazoa; phylum Chordata; class Actinopteri; order Centrarchiformes; family Centrarchidae; genus Micropterus; species Micropterus dolomieu. The sequence continues at coordinate 30,117,084 of NC_060172.1, forward strand.
TTTGAAAAGTGCTCTACAAATAAAGATTATTATTATTATTATTATAATAAAACTTACAGTCATTTTCATTATCAGTCAAGCATCGTCATATGGTCTATATTTTTTTGGAGCAAACAACAATCCAAAACCCAAATGTATTAAGTTTACTCTCACACATGACAAAGAACAGCAACAAATGTTCACATTTGAAATATTTGTTAAAATTGACTCAATCTGATGCTGATCCTCTCATTTCCTGTCAGTTGACCAATTAATCTGAATAAACCTGAAGTTCCGTTTTTGCTACTGTTGTACATGTGTGTTGTTTTGTGTGACTGAATAACTTTGGCTATGGTCTAAACTAACTTTACCAACAGGAAAAAAAACATGAACGAGATACAGGGAGCAACAAAGAAATATATAAGCTAATTAAATTCAACTGATGATCTGGGACATGCTGGGCTTTCCATATAAATAGGTTTCAACATGGAGAGCATGAGAGGGAACTAACCTTTTCATTTTCTGGGAACGAAAATGTAAGCAAACAAGAGGAACTTTAAAGTTCCCCAGAACACCAAACCATGTTAGACTAATAACCGCGTTTCACCCCATTCAGATTATCAGATTATGACTTTTTATAATGTGGGTGGAGGAAATCAGAGGAAGCAATTGATACCTCTGGTAGGAGAAGACAGACTTACCTTACACATTCTCACATCCTGCTGCTCTAAATACAATAATTAGGATATTAAGTGATTCCTCATATTTCTGGGAAGCGTTGGAACCATGTAGGAAAAAGTAGAGTAAAAGAGATTTTATCTCAATGGGTCCCCCCCGGTTAAATAAAGGTTAAATAAAAAATTAAAATAAGGATACAGGGCTATATTAACGTTATATATTGAGGAATATGGTACCAAAAACTGTTGTAGGTAATGAGGATAGTTGAAACCTACACAAATGAGTTGCAGATTGATAAACAACATCGAAATAGTCCAACAAAAAAAAGGTAATATAAACTGTGTGGCAAGTTTCTTTCAAACACTAAGCGTGAAACAGTTTCTAGATCAAAATAAAACACTGCCTCCAAAATTAATTTTGTGGACAATGTGATCAGTGTAAGATTTTAATGTAAGTTCAGAGTCAAGTCATTAACCCAGCTATATAACTTTATCTACTCTATGCAGAAAAGTACAGTAATTACAAATTATAGTTGAATTATTAGATTTAGTTTTAAGGCTTTGTCTTGTACCAAAAACCATAATTTAAGATTTTGAGTCGTTTTTGTAAGATATTGCTTGCATTTACTGAAGAAAACTACAGTGATGGTATATTGTTACAATATATTTAAAAATTAATCAATCCAATATAGTACACTATGACTTTATACACTTAGGCTATCTGTTTTGTTTTTGAGTGAGGATAAGTAGTTGGGTTTTTTTGTTAATTTAGAATATTTACGGCCATCTCGCCCAAATTAATGTATTTTTATGTCTCCACGCCAACCTGAGCAGAGTAGTGCCGGCGGCCGACACTAGAGGCTTTTTCTGCTGCTAGGTCCTTGTGTTGTTTTGGTTAGCTGATGTTAACCCATGCTTTCTGCTGTAGCCGGCGGTAACGGTGATGGCTCTCCTATGAGGCGGGGGAGCTAGACGGTGTTTTCTGACTGAACACCGACTAAGTGCCGTGGCCATGGCCGGGGTTTTCGACATCGATTTGGATCAACCGGATGAGAATGTCTCTGACGACGAACTTGAGGACGGGGTGAGTTTACGTTAGCGTCGAAGCTAATACCGCCGCTGTTAGCCCGTTGGCTAGCACTTAGCAGCTTCGAGGGCCTACGCTGTTAATATTAGTGGTCGGGGTATCCATTATCGGACATGTACTCGTCCAACTATTTCCCGCGAATATGGTAGTGCCACACAAGACGCCCGCTACATTGAATTTAAGGCATTTCCAGTTTATTTTCTGAATTTGTATTGATAGCCGAGAACAATTTCAGTTTCATCACCGTCACGAGACAAGCACATCTTTAAGTGTTGCCGGCGGACAGGTTGGTGTTTCCCAGTGTTTTTTGACCCTTTAGATTCTGTGACCAAACACAATCCACGTTTCCCCCCTGAAACTAAACAAGTAACTTAGTGTTGGTGCCAAACCCTAACCAAACTGCTTGCATTTCACAACGTCAAACGCGTGTAAAAAAAAAACATGGTTAGAAACCCCCGAGGGCTTGATTTTCCTTTTGGGTTATAGAATATGAGTCACAGATTTTGGTGTAACACCTGCTTAAGTTAAGGTGACCACTTGGTCAGGCGCGTATAACCTTAACGTTAAGCTTTAGTCTTCGATGAAAAGACTGTGGCAACAAACACCACCGTTTGCAAACAACTTGAAAACGGCGCCAGGAAACGAAAGGCGCATACAAACGATAAATACCTTGCCTATCCACCTCACCGGGCGTAACTCCATGTCCGATAATGGCGTTACAGATTAAGCGGTTTTACGCTCAGCATCGTCTGCTATCGGGATGTAACGTGTAGTTACCGTGTAACTTGTTACGTGAATGCCACATATGGTTTGACAACGTTACGGGATATAAGTGAACTCAACAATAAAGCCGACCAACAACAGGCTGAAATGCTGCTAACGCTAAGGACCACACTGTTTGCTAGCTTTAGTAACTTACAGTAGTTATCAGATACTAACGTTACATTGGTCTTTGGTTTAAGGTTAGCTATAAGTTAAAAACACAGACTATTCAACTAAGCTTGGTAATAGGTAACTTAGTTCGCCGTAATTTAAAGCGAATTAACTAGGCTTGAACATTTTGCTGGGTAATAACTCCTTAACACTAAAACAATGTACCGTCCATAATACATCCACAAACAAGCTGAGCTGGGATGGAAATAACTTGAGATTTTCTGTCTTATTCCTCTTTTTTTCAGGGCCAGTTCAGTGAAAACATGGACCAGTGCAGTGGCTATGATTTGTGAGTATAAGAAAAATGGTAATTCACTGGGACCAAAAGGAGTAACGCATTCATATGTTTTTATTTAGATGGAGTTGTAAATAACTTTTAAAAGTGATTTGATTTTGTGGTAGATAGTTATTTTTTTATTATTAAAATCATGTAGCTACAGTATAAGTACTAACCAAATTTAAGTCAGTTTAACTACAGGGCTGGATGATTTGGACAAAAATGTTATCAAGATAAGATTTTTTATATTAGTTAATATCAATAACTATCACAATAAATGTCAAATCATTATTTCTTTCAAGTTTAAAGGCAGATTTTTGCTGCTGAGTGAAAATTGAAGAAACCAGATGGTTTTCTTTATGGTCAGAACAAACACTGGGATCACTTCATAAATCTGAGGTAGAACATTCAAAACAATTATGATAAAATCTTTTTTCAGCAAATATGCTCCCTTTTCCTCAACAAAATTAATTAAAATTAAATTCTTGTTCGTGTTTCAAATGAAATAAATAAAAACTTTTATTGAACGTTTTTTATGTTATTATTGAGGAAGATTATATTGTGATAATTATCATTATTGTTTTATTGCCCAACCTTACTTAACCTTCTTCCAAAAATATAAATTTGGAGAGTACTGTCTGACATTGTGGTCTAAGGTCTCCCAGAGGTTTTCAGTAGACTGTGAAAACCATAACCCATAATGTATATCACTTTCATGAAACCATCCATTCACCCCTCTTTCCCTGCCGGGAAGCAACTGCATTTGTGATTTTTCTCCACACATTTTATATATGTTTTTTTTCCTTAGATTTGTCACCTGTCCACATGAACCCAGTAATGCTTAGACAGGGTCTCTTAAAACAGGAATAATCATAATTGGGAATCACTGTACTAATGTGAATCTGTTTGAGGGGCCTTTGTATGAAAACCATTGGGAACCACTTAAGCAATGCACACCCATCTCTCTCAGTCAGCTGTTTGTTGCTAAGAACAAAAGTGGTGTACCAACATCAGTCTCAGTTGAACCCTTAGCCATGTTTATATTTAGGCCCAAACGATTGTAACTGTCCTTGATAATGGTCTTGGAAACTGTTAACACAATGTTAAGTGAATGTGCTGAATGTGATTTATTGTCTTTGTTTTCTTATATTCTTTTTATTTTTTGTTTTGCCAGTAACATGGATGACTGTGAGAAGTTTGAAATTTCAGAGAACAGCGTGAACAAAGGAGCAGAGCAGATCAGGCCTGAATGCTTTGAGCTGCTGAAGGTTTTGGGAAAAGGTGGCTATGGAAAGGTGAGGACTGTGATTCTCTGCCATGGAAATATAAATTCAAGTCCTACAGTCACTACAGGCACGACTAGAAATTTGGATTTAGAGGGTAGGAAATTAAAGCAATGAACAGTTGTGCAGAGCTGTCTAGTTATGTCTTTAGTTCTCAATGGGCACGGTATGTGACCCTTTCATGGTACACAGAGGATTTGATTCAGTGTCAAAAAAATAGACCCCAGGTTGTTGAAATATCCTGAAAGAAATATTTTGAAAAGTGTGGGAAATACACTTTGTCATTAGCTTTTTTAGCTTGGGACCTGCCACCACATTGCCACTATGTGGGGGGGAGGGAGTATATAACAAAGTGGCTGGTAATCTGAGTTTTAATGCAAAAAATCTCAATTATTGTTCATTATTTGTCAAAAACCTTATCAATCCCTAGAGATATATTTCAGTTTTTTTGTTGTGGGAAAGTTAAAAAATCCTACTACACCCTCAAATGCAATCAACATAACGCCGAACTGTCATCACCAGCACCGTCCTGGATCTAACAGTAAGGCCGAGATTAGTAAATCTGTTTTCATGGACTGTTTTGGTGTTAACGTTGCATTATTTTGGTCTTGCCAACCCCATAGAGTGCGGGAAATTTTCTGACGCTGTCTTTTCCAAGCCGGACAATGAATATGCACATCAGTTATTTTGGAAACACTTTTCACTTAGCAAGCAGATGCATGACTTAGTCTTTCTTGAAGTGGTTTTGTGTACGATGACTAAGAAGTCATTTTCTGCATCTTGGGAATTTCTCAGCATTACAAAGTAATGATTTTTTTGAACACGCTGTCATTTGTTTTGGTATTCTTATGTAGTTACTGTCTATATTTTGGCACAGCTTTGAAGTTTCTTGGCCGTAAAACGGAGAGAAAATAAGTCTTTCAAGAATTATGCAGTATTCAAATAGTCAAAAATATGACTTTGGTTCACACTCAGAGCAGGCGCTGGTTGCAGTTTAGTGAGAATAATAGAAGACAGTCATTTTTATACATGAAGACAGTGACCTCTGTCAATTCATTGCTTAGTTGAATGAACACAATGAACTTCATTACAATGCTAAGAAATGCCTAAATGAATGAACGTTCAGAACATGACCAAGTGGATTTTTTCAATCAGTAGTTGAGACATACATAATTGGTCTACACAGCCAAAGGAATGGTAATGATTTTCTGCAGGTCTTGAAAAGCCTACAAAGTCAAAATATCTAAAAGCCTTAGAAGGTATCTAGGTATCTTAAATTGTATTTACAAAAGTCACTTGAATATTTTATCTTACCTGTCGTTGGTAGTGATCAACTGTTTTTGCATCCCACTGCTGTCTGAAGAAGTTAGCTACCTATTAACTAAAAGTAGGAATGTTGCAACAATGAATTGTGGCTTCAGGGGGCTGTTCAATCTGTATTTTTTTTTGTTTGTCAGTGCTTGCATGAAAAACAATGTTTTCATCATACTTTTATACTCTCACTAATATGACTGGGAAACGGCTATTACAATGCATGGTGTGTGGTATTAATGTGCTGCGTGGATTTTACTTAATATTATGTCAATTTTCCCAGGTGTTTCAAGTTCGGAAGGTATCCGGTGCCACCTCTGGGAAGATATTTGCTATGAAAGTTTTGAAGAAGGTGAGTGAATCTGTCTTCCTCACGTTTGGCTGATGGTTTTAATATTATTCGGTGAGAATTATCTCAGTGGTATAAGAGAGTAACTCAGTTCTGCTCAATCTGTTCTCCAATCAACTATTAAAGGGGTGTTTTACTGCCCCCTAGTGTAAATCCAGAATGGTGTAGTGTAGTGCGGGAGCAATAGCATGTGCATTATCTAATCCATATGTAAGCGAACCCAAGTAACCTACCTCTATGGGGAATTAGCACCTTAAATACTCTGCTGACTCAAAAGCCCAATGCAGCTTAACAGTGTATCTTGTTTCATATACAGTGTGTCACTATGGGCCTTTTCTGGTGACATACTGGTGCATTTAGCTATGAAGCCAGAAGCTAAGGGCAGACCACCCAAAATAATGACAGCAGGCTTTTTTTCCCATGAAACCTCACATGTGCTGCTTCTGTTCTGCTTGGCCTCCTCTCTGCAGCTGACGCAGAGCTGGTGCCTGACTTTGCTCGAAAAGCCAGCTCTTGCTCCCTGAAGCTTGAGGTTTTGGTTAATGACTGTGTTTATTGGCTTAATGAGACTTGACTGTAGCCACCATACTGGGGTCCTGATTTGTGCTCTGCCTCTGCAGCTGATGTCGAAGCTTTGACACTAGCTAACGTGGGGTTAAAGTTATTGTCTGAATAGTTTCACACACCCCCGACTCTGTGTGCTTTTTCTGTCTCCTGTCAGGCCATGATTGTGCGTAATGCAAAGGACACGGCGCACACCAAAGCTGAGAGGAACATCTTGGAGGAGGTGAAGCATCCTTTCATTGTGGATCTCATCTATGCCTTCCAGACCGGGGGAAAGTTGTACCTCATCCTGGAGTATCTGAGCGGTGAGCACAATGATACTTAATTATATTATTTACTTAACTGTTGTAAGTGTTCTTTGACCTTCTATCCACATTTAATGAGCATAGGACATTGGTGAAAATGTGGGTCTCAATATCTACCGTGAATACATTTGACTGATTTGTGCTCACTGCAGGTGGGGAACTGTTTATGCAACTGGAAAGAGAGGGCATCTTCATGGAAGACACAGCATGGTGAGCTAGTTTGTCTGTCGCCGGTAAAGTCTTAACCACCTGGCCAGAGATAACATTAGTCTTTAGCTTTCCTCTGACTAATTCAGTGTTTCAGGTGATCAATGGGATTTTTTCCCCCCTGAGAAATGAATATAAATAAGAGTATCTGTTTCAGGATGTTATGCTTAAAATCTTTTCATCTCCTCATCCACTCACACCTCCTATGTTTGTATGCATATTTTAAAGTCCAACCCCATTATTTACAACATGAAAACATTTCCAAATGGCAACAGTGTGACAAACGCCCAGTGTTGCGTGTTGTCTTTGGAGGTTTTTCTTTGCTGACTCGTGATGTACAGAAGGGTCAGTGATGCCAGATGATGTCTGAAAGTCAGTGTGATCTGTTACCTTTGGCACACTGATGCCAGCAATTAAACAAATGGTTCAAAAGAGACAGGCATCAGCCGCTTGGATTTTGACAGCAGCACTTTTTATTTTAAATGTAGCTTAGCAGATGAGGACACAGATATTCAGTAAGTGCATTAGAGAACAGTCCAACAGGGAATTTTAGGTCTGGAGCATTCAGCTTTGTAAAAAGAGGCAGACATGTGACACTGTTTCTGAGGCAATGTGAGGGTCACTTGGAACGGGGACAAACACTTGCCATACCTGCTGTTCTGTTTCATAAACACAGTCTGTAGATGAAAACGGTGATTACACGAACCAAGCTGCTGAACAAATAAGGGTGGATAGTATTCGTAGAATAACCTATATCACATTAAAGCGAACACCTTAGCTGAAGATCACTAAGGAGCAGTGGGGTATTTAAAACATGTAGGTTGTTCTGGATTTTTTCTGTTGACAGTTTCTACCTGGCCGAGATCTCGATGGCACTGGGTCACCTGCACCAGAAAGGCATCATCTATAGGGACCTGAAGCCTGAGAACATCATGCTCAACAACAACGGTACAGAAAGCTGGAGTGTCACTCACAGAAAGCACTAGGGCTGCATTGTATTAAATTTACTGATTTAGCTGATGCTTTTATCCAAATGACTTACAATGCTTTATCAGAGGTACAGCCTCTGGAGCAGCTTGGGGCTAAGTGTTGAACCCGGATCTCCCACACCAAAGTCATGTGTCTTATTCACTGTGCCATTGCCACCCATGCACAATTAATCTGATCACATTACAATCGCGATGTCATCATGTGTGATAACATAACCGTAAAAGGGTGCCATTGAATTAAACAAAAAAGTGTGCTGTGCATGTGACACTTTAGTCTCTGTGTGCACTGCGGTCTGCTCATTGTCCACGCCCACACAGGACTTTGCAGAGCGGCCATTTCACTCACATATGCCCTTAAAAACAGATATTTGCGAAGCAGAAAAATTATTTATGAGCAGGACTACAACCTACCGTACAAATGTATATTTAGCCAGAGCTAGGATTGTGCCAATATGCGCTCCTTCTAGCTGCCTCGCTCCTTGTTCTGTTTTACTGAAGTTATAGTTATAAATGTTGTTCAGTAATCTTGTTTACATGAAGTGTTGCATGGGTTGTGTTGGTGCTGTTGATGTATCATGTATCCATCCCTGGTTCAAAAAGTCTGACACACCATAAGCCACAATGCACCAATCACAGTAGAGTTTTCTGTGTTTTAAAAATCTGTTCACAATGTGGCAAAAGCTGGTGGCGAAAAAAAACAAAAACAACTGTATTTCTTCTAATGCTTGTTTAACTTTGGTTGTTTATGTTGAGAAATACACATTTCAAAATGTCAGTATTTTGTGTATTTTCCATAATACTCAAGCAAGTAGACTCATGATACCATTTTTTCCAATATATTGCATTATTGTCTGTAATAATCACAGTAGGACTTTTTCCCCCAAATCGTGCAGCCCTAGAGAGCACATTAGACAAACTTGCACCTAGCGATGTCCTTTCCACATAAAATATTTTGTTCCCCCATTGGATTCTGTCTCTGGATAATCTGATACTCTATTGGAGGGTAATTTCTCTCATGCTCTTGTCTGCTTCTAGGACATGTGAAGTTGACAGACTTCGGCCTATGCAAAGAGTCCATCCATGACGGAACGGTCACCCACACCTTCTGTGGCACTATCGAATATATGTACGTGACACAGTCATCATGCACATTCTGTAGATTAGTTCAGATTTGAGTTGTGTAGAAGTCTGCGCATTCAGCCACATTTCCTACTTCTTACACAGGGTAGTGTATCTGCTCCTTCCTCAGGGCTCCAGAGATCCTAATGAGGAGTGGACACAACCGAGCAGTGGACTGGTGGAGTTTGGGAGCTCTCATGTACGACATGCTGACAGGAGCAGTAAGTGCACACCATTTGATCCCATAGTAGCATTGCTAAAGAAAGTAAAACTGTTTATCACAGCACAAACAGGCAAATTCAGGCTTGAAGCATTTGCTACTCATGCTAACTATTGTTTTTGTCCTCCTTTTTTTTCATAGCCTCCATTCACTGGTGAAAACCGAAAGAAGACAATTGACAAAATCTTGAAATGCAAACTCAGCCTTCCACCTTACCTCACACAAGAAGCCAGGGACCTCCTGAAAAAGGTGAGCTGCAAACGCCTTCTCCCTCTTGCCTCACGCTTCAGTGGTTGTGTTGTCTCTGCTGAAACATTTAGCAGTGGCAGAAAAATGAGTCTCCAAGCTTTCTCTTTCAGCTGCTGAAACGAAATGCCTCATTGCGTTTGGGGGCCGGACCAGGAGATGCCACTGAGGTCCAGGTAAATAAGGCTGTTGAAATTCTAGTCACAAGCGTATGCATGTAGTGTGTTGACATAATGATCTGGGACCTAATAAAATAACTCTTGAGGATGAGGTGCCTCTTGTCATGAAATATAAAAACCCCGTTGCTGCCGCTGTATTTTCCAGGCCCACCCATTCTTCCGGCATATAAATTGGGACGACCTCCTCGCTGGCAAAGTAGAGCCTCCGTTCAAACCTTCCCTGGTGAGTTTGCCTTTTCACGCAGCAACATCCTCTGTGAGCGTGTCCCTGCATGATGATTAACTGACTCGCTTCTTTTGGCAGCAATCGGCTGATGACGCCAGCCAGTTCGACTCCAAGTTCACCAGCCAGACGCCGGTGGACAGCCCCGACGACTCCACGCTCAGCGAAAGCGCCAATCAAGTCTTCCTGGTGGGTAATGAGTGGCGTATACCTCCCAGCAGACTGGATCTTTTTTCCCTCTATGTTGGAGTACAGAGTTTCTAGAACCGAGGAGTAATCCATTATTAAAAATGTGCATAACTCATCAATCAAAGGCCAAAAATAGATTATTTTGCTCACAACGTATCCACTTAATGAAGTTGAATTCTTGTTTATTTTGTTTTGGACCAGTACTCTCTTGGAGTAAATGTGATTTCACAGCAGAAGATAGTAGTAGTAAGCTTGAGAAACCTAGTAACGCCTGGGAGAGTAATATGTATGTATTTCATGAAGTAAGAAAGGTGACGAGGCGGAAACGTCAGTTATCAGAAAGGTAATCCACAGCCTGGAGTGGAGTATTTTTTATCTTTGAACATGGTATAAGTGTTATGTAACTCATTATTTGTTTACTGTTTAAGCACTTGCATTTAAAACTAATTTTGAGTAATAATTTTAATGACATTTAACAGCATTTACTCGTGCCCCTGTGTTGTCTGCAAACAAAAAATACAAACATGGGGCCAGCTCTGGACATAATGTTTTTAATTTCCTTTTCAACAAGTAGGTCTTACGAGAATCGGTTAATGCGTCCCATCTGGTTTAGTCCTGCTGGTTTTCCTGGAAGCTTCACTCACTGTTCCACCACATTGCATGATATGGTTTACTCAGTGTTTCATTGCTCATCATCAGCTGTGGGTTGTTTTTGGAAAGATGGTCTTTCAAGAGGTGGACTCAGATCTTTCTCTGTGTTTTTTTTTGTCCCCCACCCCTTCCCCAGGGTTTCACATATGTAGCCCCATCTGTGCTTGAAAACGTCAAAGAAAAGTTCTCGTTCGAGCCAAAGGTCCGCTCACCACGGAAGTTCCCCGGTAGCCCAAGAACACCTGTGAGGTAACAGAGTTGTGTTTATCTTTGGTTCCACTGAATTTCATTGATTTCTTTTTTTTTTTTTTTTCTCCCCACGGCGAGTCTTTCCCATTGATTACTCATTTGCTGACCTTGTAAATGTAGCCGGCTTAACCTAAATAAAGCCATCATTAGAAGGGTAAATAACAGTTCTTCTCCAAAGGCACAACAGGAATTATCTGAGGGCTCAAAAATAATTGTTCATTATGAGTAGGGATCAGCTGTGTAAATTTAGAGGAATTTGAAATAAAAGGGGAAAATGTGCTTGTCAGGCAAATGAAGGAAATTGATGACTTGTGGATATCTGCAAACTATTTGAACAATAAAATCATTCCTCCATTAAACCCAGCAGCATTGCCACTGGTCTATTTAGAGTAATTTGACATTAGACTCCATATGCTTTATACAGTAGTTGTGTAACACATGACTATGCCTCTGTTACCTTGTAAATAGAGCTGGTCATCACACACAATATCTCAGGGCAATGATCTTAGTTTCTTACATTTCCTTTCTCCACAGTCCACTAAAGTTTGTAGGAGGGGACTGCTGGCCCCGGGGACCCATGCTGACCGGCAGCCCTTCCCTGCAACCCATGGAGGTATCGACAGTGGAGCAAATGGACACAAACAGTAGTGGCAACTCTGAAGCCTCTGCGCCACTTCCCATCAGGCACCCCTCAGGCATTAATGCTGGGCCCTACAAAAAGCAGGCCTACCCCATGAACTCCAAGCGGCCCGAACATCTACGAATGAACCTATGACGCCCGGCTCGCACACGAACATTAGGAATCTCCCTCCCTCTCTTCCCTGTTTATTGTTTTCTTTCAGAGAGACTTGTAGGATTATTTTTTAAAATTGAATTGACGCCGTCAATGTCGATCACCAGCTCTTTCAGCAGCGCCTTCCCTTTTCTTGGCCTCCCAAATCCTCCTGACTCCGCCTGACTTCCTCAGCCTGATGCAGATAATCAGCGGTTTAAGTACAGTAAATATGTGGTGTGGCGTGAGAGAGGTGCTTTTCAATGAAAACAGACTTGCTTGTCGGCTCTGTAATGCCAGCTGATGAGTGAGCCTAGGTGGTTTTGGTGTACTCAACTGGCATTATCATACGATTTACTGGTGCTCTTTTATCCTCAAGTCTGGACCGGTTGTTCCATCACAGTGGGAGAATATGTAACAAAGGGAATTTATTTCTCCCTCAATAAGGCAGGCATTTTTTTTATTGTTTATTTAATGATCATCTTGCGATAAGACCTTGCAAGTTACACTGTCAGTAGGTAGAATTATCGGATAACATTTCCACAATGAACACAGTATTCCTTCATGTTTGAGGAAACATTCACATTGCCTTTGTTACTGGAGCACGGGCTACGGAAAAGCAGCTATAAAAAGAGAAGTGAAATTTCAGCTGAAAGCATCACTTCCACCACAATCAATACCAAATGCTGGCACTGCTTTACTAGTCCGACTGGAATGCTTTCTGTAGGAAGCCTGTCCAGAAGCACTGTTCAGTTCCTTTTGTGTTGAATGTAAACAGACTCTAAATGCCTTTTTTGTGTGTGTCACTGTCCTGCGCGTAGCTCCGATGACCCCTGCAGCATTATTTTTAACTCATCTATTCATGCCGCCTCATTGCCACCGTCATAACAAACACGTTGACTCAAAATAAGCTCAGCCAAAAATGACATGACTGCCTTCTATTGATTCAGGCAGCGTTCATGTCTTATGTGCTCGGGTGCTTTGCATATGCTGTATGTGCATTTACAGTAACAGGGCTCTTAGTGGTAGGAATTTAAACCAAGACTTATTTGGGTGGACCATCTGCTAACTCTGTTTGAACTGAGATGTATGACCTCTTTGTGTGATGTTAAGCTGCTATATGAGCCTCTGGAGCCGAGCCATCCGAAACTTCTCACCGTGAAACTGACCACGCCGTCGGACGCGGATTCCCATGATGCCAACAGAAAATTAAATGAATGAAACTGAGCTTAGGTTTGAATGGCTTCCCGATGTTTTGTGTTTCTTTTTATCCAAATACTTGTGTGTTTAGCAAATTGACCAAAAGTACTGTTTTACCAAATGATTTTTGCAGGTTAACTGCTGCTGTTGCTGGTTTTTACTACAGGGTTCATCCGTCAAATATGTTTTGTTCGTAACGTCGTATTTGATCACACTGACCACGTTGTTGCTTGCATTTTTAATGATTAACAAGGACCATGTCGGGCTGAGCTGATGGATTTTGGGTTTTGTTTTTCCAGTAACTTAACTTTTACTCACTTACTTTCTTTTTTTGATTTGTTACAATATTAATTTCAAGTGCCATTGTGTTTTCACTCCATTGTTCACACTATGCAAACTATTTATTATGTGGTAATATTTAGATAAGGCAGCAGAATGTGTGATAATTTCTTTTGGCATTCCTGACAGAAACTTATTTATCATAATAATAAGCATGTACAATATGATTTTATTTCTGCAGAATGTGTTACAGCAACCTCGGATGCAGTTTTTTTTTTGTTTTGTTTTTTTTATTCCAAAATTGAGGACAGTGACCAAATGGTCTATCAGTATTTATTGTGGGGCAGAGTATCCTATTCAAGGTTGATATTTCAGATGACATTTTGATATTTTAGACTTTACTTGAATTTCAGTTTGTATTTTTTGCAGTGCTAAAAGCAAGGGCAGTTATTGGGGGGGACAGATGCAAAAACCAATGGATTGGCATTGTGCCTTTGTTGACAAGAGTACAGTTTCTATGTACAGTATACTGTTTATTGTTAATGTGTGCTGGGATTAATCTGTAAGATTCTGTTCCTGTTACATCTCTCAAGGATGTAAATTTCTTTTCTTCACCAGTTTGTCATATGATACACTTTGCTTCTGTTCAGGTATGCTCAAGAAGTAGCCTTCACACAGATGTTTGAGAATAACCAATTTATCAAGCGTAATTCAGGTGGGAAACACCATCTTTGAGCAGAATAGGTGTTATAATCACTGGTTGGCATTGAAAAACATTACTGGTCTTGCTTTGTCACCCCTAGATCTGCCCTTCAGATGGGGAATGTTTATATGTATCATGTACATAATGAAGTCAAAATAAACTAGAATTACCAGCCCAAGGTTGTATGCCTCCACCAACCAGTCAAGGTGCAGTTTACGGCAATCTCTGTCGAGACTCATAATGTATGTAGTGAATACTTGGAAAGTACAGGGAATTTAGGTTTTGCTAAATGGAAGTTATCACTATATTGATGTTACATGCGTATGACCTCAGTGAATATACACTGTTGAACTGATTATTGAAGGATTATCATAGATGTATTGGCCAAACAGGTACACATGTACTTGATTACTATGTAAAGATGGATTCTTAGCAACACAAAATGTGGTGCTTTTGTTTTCTCCTGGCATTTTTAGATGCGAAGCACCCTATATAAGCTGTAGGTGAAACTCGGTCACAGGATTACAATTAGCTAGGCGCGCTTCGGAAATCTGAATGAGGCAGAAATCAAAAGGGCAGAATCGAGAATATGGCAGAAAGCCTGTACTGCGCTAGTTATTATTTACTCATTGTGTCGTCCCTGTCAACTTGTGTGAAATCTGAGTCACCCTGTTCATTCTTGGCTAAAAACCCGTTTTCAGGTCACAATGACCTTTGACCTTTGGAGTCACAATCTCCTAATCATGAGTTATGGTGGTGAATAACGGCCAAGTGTGTTTCCATGACATTTTGATGTGAGTGAAGCTGACCTTTGAGTTAAAAAATGTCATATCCCATTAAACATCTGTGTGGAGTTGTATAATTACTGAATCAATTCTTGAGTTATGGCCAAAAATGTTTGTCAGTCATTTTGAGGTCACAGTGACCTTTGAGTCAAAGGTGTCACCAGTTCATTGTCCGACCAACTGTGAAATATGTTCATCAATTCTTGAATTACGGCCAAAAAAATGTCTTTTGACAGCAGTGACCTTGACCTTAGACCACCAATATCTAGTCACTTCATCCTCAAGTCCAAGTGGATGTTTGTGCCAAATTTGAAGATATTTCCTCGAGGGTGTTCACGAGAATGGGCTGTACGGACAAGCCAGAAACATAAGCCACTGTTTACGCCAGTAGGTCATCTGTTGTGACGTTTTCATTTCATCTCTTAAAACAAAGCAGGCTCTACTAAGCCTCTACACTAGAGTCTGACAAGTGATTCTCATTTTGCTACATAAAACGAGTCACAAACATCATTCAAATGTAGATCTTTATTCAGATAGTTTATGGACCTAAATGGATAAAAATAACAGTGAAATGATTTTCATACATAATAAAATAGACATTTCTCCCTGTCTTTGGTTTTTACAAAAATGAGGCGGTCACCTCTATAGAAAAATAATTTCTGTGTAAATCAATCTCAGAAGCTCAGTTGCAGCCTTCTCATCAGTTGTGAAAAAAATAGTCACAAAAAAAAAGCTGAAAGCAAAAGGAAAACTGTTTATTTAGCCAGCCATGTCCGTCCTCAGTGCCTGTAGGCAGACCTTTGCAGGCTGGCAAAGTTCTGGTCATACCAGCACCATGTGATGTTACGGTGTACAGGGCTTCCTAAAAGTCTTTGCAGTATGTTAGTTGTGAGCCCTCCAGTCTCACTTTTCTCCTGAGCAGAGGTCTTCAGCTGCTTACCTCTCCACATTTATTGTTACAAATCAGAGAAGTTGCTTCTACAAATTTAAAAACACTGGATAAGAACGGGATCATGTGTTGCATGTTTATTCAAATGTATAATGTAAGAAAAATCTGTTTAAAATACTTTTCTATATATTTCTCTGATGCTCCCATATTTACAAGGAAAACAAACTGGACAATTTGCTGCCCCACAAGGAAGGTTGATATTAAGATTAAAAGGTGAATAAAAGCAATACAACACATGAGGAAACAACTTAAAAATAGAAACATCACAAAACACTTGGGGGCATGAATAAAATCAATGTTTGTCTGAAGACACAAGTAGGGATGTACTGGTAAATAAGTCAGAAACATGCCTACTGCAGGCGCAAGTTGTGTGCCCTTACTGACCTCAGCCAGCAGGAGGCACAGCCCTAAGCTGATTTATGAAACAGTGTACAACATTACTTGTCAGTGGAGTTTGACAGCCATAGAAAAATCACATTAAATACAAACCCAATACCAAATCTTTACACCCAAAAGCTTCCCGCCTGTGCCTTATAAATCAATAAATCTGCAGGTGTGGAGATGTGGCTCCATCCCTCCATTTGTAGACCTTCTCTGTGATCACAGTGCGGCAGAGAGGGCAGCTCTTCTCTCGGTTAAACCACAGGGCGATGCATTCATCACAGAATATGTGCTGCACAGCAGAAAAGCAACAGCATGTCAGCACTTCCCATACATGATTAGATCTACACAACTGATGTACTTCAGTGCATATGATTCCAGTTCTCCCTCTTAACTAATCTTGCTCTATATATAATAACTTGAATTAAAAATACAACCAACTACCTCTCAATAGTACGTTTACCTGACAGAGTAGAGCCCGAGGCTCCCTGTACTCTCCCTGACAGATGGGGCACACGTCTCCAGCCTCGCTGCACTGACTCCTACTGGCTGCTGTGCCTGTATGCTGAGAAAAAACAAACACCTCAACACATCTGGTAATTGATTCGGAACATTTACTATTTAACAACAAAGCTGTTTACCACTGACCTCGCCCTTTAGAAATATTCTCACAGTTTTCAGTAAAGGTGTCCACTGTGCATACAATCCTAAAAGCTGAAAGAGAGAACAACAAAGTCATAAAATAAAAAGACTTCCACCTGTTTTTTTCCCCCACTCAATATTAATACAACAAACTGCGAGTTAGTTTGGCTGATCGCACCTTCAGTATGAGGTAGAGCAAAGCCAGCAGGACCCCTAACGTGAGGCCAGGGGTGCCGTCAGCCTCCTGGTATGTGACCAGGTAGCGGAACCACAGTGGAACAGGAGCCATGGTCTGGTGGACCTGACTCAGCTCCTCAGTCAGCATCAGCCACCGCCCCTGAAGGGATAAACACACAAAATAAGAACTACTGAACCGGCACTGCCATGCTTTTTTTTTTAAAACCAACAATCCAAAGAAGAAATCCACCGCTCACACCTGGGTTCTGTAGGTCACCAGCGAAGATGGCATCAGCAGAATAAGGCACTTAATCCCCATGGAGAGGAACTTTATTATGAAATTGGTGACGCCGACAGCCCATAGAACCTCCCAGAAACCAAATGACTCAATGGTTGGGCTGATGAAG
This sequence comes from Micropterus dolomieu, assembly GCF_021292245.1. Classification (NCBI taxonomy): domain Eukaryota; kingdom Metazoa; phylum Chordata; class Actinopteri; order Centrarchiformes; family Centrarchidae; genus Micropterus; species Micropterus dolomieu. The sequence continues at coordinate 30,134,416 of NC_060172.1, forward strand.
ATTAGGCTGGAAGGAGATATTGACATTCAGGTTAAATGGCATGTACATCTCAGCACTGTCCAGTGGATTCCAGGTACAGCTGTGTACTTGACTGCAGTACAGGTGGAGACTATAAACATACGCTGGTCAATATGACAAATATAGATTTCACAGTGCTGTTTGTACCAGTACATTATGCTTTCTGATGCTTAAGTCATGAGTTCTGCTGGATGAAAGAGCGGGATTCAAGTCCCCCAGAGAATAAAGAAATGACCACAGTGTATTCTAGTTGCTTACCTGGGCCACAGACAAACTGGGATTAGATTCCAAGAACAGTCTACAGTCACCCCGTCTTATTGTTTTGGGTATCTAATGTGAGATTATACATTTATTCTTACCAATTGTAAAGGGTATCGGTGAGGAAGGTGTAGTAAAGCAGGAGAACAGAAGAAATCAGGAACACTAGCAGCCATACACACTGCAGCTTTGACTGACGATCCTGAGGGTGCACACAGGTGGTTTAGAAATCTCACAGCAAAGAAACGTACAAGGAATCAAACAATGTGTATTTCTGTGTCGACTTGCCTGAAGAAAGACTTGAGTTTGGATGTTTTTATTCACATACAGAAACGTCGTGAAGAGGCCAACCCCAACTGCTAGACCTGGCGAACGAAGAGGAACGACTGTGATGAGTTGTCTTGTGGTCACAGTTGTAATAAATGGTGTTTGCTTAACCCTTACTCACCGAGTGCATGTTGGATGACCAGCTTAGCACACAGTATGATGAGGAAAGGAAGGCTCTTTTGGAGCCAACGGAAAAGACAGCGAAGCTCTGACAAGGAGGTGCTGGGCTCTCCAGAGTCCGTATCAGAGTCAGGTGGGTCAAGCTCAGGCTCCGAATTCAAGTGGTGCTGTACCCGATTATGTCCGTGCGACTGAGAATGGGAGTGGCTGTGGGAGTTGACTCTGCACCTCCTGGATGATGCGCCTCCACTGGACTCCCCAGGCCCGCCGCTCATGGGTACTCGCACCTCATTGCTGTCAGGGTTGGCGGTGGTGGCAGCAGCAGCAGCAGCAGCAGCAGCAGCAGCACCACCTGGGGCTGGTGTCCTGGTGAGAAGCTCTGGTTGCAGAGTTAGGGATAAACCATTTCCTGCATGAGCACCCTGCTCACTCGAATTAGGCTGCATTACAGTAGGAGACTCCCTCAGTTTCAGTGCTCTTCTGGAATCACTCCTTTGACATGCAAGACAAATGTTTGCAGCCTCAGTCACAATGTGCTCAGCATCAACTGTATTACGCCTGTTTTAACAAGTTTATATGTAATCAACTAATGGAGATTGCAGTGTGTCAGAAACTGCATAGAACTGTTTTATTGAAGACTTTGCATTTATATTTGAATAGAGTGCATCAAACAATTTGATTGACAATCAGGTAACATTGTGATCATATGGATGTGTCATTTGGTTATTTAACATTGAATTGATGAACGTATTCATTTGCAGAACACTTAAAAGGCTCCCACATTGACATATCAAGAGGACAGTATTTTGTGGTACAGGTTCACTCCCTAACTATCGACTAATATTAATGATCAGGTTAGCTTAAATTGTGTAGGCTTAAACTGAGTAGCAGTCAGTTCAGCCGGTGTTACCTCGATCCATCCTGTTCTTCAAAGCTAATTTACTTTAGTTGAAATGTACGTACGTTACTTCAGGCACTTATAATGTAACGTTATCCATGCATTAAACCCAGAGTGGTAACAGGGCAGCTGCCCGTTTGGGCTGCCGCGTTAGCATTTAGCAGCTAACAGATGTTATCTATCAGGCCGGGTTTGCTGGTCGTAAACGCGTCCGCTCACCTGTCATTCTGCACCCGGAGTTTCATGATAAGCTTTTGGTCCCCATCTAATACAACGTCCAAGTCACCAAACGAAAAGAAAGCAAAAGTAAACCAAAAACAAAACTAAGCCTTTATCTTTCAGGCTAAGCCATAAGCTGGTGATTCAGACATCTTGACGTTGTTTACGACAGTAGACGTCGCGAACTTCTTCGGTTGGATGTTTACGGCGTATTGGGTGTAAAATTATGCAATGCCTCCACCTACTGGAATATTATCTAATTACATGCAACATATGATTAATGAAAATTAACACAATTTAAACACACCCCAGCATAGTTAGCTCTGATGTATATAGTGACGTATTCTGTTTTATATATGACCTATTCTATTTTATTTATTTATTTTATTTTTAATATATATTTTTTTAACACACATACACACACGCTTACTGTTTTTTTATATTTTTTTATTTTTATTTTTAACACAAACACACATATACTTTGATTACTTTACGCTTTAATTACTTGTTTAATGAGATGTACGGGGTTGATTGTTCTTATGTAGTATATATGATGCTTTGGCAATATTGTTGTTACACATTCATGCCAATAAAGCTAATTTGAATTGAATTGAATTATAGCTTAGCATTTGATCAGTAGCCTATACACCGCCATTATCCGGTTAATGATATCACTACAGTTGCAGGTAATTACTACAGCGGGAAACTGAGTTACCATGTGTGAGTATCCAGATAAACGTGTGACATGTTCATCAGATATCTCTGTTATGGCTTTACCTCTACAAACAGCTTCCCGTCTTCTGGTAGGCTGGGAAGCTGAGGAGTTAGTCGCTGAACCAGAGGATGCGGGTTCACGTCCCTTCTGACTTGTACTTGAGCAAGACACTGAATTCCTACTAGATCTCAGTGCTGTTGCTATAACTATGGCCTTGGCAGCCCTTCATTTTCTAGGCTACTTGCTGTCTTTCTTGTTGTTTCTCTTCCATACATAGGATCTAAGTACCTCAACTCCAGAGGTCATCACCTGCCCACCTGACAGCACAGCCCTCTGGGTACTGGCAACCTGTCTGGAGCCATCTGCGTTTAGGCTTTTATCATATTCACAAGAGGAAAATTGCGCAAGAAGCTTTCAAACTTTAGGTTTAGGGTCATGTTCTTTATCCAAGTTATCACATTTAGCTCTGATAATAGGTGCTATCTTAGGACATGGTTTATTTCTAGAAAAACAATCTGAAAAAGGTTAAAATAAATTAAAAGTTAGAGTAACAATGATATTTATTCACTGCTGTTTTTGTCCATACTGTATTCATTTAGGAGAATAAGAATTCACAGCTGCACTGTGAGTAGAAAGGGTCATCTAGCTGAGATTCACCGAATAATTTTGTTTCCCAAGGACAGTGGCAGACCCTCTTTGCCGTTAAGCAGGCAACATTTGAGAACGCAATGACCTACATCACAAAACATTCTAATCCACATGATTTTTATGTTATTAATGTCTGCTTTTGTGATATAATTTTTATTTCGAGGATAAAACAGTAATTACATCTGGGGGCGGGCGAGTCCACAGCCCTTTGCTGCATCTCATCCCCTCTGTCTCTCTCTCTCTCTCTCTCTCTCTCTCTCTCTCTCTCTCACACACACAGTTCCTATCTCTCTTCATCTGTTCCTATCAAATAAAGGCAAAAGCCCAAAAAATAATCTTTAAAAAAACATTAATTACATCACATTACAGTTTACGTTTCATTAAAATTTGATATTGGTGATATTCCCATTCTGACTGACTGTTACATTATGGTAAATTTTTGGAATTTCAAAGCCATAGGATGTAATTTGTAATTTGTCGTTTTTTTATCACAAAACAGGCACAAGGAGCACGACTCATGAGACCGTGACGGACCATGAATGATGACCCTCATCCCTGACGTGTGATGGTTTAGTTTCTGTCTGCGTATATTGGTTATTTATTGGTGAACTCTGTTAACTTTGTGCAGCCATAATGTGCACACGTTGACATGTCACAGTAGGAAAAGCACAGGTGTAAATAATAAAATTTCTGGACGACTGAATTTCATCAAAGATAACTTTCAGTTTTAGGGTCCAAGTATTGTGTGCTGTCAAACTGTCATGGTTTAGTGAGACATTTGAATTGAACAAGCATGTAATGTTCAGACATACTTTTGACCATGTAGTGTAGCTACATGATTATTGGCATGGAAAACCTTTACAGCACACACACTGAAGCGTTCCAGCAAACAGTGGTAAGCATTAATATTTAAGATGCATGCAGTAGATTAAGACTGATGTGTAGGAGCCAATTTTTCTTTTTGTTCTCCCTGAATTGCTTGAGTAAAGTTTAAGAGTTTTTATTTTTTTGTGGATTAGTTGGTCTGATTGCATTTGTGAGATGAACTGGAGAAGGGGGAATATGAAAAGATGAGGCTATTTGATTCTCTTCCTGCAGTCAGGCAGAGCGAGCTGACAAACTTACAATGGGAACATGTTAGTCTTCCTCTATTGCCTGGTGCTTCTGGGCCCCTGGCCAGCCATCTGTTTCTTTCATCTAACAGCCATGCCTGCCATCGTGCTCACCTGCAGCTTAAGCAAACTGATAGGATCTCCCACAGTTTAATAAATTGAGAGAATCAAAGCAGAAGAGGGGGAAACTGCTGTTGGAAGTCCCATAAGGTCCTCTGCGACAGTGTGTACCACGAATCATGGCTGAGTCCTTGCCACAGGGGTTCAAATCCAGCTTGGGCCTTTATGTCATCCATTCTCTCTCCTATGAAATTAAATTTCAACTTATACTGTCTTGTAATACCAACAATGAGACATTACCTATAAATCATGCAAAACGACCAGTTCCCCTTTCTCACAGAACAGCTTCTTGAAGATTTTTTAACTGGAGTCCCTTGACCTGTTTCTGTTAACGAGCTTTTGTCTTGTCCTACGTCTGCCTTGGCATTGCCCAGACGCTGTATGAGCATGAAGTCAGCCATTGTGGTGAAAGGAGGTTAATGTACTGCGGCTGTGAGAGCTGTTCCCCAGCTCTATCCCGCGCCCTGTAATTGTGTTACTGCACTGTAGTATTGTCAGTGGAGTTGTACTGCCCCAGTCAAGACATCTGAGCCAAGTCTGCGGAGGGAGGTTAACTTGACATATAAATTGCTATCTGCCAAGATGAATGGAGCTCGCCAGAGAGCAGATGAGGAGAGCAGTGACCTGACATTGCTTCTGACAGACTCCGTATATCCCCCGTCATCTTTCGCTCTAACTTTCTCTGTACGCGGTGCCAGCTGCTGCTTACTCTGATGTCTTACTGGGGCTGCCAAACATTAAATTGTAGTTTAGTGCTGTCCTGTCTTGTATAAATGGATATGTCTGTGTGCAGTGCAGACGCATGAGAGTAATTAACTGTTTCCAACTGCCTGTTCAATTTTGTTCCTATTGACTCTATGAAATGGTATGGAGCGTATGGTAAATTGTTTTCTTGAGTCATTTCAACAGTAGGAAGGAGATCCTTCTCAAGATGATATTACTGTGAACCTGTTGATGTTATCTATTATATCATAACATTTCTAATAACACAAGCACGTCTAGTTTTTGCACTAGCTGGGTTTGTCGCTGCAGCTTGTTGAATGACTGTTGCTCTTATGCCTCAGTGACTCAATAATATGTTGACAGTTGAGATGAAGGATTTGAGGACTCGCTGTCTCTTGTTTGTGTTTTATGCTGCAGTGTGTGCAAATACATACTCTTACATGTCATCCAGCAGGCTTTTATGGTAAGAGGGGATTTTTCTGGCCTTTTAGATCACACTCATAGCAAGTGGAGACCCTCCAGTTTGCTGAGTCAGAATCCGTAGAGGGACTTTTGTTATTAAAATCTAGAACAGGCAAGATAGCTTATAGAGAATTACTTGACATTAAAACATTACAGATTAGACAATAAACAGGTTTAATATAAAACTGTTACGATTAGATACGACACATTTGACAGACATAGACAAGATATAATTCCACACATGATAAAGCATGATCTGTCCATAAACATTTGCTTTGTAAAGAGACATATATCACCCCTCCACAGGATTGTCCACGTTATGTCGATGGGGAATAAATGTGGGAGGCAAAATTCTCTCCTCTGCAGCCTTGATTTATGCCTGTATGTCTCCAGAGGAGTCTGCAGTCTGTCTGGTATGTGTGTGTGTGTGCTGAGTGTGCTGTGTCCTGGTCTAGAAACCAAATGTGTCACGCCAGGGTTGGGTAGATTTCTTAAGCAATAGAGTTTCTAAAGCTGGTAACATGTTCTTGGTCTCTGAGACAGTGAAGAAATCTCGCCCCGTCACGGTGCCACTTTTAAATGCAATATGCATATAGTGTTTACCCACCTTTCAGGCAGACATACATCTTGAGGATGTTAATTCTTTAGTAAGTATGTCAAAGTGATGTAGGTTTATAGAACAGGGTCTTTTATGGCCAACATTTTTTTGGCCTTAGATTCTATTCCTTTATGGCATTCTGCATCTTCTACATTGCTGCCTAGCTGACTGCATCTGGATCGTACTGAGTATAGGCCCAGGTATATTTGCATGCAAACTTGACAATTTCAAAATTATGTTTTAATAAGGCTTCTTTTTACAAACATGCAAAGCACTTAAAATAAAAAGGGTGCACTTTCATAAATGAGCCATCATTGATTATTGATCATGTTTGCTCATTTTCAATGCAAATTTACTTTTGTCCGAGGCTGCAAGAGAAGCTGGACTGTAAAGAGATGGAATAATTTTATCTTGCTGCCCTGGTCCATAGAGGATTTTCTACTAACATCCAGTCATTGTTTTGTTCAGATGCAAACAGCTTCACACAAATGTGTTTTGTGGTTGCACAAAACAGGTTATTTTATAAGAAGAGAGAAGCGTCCTTTAAAGGATGTGTTCACATTTTTTCATGTCTGCTTAAGGCTGATAGTAGTTACAGCAGGAGAAACAATTACAGCAAAATCAAAAGCTCTTTCATTGTCCATGTCAGTTTTGTTTTAAGACAAACTTGAAAAAATATGAACCTATTCTTTAATTGAGGTTATTCAAACACATCTCACCATAACTAAATAAATGTGTAGAATTGTGTACTGATTCTGTCAAGATGACCCCAAGATCACAGAGTACGTATTCTGCACTTTCTGGTATGCCCACAGTATTACTCACACAAATGCATTTTTATAGCATTCCCTACAGACATTAGGCAGTGTCACTGTGTGCAGGGGCATCAAATAGGCCTTCCACTTATAATGTATGCATCATAAAGACAGAGCTGCAAAGCTGCAAAGACACTGAAGGACAGATTTTTTTTCTTTGATATCTTGCACTTGTTCCTTGTTGGTCACTTTTTCTCTTAATATCCAGCAGATGGTGCTGTATGATAAGTGATGAAAAGAAGCTTAACCTGAGCACAGATTCCTTCAGTAGCACACAGTAATACTGTACACCTGTGTAAATGATACATATATCTTTAGTACCACACCTGAACAGTAGATTAATTTAGACTCTGTGATGTATGGTATATGTAGAGTGCAAACACAGGTGTTTCTGCTTGTGCTCGCTGCTGTTCTGCTTGTGATTGTGACTGTCCTGAAACAGTGTCACAAATCCACAGAAGCTACTGGTTGACTGACCAAAGTGCGTAAACCCATTGTAGCTCCTGATAGATGTGAAGAGCAGATTAAGGTAGTGCTGTGCTCTTTGCACGTCATCCTCACAGCACACCGGTGGCCACCAAGGTGAAAAGAATCGTTCCTCTGTGACCTCTGTGTGCCTCTGCTTATTGAGAACATGCCCTACATCCCCTGTCCCCCTCTCCCTCTTCTGGCCTGGTAACCATTCTTGTTACAATGCCACTGGCATTACTGCACAGTTGTCGTCCTTTTCCCTTTCATCTTAATAGATGGGCTTTTCCCCAGCTGCCGTAGAAGAAAAAAAAAACTGCCTTATCGGCCAGGACACGGCCTCTCAATTGTCAATCTGATCGATGTGTGCAGCCTGGATTCAGGCCTAAGCACTCACCATGGATACACATCGCTGCTCACATCTTGTTGCTGTTGTGGTGTAATTGTTTTGTTATTGCAGCACAGACTGGGTATAACACAGTGTCCATTTAAATGTTCACATAGCGCCAGTCGGCTTAATGTTCATGAACTGGTACATTTGTTCAGTGTCATTGTGACCAGGCAGCGACCCAGGGGAGGATTCACCTACAAACAATTTACCTTTACTTTGTGAAACGCAGTTTATTAGCCTTTAGTGCACATGATAATGGTAAGCCAGAATACATTTTTGTTCTGTTCTGGTGGCTGATTGTGATTATCTCAAACTGGAGGTTGTGTTTTATCAACCTTTTGTATTAACTGAAAGCTGTGTGAGGAAGGCGCTAAAATAAACCAAAAAAAGGAGTTAAAAAGCTGTTGCAGTCCTTTAAGAGGCACCATGATGTTTTGTATTGATGGCATGTAATATCTCAGCAGAGGTCCTCCTCTTCCACCGCCCTCTCCTCCTCACTCCCCTACTAGCTAGAGGCCAAAAGCCTGGGCCGCCATGCCAGTCCTAATAAATCCTCAGCTGAGAGTGGCGGCGGCAGCAGCAGCAGGCCTGCATTCTTCAGGAGCCAACACTTCCCCTAATCTGCCCCGGAGATGGAGCAACAGTTGGCCTGGCTGGTGGGGAAGGGAGGGGAGGAGGGGAGGAGGGGAGGAGGGAAGGGGGCTCCCTGGTGACAGGAGCATGATGTGTTTGTAAAAACACAGGGAATGTTGGAATTGGATACGCTCACACTCTCACTCTCCCTTAAGCGGGCTTGTGTTGAGTTGCCGAGGCTGATTTTGGCAGATGTGTTCATTTTATCCAGCGTCCTGTGCTTAACAGAGACAAACAGAAAGCATTACCTTACCTACCACACTTCTGTTTTTTTTCCACAGTGTTCAACACTTTGATCCCCTCTGGTGTGTGTGTTTGTGTTGGAGACACCAAAAGCACGAACAGAGAGGAAGAAACTCAGAGAGGCACCGGACTAGGAAATGCCTTGCAGATGTGTGCAGAAATGTAGTCACTTGTGGCAGCCAAAAGATTTTTGTTGGTGCTGCGGAGAACATAATTCTATGTCGTAAACCTGGTGAAGGGTTTAATTTACATAACATGGAATAGCTAAAATGTATTTGCATATCATTGTTAAGTGCCTCCTATTAGCTGACTGTGAAGGTGATTAACAGACTGATTATGTGACAGACCCCGGTCAATAGGGCCAGTTTTGTCTAGTTATATAGCTGACACAGACTGTGCGGTCTTTAAACAGATCAGGCCCCCATGAGTGAATTCCTCTCTCCTGGTCTCTAGTTTAAATTGATTGCTTTAATTTGGCCTATAATGAGTACGATAGGTCCTGCCTGCAATCAGTGCATGTGTGAATGTGTGTGAGCGTGTATTCTTGTGGGCTGTGTTTAATTACGGCAGTGGATGGATGCTGTGTGGCCCAGCAGGAGCCTGCAGGAATGGAAGGATCCTTGGCATCCACTGACACCTCTACCCACAGTGCATCAGGGCCAGGACTTAACCTAATGCTTTCCTGTCTAAGGGAAGTAGCCAGATTTTCTTTAACCCTAATACCATGAATCCCAGCGTTTGACCTCGTGAACTGAGCTCTGATAGACCGGGATCTGACATTTGTGAGAGTAAATCAGAGCAAAGTTACTGATAACAGGGGCAGTGGTGGAACACATTTAAGTACATTTACTCAAGTATTGTACTTAAGTACAGCTTTGAAGTAATTGCACTTCACTTGAACATTTTCAATTATTGTTGCTACTTTCTACTTGAATCCACTACATTTTAATATTGTACTTTTTACTGCACTACATTTATTTGACAGCTATAGTTACTAGTTACTTTTCAGATCAAGATTTTACATAATATAAAATATAATAAGCTTATAAAATGCAATGCGTTTTTTTGCCTGTGACCCTTTCCAAAGAAGTGTCTAATTAGTGCTCCTGCCACATGTCACCTATGAGTTGTTCACAGTTAGCAACTCTAATACTAAACATAAAGGCAAATGTTTGAAATTTGTCCAAAAAATTAATACTGTTTGTCAGAATTCATCAATCATCTCATGACCGCTCAGCTTTATCTTGTGCCCCTTGACCCCAGGTTGGTGAATCACTGGACTACTGTGTGTAGTGCTCAATTCTGACAAAACAGGAGGGAATTTATAGACACCAACAATTTCACAATTGTGAAACCTATATCCAGACATCCAGATGGTAGGCTACCAAAGGAGCTCATGTCCTAAGCATAACGAAAACCATATTCACCCCCAGACACCCCCCCTCTGTCTCTCAATTGTCTCCCTATCTTTCTGTTTTTGTTTAATAAAATCATGCTTGCTCATCAGCAGAAGACGCCGGGCGTCTCCTCTTTCTGGGCTAGAGCAGACGCAGCTCCCGTGGGGCATAGTGGTGGTGGTGGTGGGCTTGGTTCGGTGTGTGCAGCCGCTGTCAGCCTGTAGTGAATGCAAATGAGGATCTGCTCTCTCTGATATACTCTCTGTATATACCCAGGCACTAACTCTATCTCTCACTATCACACTCTCTCTCTCACTGTCTCTCATCCCATCTATCTCAAGGTCCTGAGGGTACAAACACCATCCTCCACCTTTGTTTAAATCATGATAACAAGGTGCATTTAGCACTCAGCTGTCACACACACATACACACACACACATAAAAAAAAGGTGACTTTATTACACTTTGGGTAATGCAGATTACTTGTGAGAGATACCAGATTGTGATCATGCAGATCATGAGTAGTTTGTGACACATTGCTTGACAAGGTTGCACCTTAGTCCCCCAAAACAGGCCTCCCAATAATTGAAATGTACTACTAATCCATGACTTTCCTTGTTTTCCTCATTTAATCCCAGACAGCAGGGCACTTGGTCCCTGGTTCTATTTAATCAGATTCAACGACTTAAGAAGATAGTGAGAATGGGACTGTTACCTCCACACCATGGCTCTTGAATCCTTGATTGGATTTAAAAGCTTGTATTGGCTGAAAGGAAGTAGACCTCTCAAGCCTATCTCAGTGTGTAGGAAATATATTCCACTATGGATGATTGTTTATGCCTCATTAATAAGGGAATGTGATTATTTGTTCACAAAGCTCCTATCTCCAGTAGGCCTCACCTCCACCTCAACTTAATTATCTTTGAGCTGTTTCATGCTAATTTGAAGTGTAAAGCAGGCTTCTTAACGATGCTGTGCGTTTGATCAGTCCGAAGCTCCTCCACCAGTTTGATAGATACCATTTGTTGTTGTTGTCATTAAGCAGATAATCTAATGTTTATTGCCACAAGATAATTACAATTGCCACTGCTGGAGCTTTCTGTGTGGTACAGAACAAAACAACCTTACAGGTAGAGCTGAAGAGCTTTTAGCGGAGCGATCCTGCTGTTCCGCTATTCATAGTCTCTTTACAATCCTCATAAATATTACTTATTGTTTCCAGAACAAAAGGAAACCATGTAGCTCTTTTTACTAACTGCTGCTCATCAGCACTGCAGAGTTGATTGACCTCTTGTCCTAACATATTTTTATAAGCTGATCCCACAGGATCTTTATTCCCAGGGAGACTAAAATAAGAACCATACATATAACAACGGTATTGTCAACTATTTATGGCCCGTACTGATTGTGTAACACAACATGACACAAGGAAAACATAGTGCAGATGAAAAACCAACTGCTGCAAGTGAAACTGAGGGATAAAATGAAAGGAGGGAGATGGGGGTGAGCAATTGCCAGCCCTGTTGTATGCAAGTCAGTCAAGTTGTAATAGCAGTGATAGAAAATTCTTAGTGCTGAATTTACACAGATCAAAGTCAGCTCAGCAATGTGTCAGCAATCTGTAACATGTGATCCAGGTTCATTTTGACGTGTTTTTAACACACCATCAACGCAGGAGGAAAATCCCTTCGCTCCTGGTGAAATAATCTTAGGCTAAATAAAATGTGGTCTGCTATCAAAGTCTTCTACTCCTGGATTAAGTAATGATTTGGTGATGTTTTAAAAGAAAATGGGTGCTAAAGATACATTTTTATGTCCCAACCGTTCTGAACTGTTAACCCCTTCACACACTTTCCCATTTTTTTTAATCAACTTAAATAGCTTTAGTTCAAATAGTATGGAATAATTTGCCTACTACCACACACACACACATATATACTTCTGTATCAGCTTCTCTCAGCTCTTCATGGACGTTTCATGATGTTTACAGTGAGTAAAATATTCACACCCACAATGTTTTCATGGCAGCATCATTCCCTCACAGAGAAATATTCTAGGTGTTTTATGCATCATTTTATACAAACCTGACACAGTTGGTATCTTCGGAAACTTTCAGGCCAGTGAGATTTATAGGGAGTGACATTTCTGAATAATGCAACTTTGTTAACGACAAGTGAAAATTATGTACTTGAAATGTGAATTCAACATATTATAGGTGTCAGGCTTTAGGTTACCGTTGTATAAATGAAATTAAATCATCATTTTAGTGGCATAAAAAAATATGTATAATTACTTTACAGTCAACATTTTTAAAATATGCATATATTTGCTTATTTAGAAGAGAACATTGCATCACTGGATCATTTGCTTTAACAGAGGGTTAGCATACCAATGAGAAATGAAACTATTTACCTAGAGAGGACTTAAACAAAGATTAAGGACTACCAACATTTAAATTGGACTGGAACCTGTTGCCTGTTTTTAATAAAAAGTTACTAAACAAAACAAACACATTCAGATTGTATATTGTGAAGAATGAGTACTGTGTTGTAATACCCTTTCGTTCTCCCCCCAAAAATTCCAGAGTGAGCATCCTGTGTAGACACAGTTATTGAATCTCAGTCCTCGCTGAGTGTCTACTGGCAGCCATTCATCTTTGGGGAAGCCTTTCTTACTGCATCCACATTTCCAACATCTCTCTGTATCCCTCTCTTTTACATTCTCTATGTGTGTGTCATCCATAGATACCCATGCTTCAACCCCTATACCATTTTCTATATCGCAATTGTTGTTATTGCCCTTGGCCTCAGCTGTGGTGGTAGATATCTCTGAGATAGCAGCTTACTCTATCTCTTTTCCTCCGTCCTCGGGGACAAACACAGACAGATGCTCCTGGCCCCGGAAAACACTGGCTAGCAGGATGGTAAACATTCCTGTGCATCTTACCTCTGTAACAGATAAGGACTACTTAGTGTATTTATATTGTAGGATGAATCACACTGACTAGAATGGATTTGGAATGCATCCCAGTAATTGAAGCGTGAATGATAATGCTTCCATGCAGGTTAACTGGTTGTGTAAAGGAATGCAGCTATAAACAGCAGTACAGCTGCACTACTGTATAAACAGTCAGAGGCTGTGTGTGTGCTTGCAAATGAGCCCACACAGCAAAAAAATTAGAAAATTTGATGACTTCTCTTGCCTGGCTGTGTTTGTATAGGCTGGATGTTGTTGCCTCTGAGACCTGGCCCTTTCAGGGCCTCCAGCTGTAGGCTTTAACACAAGCTGCTATGGGCTTTATGACCCACCACATCAAACACACACACACACACACACACACACTTGCACGCATTCATCTCTAAACACACATCTTAAGCATTAATTTATACAATCGATTTACATACATTACCATAGATCATACATGTTGAGGCTGCTTGCAAGGTCACTGCTGAAATACTTCCTCCTGTTTAAATGGGAGGACAGCATGAATGATGACTACAACAGTATATCTTTGATTTATATCAGGAGCTAGTGCCTGACATATCTGACACTATATGCTACTATCCTCACACACTCCCTGCTACCTGCTCTACCCGCTCAAGTAGACATGTGAAACACATAGACCTCATTACCGCATAATTGCAGGGTGCACCAGTGAGGATGTCTCTCTTAGCACAAGAGCCCTTAATGCTAAACAATGGGCCCTGTGTTTCCCCTGCATGTAAAGGCATGTGAGCTGGTGAAAAGGGGAGTGGGCTGGAGCCAGTGATGTCTCCCTCACTCCTCTTTTCCTGTCACTGCCGCCCTCCCTCTCAGCTGGTTAATATGCATTTCATTAGGCAGCCTGCTGTTGGGGAACCATGCTCTTTTGGCTCGTCTTTTCCACTCTCTGCGCGACTCCCTCCAGGATCGGGCATAATGATTCTCAGAGATGGCAGCAGGTCCAAGCCCACTTTCGACTTTGCATCCAGCCACAGAGAAAGCTGTGGATAATTCACCTCTCCTCACTCCCCTGTCTCTAACTGAGATGGATGCAGATGAGCTTTTCTATACCTCTCATTGTGTGTGTGTGTGTGTGTGTGTGTGTGTGTGTGTGTGTGTAGGAGGCGGTGTGCCTTAAGCAAGAAATGGATTGGTCTGTGTCTTTACACTGGGCCCGGTGAGGCAGGCGGAGAGTATAATCTGATTTAAAACATGTCAAGGATTGTGAATAATTTCCTCATTACCCCCACCCTTCCCGTCATTTTCAGGGCATATTTAATTTAACAAGAAGAGGGAGAGGGCTTGTATGTGTGTACGTGTGCATGAATGTGTGTGTCTTTGCGTGTATGTCACGTCTATGCTGAAGACTGTCTCCTATCTTCCTGCTCGAGGAGGAAAGAATTAGTCTTTGCATACTCTCTCTCCGTCTCCCACTTTGCCTCTCTCTCTCTCTCCCCGACCCCCTGAGAGCTACAGCTGTCACAGTGTCACTTTTCCCTTTCATAATTGAGGAGTGTGCACTGCACAAAACCCATGAAACCATGTCAACCACTTCCAGTTGCTCCTGTTAAATAATCAGGCAGAACCAACAGTGCCAGGGGGGGGATCTGCCTGTGCAGCTGCCTGTATCACTGGCTTGTGCAATCAGTACTCAACGTACCCCCTCCTGTGTCTTCTCCCACCCACCTACCTACCCAAACACGCACATACATATACTCCACTGGCCAAAAGCTGGGTCACAGTGTCATAATGGAGTTAAAGCCCTACTTTGTTTGGGATGTCAGGTAAAAAACGGGTGTGGCCAAGATAATCGAGTTGACTATAACAAGACCAAGACCAAGAGCAACTCTGTGAGGGTGTAGTTGAGCATGGTGGTGCTTTCTGCTACTCAATGTTACTGTAAGCTTAATTAACTCATTAATATCAGGTTAATACACTCACATTGATGCTAGAATGCTGATGTTTAGCAGTTACAGAGCCCCTCTGGTGACATTGATGAAAAACGTATTAATGTGTGGCCTCAAATTAATACTTCATGGCCACAAATTATTATTTTGAGGCCATATATTAATAATTTTTGGCCTCAAAATAATAATTAGTGGCCATGAATTAATATATTTTCTGTTAATGTCACCAGGGGGGCTCACTAAAGCAGATACAACATGTACCATCTTAGTTTAGCAACATTTACTAATTAATATTTTGAACTGATCATGGTTCTACTTAAAAAGTTCCAATACTTATTCAGTCATTGCCATCCCTAGAGCCATGAGGCTAGCAAGGGATGCTGTATACAGAGTCTTCACTGTCGCAGCACTAACAGACAAGTGTAAGTGGGATTAAGTAGCTTTTTGCTTCAGACACTGCTCTCTGCAGAGCCATTTGTCATTTTTCAAATGAAGTCTGTGATAATTAGATCACTATTAACTCTGAGCCACAAGGTATAAAGAGGTGTTTTTTTTTTTATCTTGCACCTCCGCCCACATCTCTCTTGCTCTCTGTTCCCATTTCCTTCACCTCCGCCCATCTTCTCTCCTGACCCCTCCTCTCTTTCTCTCTCCTCTCGCAGTGTCAGGAATCAAAGCAGGCGGAAAGCTCCCAGGAAGGCATTTGGCGTGCTGTGTAGCAGGCACTGAGCTCCCACCCTCACCTGCCACCCCCACCCCACCTCTTCCTGGGACTGTATAATTAAGCATCACCACCTTCACAGTGGAACATGACTCACACAGTTCAGATACAGCATCCAATAGAATAACACTACCTACCCTGATTATTTTTGTTGAACACACACTTCTCTACTACACTACTCTGACGGTGAGTGCATGTGAAGGGAGAGAGAAAAAAAGCTGGTTAAGGAGCAAACCTTCAACCATTTGAAAACTACAGAGCACATCTTCCTTTTAGAAAATGAGCGGCGCTCTCATTGTCCTGTGAGTGTGTGTCTGCGCTGTGTGATCAGAAGAGGTGTCAGGAAATCTACACCCTCTACAGAAAGGTAAAGTATAGTGAGGCTTAGTGATGAAAGATCTGTAATTACTGTGCATTCAACAGTAATGGTAACCTCCCATTCTACATGCCTTTGACAGCCATACGGCGCTCTCTGGGGAGCATGGATTTCTTTATATACCATGGCTCTCTAATCCAAGTCCTATAGGAGCCAACATATACTATTTCATGCCCAGTCGTGAATTATCAGTGAATACAAACTGGGTAGGACACTGCAGCCACCTCTCTATTCTTGGTATAAATCGAGTAAGGCATCATGCCAGGTTGAGAAAAATCTCTTTGGCCTGTGTTTATCCACCTGAAGCATAACTTTTCTTCTGTTTTTTAAAAAGGCCTAAGTCATCAAACAGAAAGTCACCTGAAATGGACAGTTCAACCACTTGCAGAGTAATTTATTGAGAAATTCTTCACATAACTTTTTTGGACTATTTGATTGACAGTTGACGGTAAATAAGTAATGGATCAGTTCACATTTAACGCTTAATAAAACTCAACTAACATTTTCAATGCAGAACTTTTACTTATACTGGATAATGTTTACAGTATGTCATTACTACTTTTACTTAAGTAAAAGATCTGAATACTTCCTCCACCACTACTTGTCCATATGCACATTGAAAGAGCTAAGGGTCGCTGTAATTGTCCCTCCTGTCTATACTGCTCAAGAAGAAACCCTTTCCCAATGTGATTCTGATTTAAGAGGTTGGGAACAAATGCCACAGTCCTTGTTTCATCTAAAAATGTATTCTAATATCATGCTGAGTTAGTCAGATCAAGTGGGTAACTTCCAACGTTATGGTCAGACTTTCTGTCATTGTGGACAGTGTTGCCTTGCTGAGCTGCAGAGGAGGAACAGTAACAAAAAAGAGTGGGGTTTTTCTGCACTAAAAAGAAGCTTACTGAAGCGTCATATTAGCTTTTGGCTGGACTTCAGAAATCATTTTTGCACAGAACGCAGACTATGGATTTTGTCCCCATCTCTTTCATTGAAATAGCATTGGAAAAAGAGCTCTTATTAAGAGCCAGTATAGAGTGTAGGAATGATTACAGCATCTGATAATTGTACATATGAGTGTTATTTTAAGACCGATTGAAAAAATGTGAACCTATCCTTTTCAACTGCAAACTAGGTGGGTTATTGGGATGGAAGAAGTTATGCAGAATGCAAAAAGTTATTATTTTGTGTCTTTGACACAACCTTAACAAAAATGCAACATTATGCCTAATCCTTCTATGTGTTGTTATTTTGTCCATCAGCTGTAGAAACTCACCTGGAAGTCTGTTGGTCAGTGAGCGGCTCCTCTGTGGTCAGAGTTCAGTGCCTTGCTTAAATGCACCATTTCCAAGCCACGTTTTTCATGCCAGCAACCTGCCACTCCTCTCTGCTGTAAGATACATGTCTTTGGTTCTTGTGTTTGCTGACCCACAGACACCTCAGTGATCTTTCACTTTAATAACGCCACAGTTACAATGTGCTTAATACACCACAGTTCTACTGTTCGTCTGCAGTGAATTCCTCCATGATCTACTCTTGTACATAACCTGAATGATGATGACCGGGCCACAGTGCCTCTCTGCCAAACTACTGCTTTGTTGTTAATGACACATGCAGGGACTGGAAAAGGTCAGTGGCTTCTCCCATAGAGGGAAATAAGAGAAACTCTGGATCATGACATCTGCATATCTATGAGCCAGAGAAAGTGGCTGTGACTTGCTTCCGGGGATTTATTGACTAGCAAGTCTAAATGGGGAGTTATAATTGTGTGGAGACGAAGGAATCCAAGCAGGCTATATTATGTTAATGTGGCGTCTGCTAGAAGAGAAGAAAGGATTGTGGAGTAGTATTTGTGTTTTCCTGCCACTCAGAGTGTGCATCTCATGAAAGCTGCAGTCAGCTTCAAGGTTTTGCTCTCTGCGTGTACTAACCAGAGCTATTCATAGCTTTGATTGCCTCTGAGCAGAGCTTTGTCTGTGTGAGTGACTTACCAAACTGTGCAAGATGCAGTATGTCGGAGGAATAGCTGCATGTTTGTGTGATTTCATTTTGACACGTTGTGTGTGAGACAGAATTTTAAATCATTCATTCACTTTTAGTTATTCTTTTCAGGAATCTGGAGTAATATTAATTCAACTCTGCGAGAGAGACTGCTTGTTTCTCACCGGGTGGAGTGAATCTGTACAAAGCTGGGCACTGCTGAAGCAGCCAGCACCTCTGAGTCAGTCTGACTTGTGTATGCTACTCTATCTTTCCCACACAGACCTTGGGAGTTTTGTTCCTTTAGCAATGACTGGAAGGCAGCTGCTGTCTTCAAGCCTGCCAATCCTCATTACTGGCTGAAATGGAGTAAATTGATTGGAAAGATTTTGTTATTTTCTCTGAGTGAAAGAGCTGACTCCCCGGGAACTGATCTCACAGTACAGTCTATGTCTGTGCATGTAGTGTGTTTGTGTGAGGTCTATACTGTGTAATGGTGTACTGGACAAAATGACCATATAAGAATATATTGTCAGCCATGTACAAAAGAGCAAACCTCAGGCACTCACACTTAGAGGAGGAATAATGTGGAATTGAATTAAAAGCCGTTATAAGTTACATGGCTTGTTCATGACAGTATTTGAAAAAAACTGTTTTGAACTCAACAGGTCTACATCAGGGTTCAAATCAGGAGACAATACAGGAATCTGGCATTTTGAAGCATCCAATCAGCGATGTGTCCTGGCTAGATCAATTGGACAACAGGACATGATGGGTGTCATTCGGAAAATACTGCCCCACGACACAAAACATTTGAAGGAAGCACACAATCGTAATGATGGAAATGACCCACTACAGGTGGGGACTATTTGTAAGCACACCATCAAAGAGAGACTTTTTTTTTTAAATGTGTAAAAACCAGTTTTTTTAACCTGCCCAATTATCAGGACACACTCCCGAATGACTGCAAAAAAAAATGGTCACGCATCTTGTTTTTGAGACTGCTGTTAGATTGCATCAGCTTATTTTGTCCACACATTGCAGAGGAGGTGGATGAAATATAACAAGAACTGCTGTGGAGGCTCCCTCTAGATGTTCACTACATATTATTGCTGTTGTGTAAAAACACTGGAACTCCCAATTGTTGATTTTCATGTTAAAACCTTAAAAACCTGGCCTCCAGTCTCACGACAAAAAGTGGAATGAAGTTGGCATTTTTGAAGAAGACTGTGCCTCTACATATGTGCTAACACACAGGTGTGTAATCTACATTTTCATGTGAGGACTATAGATGCAGTCTGGTCTGCTCAGCAAAGGGCAGATCGGGGTTTAAATAAATGTCTGGTGTGATTAAGAGAAACAGGTTGTGTTGTGCATCATATGCTGCGCAGAAGACAAATATATGCACAGCGCATGAACAAGTATTCTCCCTCTGTGGTTTCAGAGGAAGCCTCTTGACACATTGCTTCCCAGCCAAGCATTAGGCAAGCTTCTTCTGTGTGCCATGTATGGGATTAGATGCGACACGCCGGTGGATGGAGGGGACGTCATGGTGGTTCCTCCTGCATTGTTTGTGTGCATGTGGATGATCACTGTGAGTGCTATTTAGAGGTCAAGCAGCTGTATATCACGAGGAGTACCGCAGGGGCCTTGCACAGCATGATGATAATCTGACTCCAGTGTTTATTCTGACCATGGGGATAATATCTGAATATCACATTATGACGTTCAGTGCTTCCTTTAACAGCTGTAATGTATTGCCCTCAGGTAAGCATTTCTCATCGTAACAAGGCAGTTTGGAGGGATTATTTTGCCCCACACTGGGATGGTTTCCTGCTGTAATCTGTGTCAGGATCATTCTTAATGACTTCCTTGTGTTTTCAATGGCCCGCCAGTCAGTGTGTCCTTGACTCTGTCAGATCCTTAGCTGCCTGAATAACACAAGGAGTGTGTGTGTGTGTGTGTGTGATGTGTTTGAGACGGACCTGTCCATATGGAGTGTGTATGCATGCTTAGCATACATGCTTTTCTCTTTGTGTGCATATGCTCATGTTTGTGAGTCTGTGTGTGCAGGCAGTGCAGCAACCCCGTCCTCCACTGCAGCACAGGCCCGGGCTCCGTTCTTCAGACATCTTGCGCGTCTCCGGTGAGTAATCAGGTAATTGATCATAGAGACAGGTAATTATTCCTGTGCCAAGCTCACTGGCAAATGAAAAGTCCGGCAAAAAGCATCCTTCTCATCCAACGCAGCCTGAAGTAAGAGGACAAGGGAAGAGTAAAAATGGGACTCCGGGAGGATAGATGGCCAAACGCAAAGGCCTTAAATCTAAATTCTAATTCTTGGAGCAGAAGAGATGTGTGGGTTCCAGGTGTACATAACCACAGCCCCTAGATGCAGGGCGAATGAAGAGATTTAAAGGGGAGAATTTTAGCGCGATTCAGTTTAGCAACTTGAAAATACATTTCCCAGTTCCCATGGTCACACTTTAGAAGGTTGAATAGAAGCCTGAAATCGTGTCGGCAGCAATCCAGTGATTAGAACATTTCACGTAGTGTGTTTTACTTGGGCCTGCACTCTGTGGGTTGTAAAAGGTGAGCTACTGTCGGCGTGACAGAGTGCTTACAGGCAGAATTTTACCTCCCCCTGCCTACATCTGTGATCTAGATTGCTTGCTTCATTGGTGTCATTTAGGTTTGTTCTGGAGCAGTGAGTAAACCAATCTTCTTACATACACCCCTGTCTGCAGTTTGCCTTGATTTATGAACAGGGAATAACCCAGTTGAACTTGAGGCTCATTTGTCACCTGTCATTAAGATGTACTGGTAAGGTGTTTTCCTGTTACAAATAGCCCCTCTCAGCCCTCTCAGTAGTTGTGCTGCTACTGCTGCATCTGGGGGCCGTGTTGTGGAGAGCAGTGGAGGCAGAAGAAGAGAAGAGAGGAGCCTTTCTGCCTCTCCAGCTGCGTGTAGCTCACACAGTGAAGTGAAGGGTATTATGGGTTGTCCAGTTTGCCTGCCGTAATTGCATTGCCGTCTAAACCAGAAGATCTCGTTCCCCTCACGGCGATCACTCATTGTCATTTTTCATCTTTGCGAGTGTGCAGTGCCACACCTCCCCTCCTTCTCCCCCCTCCCTGTCCTCACGCACCCCTCCACCACGCACCGAAGTGGTTGCGCTCTTGTGGGCTGAAACTCCCACTGGAGACAGACACTTATTTGGCTCCAGGATAAAGCTAGTGTGTAGATGTGTGCTGAATTGAAATGCTAAGTCTAGCATGAAACTCGGGGGCCATGGGAGACTAATCAGTTGTCGGAAGATAAATAAATAAAAAAATAAATAAAGGCACGCAGCAAATCTAATTTAGCCTGGACTTATGCTCCTGCATTTTGTGCGCCTGACTGCTGCTAAAGCCTTAGTTGTAAAACACAGGCAACAGTGCCCCCCCCTTTGTTTCAATGTGGGGTGATGGAGAGATAGAGAGTGGGATAGGAAGGGACATTAGCTCCAGAGAGGGGAAGGAGGGAGCAGGGGTGAGGCTGGCTGAATGGGTGAGGTTGAAAGAGGCGCAGTTGCAGATTCATTAAATATGTATTTCCCTCAGCAGAAATCCCTCTAAACACACTCCCTGAACTGACATTCAGTTGGTATCCTCCGAGCCGTATGGGGGGAGTGAGGCGGGTGGAAAGAGAGAGACAGACACACAAAGGAGAGAGACATACAGACCGAGAGAGACGGGGGAGAATATGTTGGACAGGAATAAGAAACAAAGGGAATAGAGGGGAAAAAACTGAGCCAATAAACCAGTTAATATATCTTTAATCAAACGTGTTGAACATTTAGAAAGTAAACAATGACTGAAAACCTGAAATGTGACTGGGAGCATTGTTGACCAAATGCAGATTTTCCAGATAGTTCTTTCCAATGAATTAATGCAAAATTGAAGCTACTGTTCCAGGAGTGAAATAACTGGAGCATGTGTGACAGCTAAGATTGCGCATAGCTACACAGCTAGAACTCATTAATATCTGAGCCTAATTATAGCATTCAGAGTTGATCTTGTAACAGTCAATTTCCAGCGAGGCTGTTCATTTACCTGTTCACACCGCACAGCACAGAGGTGCTTTGATAACTTGTAACAGAGGCATTTCTAAGGGCGCGACTTCATGTGGCTTTTAAATACATACACGTGCATTTGTTCAAACCATTACACATGATCACTTAACAGATTTGCGGTTAATCCCTCAGACTCACACAGCTTGGGCTTTCATCCAGATTCATCATTTTGCATCAGTTTTCAACAGTCATGGACAGAGGAATAGTTTGTCGAAGATGCTCAGAAATTAATTTCTCCACCAGCAGTAGCATCAGTAGCAGAAAAGATACAAGACATGTTTTCTTTTGAGTAACTCAGGATCTATCACTCTTGAAGTGATAGATCCTGTTCTCCCTGTGCTTCTCTACTGCTCTCTTCACCTACATGTAAAACAACAGCTGAAAGCAACAGGTTGAAGTTCATTCTTCGGTAGATGATAAAATCCAACTGAAATCAAAATGCATTTTTTTGTCATAAAATTTTTTGTTTTAAAATTTGTCATAAAATTTTTTGTTTTAAAATTTTTGGTTTCATGATGGCCTCCCTGGTTTTGTATTAATTAGAAATGATACAGTTCCATATTCATAGATACAGCCAATCAGATCTTGCATAAAGCAGTAACACCAGCATTCTATCATAGGCAGAGCAGACGGTCACACTGAGCTGGACAGGAGCCTGCTACACAAGAGCCACAGACTCTGAATAGCAACCCACATTAGCCTCCTAAGTCTCCTTCTTATCTAACTTACAAACATGAACGCACGTCCTGCACCATATCTCATTGAACTAGCAACCACACATTCACCGGAGAAAAGTGCACTGCTAACTTAGAAGGCTATAGCTAATTAGATGCTCCGCTGCTGCACATTAAACAGCATGGAAATGTACCTGCAAATGTCTCCTGGGTCCAGTTAGATGCTGGTGCAGAATCCGGTGAGGAAGCACCATGACGCAGCATCAGGGCCGTGTTTGGAAACTTTCTCGTGTTAGAGATAAACAGTACACTAAAATATGTTTCTGAAAACATTTGAGATGAGAAATAGGCGATCTAGTTTTACAGTTTGAGGTGAGATTCGTGAGCCTGGTGTGTTGCGGTGGACAGCTAATTTGCAAAAAGTTGAGAGCGAGTTGTTTGACTGGTCAGTCAACACACTCCAGTGTATCTGGATCTCCGGCTATCCATAGAATTTGAAATCTGTCAACGGATCCAGTGTGTCGCCCGTATTACTACAAACAATATGCTGTCTGCCCATGACATGTAGGCTACAGCACAAGTTTGTTTACTTTGTGTCTTGTTCCTAAAAGTGTTACACCGGCACTCTGGCCGCATGCCAGCTGCTGTCAATCATACACAGTCAAACCACTCCATCCGGTCAGAGAAAAAAAAAGAGCATTTCTGATATTTCCCCAAATACTGTTCTTTCTTCATTTTAAAATGAAAAACCACACTACATACGACAAAAACACAGTGACATTATTTTTAACCACAAAAGGAATGACTATATGTGATTTGACTTTAATCAATCACCAAAGTTGTTACAGTTAATCTTTTGTGTAAGATGAATGTCTGTGCCACATTTCAAGAAAATCTATCCAATGGTTGTTGAGACATTTCACCTGAAAATCACATGTCAACTTCATGGTGGTGCTAGAGCAAAGGTCAGGACCATACCAAAATATAGATGTGGAGATAGTTCGAAAATCACCTTACCCAAGTTACCCAAGTTAGTCCCTAAAGCAACTGACTGTGTACTTGGTGCAAACTGGCAAAGTACATTCACTTTTGTGCAGACATTTGACACACCCTGAAAAGGCCTGAGGAGTAAATCCCAGTGACTCTGCCAGGCCACCTCTGATCTCTATCACTCTAATCAAGCATTAGTAGAAATGAACAGTACCTGTTACTTATGGCTAAAGCTACAAGACACAAGATGAGGATCTATGTCTGAGGAAAGCAAACCAGCAGCAGTGGGGGAAATGGGGCGGAACGGACTGGAGCACTGTTCCGGGAATAGTGTTTGATGGTGGAGATGGTGCAATGGATAAGATGCCTGCCTTTGGTGTGAGAGACCTGGGTTCAAACCCCTATTGTGTCCCTGAGTAAGACACTTCCTCTTCCAACCCCTAGTTGCAATTGTAAGTTGCTTTGGATAAAAGCATCAGCTAAATGTAAATATTATGAAGACAGCAACATTAACCTCAGCGAACTGTAAGTGTGTAAGAACACAACATAGGCCTACATAAGTTAAATGTAACCTTGTGTCATATTTTCTTTCATTAGGGACAGAGCAGGTATGCTCCCCCTCGTCAACCACAGATAATTTCAACAATAACTGGTTGTTGAGATTAAGTAAAGATTGCTTTAAAAAAAAGACATTTTTCATTATGTGACACAGTACTCAGTACAGAGTTTTTCTCCGAATCAGTACGAAAACCCAGGTATTTTTGGCATACTGTAGATTTTGCTTTTGTTCGTCTGCATTTAGGCCAAATCAATACATACTGCTATTGTTGTTGGCAGTTTCAAATACAATCTTTCTGTGTCAGCATTGTCATCGCTAGTGGCTACAGGCGGGCTGGAATCTGCAGTGATGTTAATAGGTATGCGTCCTGCATCTCTGACGCATTAATATCCTCAAGGATGCAGTAAATTCACTATCGACACACCCTATTTTTCCTGTGATTATGCTATCGTTACATTAAGTTACATACTTAATCAATACACTTGTTCAACAAGCATAAACATGTAAACCTGTACAAAGCATAGGGTATAACGTACTGTATATAGTGACTTTGCTGTTGTAAACATTACTATTGCTGGATCAATTGTAATCTTCTGAATTTATTCTTATTTAAATAATTTTTTTTTTTAAAGTAATGACAAAGAACCAATAAGAGTTGTGATAAAGCACCAAACCTGTAAGAGTAGTAACATCAAGAAACTCCTAATGATACCTATCCCTACACATGAGTTTAACTCATATGACCACCTGCGGGTCCCCGGGACTCACTACATTGATCAACATATCAACATCACTGAAGCTGCTGAGAAACTTGAGGGTGGTGGTTCGCTCTCTAATTCCTCAAACATTGGTGGCATCATCATTTATTGTCGTTGGACAGTAGAGGAGAGCAGCGCAGACAGGAGCAGGAGAATATTCTTTTGGAAGCTGAAGGAGCAGCGTCATCAAGAACATATTCAGTAGATCTCAGCAATTTTTTTCACTTAAAGTAAATTAAATAAGATTTGTATGATCTTGCTCTCATGATAAAGAGTAAAATCAATAAAAAATATATCTAATATATATATATAAATGTAATTTTCCAGTGACTAGATGTGTGCATATATTTAGCTTTGGAAAGCCATAGTTAAAGTATTTATATACTGGATTTGTGTCATGGTTTAAGTGTGGTTTATTCCTGTTTAATTTTGTGCTTCTCAGACATCCACATAACTTAATTTTGTCTTTGTGTGTTTTCCCACCTGTGTGATTGTCTGCCCTGCCTTGATTAGATTCACCTGTCAGTTGTAATCCCTTCCCCCGTGTTTTTGTCTCCCCTCTTTTAGTTGTGAGATCTTCTGAATATGTTCTCCAGTCCTCCGTGCTGCTTCCTCCTTCAGTATTCCTGCCTGTGTTCCTCGTGTTGTCTCTCTTTTGTGTTCTGGATTCTGACTCAGGGTGCCCCCTTTGTTTTTGTTGCCTGTGTCACATTCTGCCTGTCGGCCATGTTTAAGTGTAGCCCTCTGTAAGTTTTTGTTATATTTGATCAGTTCAGTATCTGTTATTTAGTATGTTGTGTTTTAGGGTTCAGTCCGGTCTGTTGTCCTGTGTCCAGACTGTTAATGTCATTGTGAGCTCTGCCTTATTTGTTATCCATTTGGTTGTTATCTCTCTGTGTTTATCTGTTCAGCTATCTTAGTCTGTGGTTGAGTTTGTCAGTGTTGTCCTGTTACCTTGTCGTCCTTAGCCACTCTGTGTTATTAGTTTGGTCCCTGTTTGTGTTGTTGCTAATGCCCTATGTTAAACTCCCTGTTGCGGTCCTGCTTACTTTAGCAGTTGGTCCATATTTTTTTGTTTGTGGTTGGTTCCTGGTCTTGTCTTTTAGGTTTAGCTCTGCATCTCAGCCCTGTATCCTAGTTCTGTGTCTCAGTGTTTACTTCTAGTCTGTGTACTTGTGTGTTCTGGGTTAACTGTCTGTCTGTCTTTCCGTTTTCCTGCTGTCTCTCTGCCTGCCTCGTTAACCTGATCCCGGTCACCCGTGTTGCTCCCTCCCAGCTCGTTAACCCATGTGTGCATATACACTTGTTTGTTTCCTCAGTCTGTGTCTGGTCATTGTAGCGTGTTCACTCAGTCATGTTTGTCTGGTAGAGTGTTCTGTCTGCCTGTGGGGATCTTCCAGTCAACTGCCTGTAAGCCTGTTTACCTGTTGCCGTTGTGGATTTAAAATCCCTGAACCTTATCTCTGCCTTGGTGTCTTGCGTTTGAGCTCACCTCCTCTGCGCTCCTCCACGAACCCTGACAGCCTGCCTGTTTTGTTTTACTGGAATCAGCATTTTCTTATTAAAGCTTACTTTTTTTTTTTCTTAAACTCGCCTGCCTGGAGTTCGGCATTTGGGTCCTTTTTGCACAACCTCAACAATTTGTCCAGGTACTACTCATGAGATGTCACTACCACCACACAACTTAATTTGTTTTCAAGAAATTGCTTTCCCTACTGTATAGAAATTGCTAAAATAATAACTAACATGAAAATGATTCCATGCCGTGATGATTAACTGCCAACTGCATGGCTTTGTTGTCATCATTTGGAGCAAGATTTCTGGACTTAATTTTTATCAAAGTTAGTTTCTGCTCAGGCTTTGTTCACTGCAAAAGGTATGTTTACACTAATCACACTCAGATTAATATTATTCTTGCACTGTGCAATGATTTGTGAAAATATAAGTCTTTAGAGAACTCTACATTATTTAGAGCTCACTGTTCTTGGTGGTGTCTGAATCTATTTCTAAAATGAAGTAAAATCTACATTCAGAGACTTTAAAAAGCAATATTTAAAATGCACTGCCCAACCATCCACACAGATTTAATATCCCTGTAGAGTAAGTGTTACATATCATCCATTAGAAATATCTTTGACAAAATATCTACAATATTGCAGAGCTGGATTTGTCATTTAAGAAAAATTTATCATATTGGCTTATTTGAAGATGTTGACCTTCCAAGATGGGTGCTACAATCCTGGGATTGCATCACATCACAAATCTACTAATAAGAATGATAACTGGGCAAGTTGGCCTGCCCTAACAGGTGCAACAAAACTAACAAGAGACTGAGTGAGGCGTCAGTCAAGCCCAGTTTGTACACATCTCACACTGTCCTAATCTCTCAAAGTATTAGGGGGTAGCAAAGTCACTACTACAGCTGTTTCGCTTATTGCTGGTCTGATTTTAATACCAATACTGGGCTTCTCACTGCTCATTTTGTCAAAAGAAACGTGAGGCCACTGAGCAAGGGTTTTTGAAATTGTCGCAAGGTCAGTTTGTGCTCTGTGAAAGGTTAATCATGAGCTCAGCGCAGCAAGACCTCCCTGACTCTCAGCTGGAGCTCACCCTGATGAACACAGGGTCCAGTTTTCATGGCTCCCTGCTGCGACTGATAGTTGGAGAAACATGGAAATTGCATTCACAGGCTCAGTGGGAGCTGCTTTCCTCCTTCCTGCTGGTCTGATCCCGCAAGGTCTGCAGTAAAACCCCCACTGTTAAGTTCAAAAGTTACGTATATTTACATGGGGTCTAAAATAGCTATTCTTGTTGCTTCATCCAGTCCGCACCAATGTGGCACACGACATATTTTGATGAGCCCAAAAAGCTTTTCATTCCTCGTTTGACTCCAAATAATTGGTGATTAAATACTTGTAGGTGTGGCCTATTTTACATATCTGCCTGATCTGCTCTCATGACTTTTATATATGCTGGCAATTACAACTTCATTTGGATAGCACATGCAAATTGTGTATGACCTAAGTGGTCTTGCTAAAGTTCATGGGAATGCATCTATAGGTGGCGCTAGAGCAACATGATCAATTTAAAGGGTCATAACTCTGAGTATGACTAACTTGAAGTTCATACAGTTCAAACTTGCACAATGCCCTAATGTTCACAGACAGGATGTAAAAACGATGTGGCCATTTGCAAATCAACATGATCTAAGTGTATGTTGATGCAGACTAGACATTCCTAAACATTTTGAAATATGTAAATATATATAATTTCTTTGCGCTGCTATGGGGCATATGTGTGTGCGTGTGTGTGTGTGTGTGTGTGTGTGTGTGTATATATATATATATATATATATATATATAAAAATTTCAATACCAGGCCAGAAATTTATCGCTAGAACGTAATGCTTTACGGCTCCATTTTACACCAACAACACTTTTCAGCAAGCAAGATATAAGAAGCAGCAAAGAGTATAGAACGTACAATGTAAGTACTTTGGAAGAAGGTAGCTCGGTATCAGTATTAGTATGGATATCATGGCAGATGCTGCGAAGAAACAGAAGATGTTGTCAGAGGAAACGAGGAAGATACCAGACAAAGGTAAATATTGGATTACTCACGTCTGGTGTGCGATAAAAAAGCTGAAAGGATACAGAAAGTTTAGCCGCTTGCTATAAATCTTGAGTTGATGTTAGCAAACTTAAGCCTACTTCACACTACACGATTTTTAGCCCGATTTGCCGCTCGGCGACCGTCAGGCTGTGATTGGGAGTAAATCAGCGGTTGATCGGCAGTCGCCAGTCATTATGTGTGAACTACTCAACAACGCATCAAAATGGCTCCCCGACACATTTCTGACACATCGCTGGTGTCTGCCAGATATCTAGCATGCCAAATATCTGGAGAAGTCGGCCGACTCGACATCCACATCCAGCCAATGAGAGCAGGCAGCTACTTTTTCACCGCAAATCACTTTTTGCTCACACTAGTTCTCTCTGTAGCTCAGACAATCACTGATATGGGTGAAAGAATGGATTAGCACACGCTAGCAGGAAACAGCTTTTTCATTGCGCTGATGTAAATGTGCATGATGGGACTTTCTGTTATGTTGGTGCTGGAAATACTTTTTATGGAAAATATTTACCAAGATTTATTTTTCACATACAATGTTGATGCCTGTGCACCGCTGAGGGCTTTATGTTCTTGTGAAAGTGATGGCACAGAAACGCCTTGAGGAAATTTCTTCAAATTTGGCATGAACATCCACTTCTACTCGAGGCTGAACTGATTAGAAATTGGTGGTCAAAAGTCAAGGTCACTGTGAACTCACAAAACACATTTCTGGCCATGACTCAAAAACTGATGCGGTAATTATGACAAAAGTTCACACAGATTTTTTATGGGATATGACATTTTTTAGCCAAAATATCAAAGGTCAACTTCACTGTGACATCAAAATGGAATAAACACTTTTTATAGCCATTATTCAACACTGTAACTCAGGAACAGAAAGGGAGATTGTGAAATGGGTGACACCCAAACTCCACTGTAAAGTGTGTGACGTGGAGGAAGACAGGGGTGCTCTGATGTTTTCTTAGTCTGGGCTAAAAGGCCACCGAGTGGCAGAGAAGTTAACCAACTCCCACCCCTCACTCGTCCTCCACTGAGGCCAACTCTGACTCATCAAGTCAAACACGGCCACGAATCAGAGAGAAAAGGCCAGAGTGAATGGTGTGTGCACTAAATGTGTGTGTGGTTTGCATTTGTGTGTGTTTGTGTGCGTGGGCAGTGGGTGGCAGGAGAAGAATAAAAGGTAAAAGGTTTAATATGTCCTCAAAACCACATCTCTAATCACTATGAACATAAAGAGGTTATAGCAGTTATATCATCTGCCATCTATTACAGCGTGGCTCCAGTATATATACTGTTGCTGTCTGCACTACCTGGTGGGTGGGTGGGTGGGGGGGGGGGGTTAACCTGCAGTAGTCAACTGACTGAGCAGCTTTCAGTGGCAGTGGTCCAGTCAAAGCTGTGGTGATGATGATGAAGCGAACTCAGCTGACAGCCCTTCCCAGGCTTTGTAAGTGTTATCATGAAAGCACTCGAACATGTAAGGGCATATCTGATTTGCAAACCAAATACCCTCAGCCAAAACAGTCTCTTTCAGTTGTTCACAAGTGGAGTATATTAAAGAACCATTTGACACTAAATTATATCACTTATAGCATATATGCAGACTTTTTTGCAGCTGCCACAAGCTGCAGATAAACTGCCGGAATAATAAGCTAAACATTTCTCCTGCAGCCGTCTTGAGATCAGGGTGATGGAAGCCTTAAAAAGGAGAGTACTTGCCGCTGTCAACGTGCTGTAACACCCATGACTGCTTTTTCGTACATAAATTGAACGTTCACATGATCAAGGGGGACAATTTGAAATCATGCATTCTTAAAATGAACTTGCCTTTTTTTCCAGGTACACCTTCAGATGAACACTATTATTGTTCAAATAGTGATATGGGACATTACATCCAAGTTTATGGCTAGTAAGTCCCATTCAGTGCAGGGAATGATGCAAGTTGATCACACACATAACAGTATGCCAACCATATTGCCCCCTCAGAACAAGACGCTCTGCACTGTAAATGTAAGACACAGATGCAGACATGCATAATGCATGAGTGTTGAGCAAGCGTTCACATTGCGGTGTGAATGTGCTATGTTGAGAGTATTTATGGCATATTGCACCGTGAATAATGACTCCAAACACACATGTAAACGCACTCTCTCACACACTCATTCACACATTTGCATGTACATGCAGATACTCCTGCAGACACACACACACACACACACACACACTGAACAATTCTAGTTTCCGCTGGCGGATGTCTTCTTGGCAGCTTATAACCTGTTTCAAACTACCTGCTTGGCTTGCACTGAGCAAGTAATGACATGTACACAGGATTATTGCATGCATTAATAGAACTGTACACTACAGTCCTCACTAAAGTGTCAGTTCCAGTAAGTGTTAATAATGAGAAGTCATTACTATGCTGTTCTTTACATCTAGAACAGATTTAGTGTACTGCATCTATTGATCACTGAGCAGAGGAGGATACTGTATCTGGCAGTATTCTCTGTTGGGAAGAGACTGTTTACGGAGGCCTTGGATGCTGCACTTGGTAAACTTATTGACCATTAACTAGCGTGTTCAAATAAACCCTGCTCATGAATATTGATTGACGTCCCATAAAATGTTAATGAGTGTGCTGTGCTGGGTCCTGGGTTGTGTGTTTGTGTTTGTTTCCCAGTGGATGCATTGATGGATGGAAGTCTTTTAAAAATGTATTTACATGAAAGTCACAGACTAAAAGTCATTCTTTACCTAAATGAAAAAAATAAAAATATTAAAGATGAAATTTAGCTAGTCATAGTTTTGTTTGATCAGAACCTTGTGAAGTTGTTTACCAGGCAACACTATGTGGAAACATTGCGGGGGGGGGGGGATTCTTTTCGCATTTCATTCATCATTTAATTAAACTTAATTTACAGATCTAATGAATCCTGAAGTATCCCCTGAAGTTCATGCAGGATAGCTTTCACTGAGATCATTGAAACTTCAAACATAACCTAACTAAGCAAACTGCTGAAATAGCTATCACAAAACACAAAACAACTTTAATAAAGAGTTATTATGCATCTCATTACTAAAATTCTACTAAACATCAGATATCCAACAGCGAATGGGAGAAAATTGAGAAATTCCTCCTGTTTGTACTGTGGTGTCACAGTTCATAGATATAGATATAGGAAGATTGTTTTGTTTCAAGGAAATATAATTGTATCACTAAATGATATTAGGAGTACGAATTGATGAAATTGTTTGTAGTAGTTATATGTGTTTAAGCACTAAATATGGGACATAAGCACAAGTCACATGATGAATCAGGGCTTTAAATGTTTTATTACATATGTAATAATAGACTCTTCATCAGGCTGTAAATGCATGCAATATATTGTCTTGATTTGGCCCACAACCTACTTTTAAGTTGACTTGACTTGAGAGCTCAGACTTGACATGTTTTAGCAGGAAACTGAATTAAGACTCGTCCCTCACAAGTTAAGTGACTCAAACAAGGGTCTGTTGTTTGTTTGAAGTAGATGTTGGCGATGTCCATCAATCACTTTAATTTACACATTTCTGCAAGTGATGCATTTTCCCGGCATGATCAACTCATGTAATGAGCTTAGTGCAGAAAGCTAAGGGGCAAGGCTGGAAGGGGGTGGCTGTGCTGATGGGGCAATGAAATCCTATCATGAGGACCGGAGGCCTACTGGGTGGTAAGCAGGCCTCTATATCAATCAGCTGAGGAGGACAGGAGAACACATGGGCTCTGGAGCCTCCTCCATCCCACACACAGCCTCCAATTAAACAATTAGGTGCAGAGGCTACTCTAATTGGAAAAATGGTTGTGTCCTTCTACACAAGGGCCTCCACTACATCAACAGCCCTTCGGCCACCTCATGCTACTCAGCATGCCCTTGAGCTGAACTCTTACATCCCCATTGCTCCCTGTCTCATTGCCCCCTCCTGCTCCTCCCTCTCTCTGTCTGCATGTCTCTCTGTTTCTCTCTCTGCTTCTGTTTCTGATCTAATTGCAGCAGTCCATATGGATGCTGGGAAAAAACTGCAGTGTCTGCAAAACTGTATGTGTTCTCTATGGCTGCTGTGTCCTTTGTTAAGGCTCAAGCTGCTGTAACTCAAGAGTAAGGATTCCATTTAGGATTGCATGCAATATCATAGTCACACGGGGCGTAGCCTCTTGCACGTGTCCTTTTAAATTGAATTTCCCTGTTTTCCAGCATAGAAACTATCATGACAAACATTCTTGCATGTTCTGGAAAAATAACTCCACATGGAAGCAGAGATTTAAGCCTAAATAATTGCACCACCCTGAAACACAGTGTGAATGCTGCTACCTCGGATGTGGCCTGTCCTCCGGTGTCACTGTGAAGAAAATCACTAAGCACCATGTCACAGAGGAATGCCCGGCATGTTGTAGCCGGTCACCCAGGTCAGCCTCCTGACAGTGGGCCAGTTTTTATGGTTTTGCTGACTGCTGCTTTTGATGGTGTAATTGTGACAATGATCTCATTCTCTCTCTCTCTCTCTCTCTCTCTCTCTGCCTGGTCTCAAGGAGCTCTTTGCTCAGCCTTCTTCCCAGCGACTGGCAGTCAGGAGGGAGAGGTGGGGGTGCACATTTTATTAGCTTTCAATTCATATTGAATTTATTAATCCCATGCTGGTTCTGCAGGGTGGAAGTCTGCTTAAGAAGGGGGAAAATATCTTCGATATAGACACCTTTTCCTCCATCTGCTTGCAATATGTGTGCAAAAGTGTATGAAAGGGGCGGGGGGGGGGGGAGTAAGGAACTGAGAAGGCGGTAAGGGAGAGGGAGAATAACAACGACAGCCTAACAACAAGGGCTTGTGAAAAGACTGCAGCGGGGAAAAGTGTGTCAGATCATTTAGCAGCGGGGATGCACGACTTCGTCTTTTTAAAGGCAGCAGCCCTGCAGAAAGGCTCTTGTCTAGTCAGCACTGCAACAAAGGCACAGCCATGGCTTTATTTGTGCGCCTGGAATGTTCCTGCGTGCACAGGGGCAGCACCCGAACAACTAACCCTCAGCTCCATCAAGGGAGGGAACATGGCGCTAACCTCAGGCAGACCTCACCCCAGATAAAGAAGCAAAGCACTGTTGCAACAGCTGAGCTGACAAGCACTTCACACTATTTAACTACAGAAGTGACTCAACAAAGAGTGGCTCTCTGCCTAACTGCCTCTGAATAACACTGTTTGACGTAGTTCTGAAGAGAATCAGCACAGTGGTACCGTTACAAAGCAGGTTGTAGAGTTGAAATGAAGTTCATTCATCGCTTGTGAAGATAGTTTACAAGCAGACAGCCAGCATTTTGGTCATTCTATAATGACTTGTTGAACTGCAAAACTACCAGGACCCTATGCTTTTTTTGGTTCCAGCGCTTCTGGTTCACGGTCTGCTTTGCCTGACCTCTCATTCAGCGAGCCTGCTCAGATGGAGGCTGAGGGCACGGAGCCAGCCTCTCTGCATCTTCAGCACTCTGCAGCCCTCTCAAGCTAATGACGAGTGGGCTGCTCCCACTTTGTCATACCAAGAACTCTTAATTTGGCATTTCTCTGCTTGTGCCTGTATGTGGGAGGGGCTGGGGTGTTCCCATTCAGGTTGTTGCAGTGTCATCTCTTTTTGCAGTGGCAGCAGAATGGGCTGTAATGTCGGAGTAAAACAGAACTCGAACTCGAACTGCATTTTCTGCCTATTAAAAACTTTCGTTCTTTCTCACTCCAAAGTTCAGAACCTGATGGTTTTGGGGTGCCTTACAAACCTTATAACATCATTATCTCTACCTTTACTTCTGCTCACCTGCACCTGCCATCAGCCCCCCC